>NC_092711.1:41118786-41487953 GCF_047496885.1 Scyliorhinus torazame
AACCCCAGAGTTCATCCAACCCCAGTATCACCCAACCCCAGTATCACCCAACCCAAGACATCACCCAACCCCCGATATCAACCAACCCCCGATATCACCCAATCCCGGAGATCACCCAACACCAGAGATCAACCAACTCCAGATATCACCCAACCCCGGATATCACTCAACCCCAGACATCACCCATCCCCAGACATCACCCAATCCCAGAGATCACCCAACCCCAGAGATCACCCAACCTCAGATATTACCAACTCCAGATATCACCCAACCCCAGAGATCACCCAACCCCTGAGATCACCCAACCCTAGACATCACCCATCCCCAGATATCACCCAAACCCATGGATCACCCAGCCCCAGAGATCACTCACCCCAGAGATCACACAAACCCCAGAGATCACACAATCCCAGATATAACCTAACCCCAGATATCACACAACCCAAGATATCACCCATCCACAGAAATCACCAAAACCCGGATATCACCCTACCACGAATTTCACCCAACACCAGAGATCACCCAACCCCAGCGATCACCCAACACCAGAGATCACCCAACCCCAGAGATCACCCAACCCAAGATATCACCCAACGCCAGATATCACACAACCTCAGCGATCACCCAACCCCAGAGATCACCCAATCCCAGAGATCACCTAACGCCAGAGATCACCTAGCCCCAGAGATCAATCAACCCCAGAGATCACCCAACCCAAGACATCACCCAACCCCCGATATCAACCAACCCCCGATATCACCCAATCCCTGAGATCACCCAACCCCAGAGATCAACCAACTCCAGATATCACCCAACTCCGGATATCACTCAACCCCAGAGATCACCCAACCCCAGATATCACCCTACCCCAGGTAACACACAACCCCAGAGCTCACCCAACCTCAGAGATCACCTAACCCCAGAGATCACCCAACGCCAGATATCACCCAACCCCAGATATCACCCAACCACAGATATCAACCAACCCCAGAAATCACCCAAACCCGGATGTCACCCTACCCCGGATATCACCCTATCCCGGATATCAGCCAACACCAGAGATCACACAACACCAGAGATCATCCAACCACACATATCACCCAACCCCAGGTATCCTCCAATCCACGTTATCACCCAACCCCAGAGATCACCCAATCCCAGAGATCACCTAACCCCAGAGATCACACAAGCCCAGAGATCACCCAACCCCAGAGATCAGCCAACGCCAGAGATCACCCAATCCCAGAGATCACCCAACCCCAGAGATCACCCAACGCCAGAGATCACCCAACCCCAGAGATCACACAACCCCAGAGATCAACCAACCCCAGAGATCACCCAACCCCAGATATCACGCAACCCCAGAGATCACCCAACCCCAGAGATCATCCAACACCAGAGATCACGCAACCCCAGGTATCACCCAATCCCAGAGATCACCTAACCCCAGGAATCACCCAAACCCGGATATCACCCTACCCCGGATTACACACTACCCCGGATATCACCCAACACCAGAGATCACCCAGCCCCAGAGGTCACCCAACCCCAGAGATCACCCAACCCCAGATATCACCAAACCCCAGATATCACCCAACCCCAGAAATCACCCAAACCAGGATATCACCCTTCCCCGGATATCACCCTACCCCGGATATCACCCAACAGTGATTACCCAACCCCAGAGATCACCCAACCCCAGAGATCACGCAACCACAGGTATCACCCAATCGCAGAGATCACCCAACCCCAGAGATCACACAACCCCAGAGATCACTCAACCCCAGAGATCACACAACCCCAGAGATCACCAAGCCCCAGAGATCACCCAACGCCAGATATCACCCAACCCCAGATATCAGCCAACCCCACATATCACCCAACACCGAATATCACCCTACCCCGGATATCACCCAAGCCCAGAGATCACCCAACCCCAGATATCACTCAAACCCAGATATCACCCAAGCCCAGAGTTCACCAAACGCCAGACATCATCCAACCCCAGATATCACCCAACCCCAGAGATCACCAAACTCAGATATCATCCTACCCCGGATATCAGCCAACCCCAGAGATCACCCAACCCCAGAGATCACCCAACCCCAGAGTTCACCCAACCCCAGTATCACCCAACGCCAGTATCACCCAACCCAAGACATCACCCAACCCCCGATATCAACCAACCCCCGATATCACCCAATCCCTGAGATCACCCAACCCCAGAGATCAACCAACTCCAGATATCACCCAACCACGGTTATCACTCAACCCCAGAGATCACCCAACCCCAGAGATCACCCATCCCCAGACATCACCCAATCCCAGAGATCACCCAACCCCAGAGATCACCCAACCTCAGATATTACCCAACTCCAGATATCAACCGACCCCAGAGATCACCCAACCCCTGAGATCACCCAACCCTAGACATCACCCATCCCCAGATATCACCCAAACCCATGGATCACCCAGCCCCAGAGATCACTCACCCCAGACATCACACAAACCCCAGAGATCACACAACCCCAGATATAACACAACCCAAGATATCACCCATCCACAGAAATCACCCAAACCCGGATATCACCCTACCACGAATATCACCCAACACCAGAGATCACCCAACCCCAGAGATCACCCAACACCAGAGATCACCCAACCCCAGAGATCACCCAACCCAAGATATCACCCAACGCCAGATATCACACCACCTCAGAGATCACCCAACCCCAGAGATCACCCAATCCCAGAGATCACCTAACGCCAGAGATCACCCAACCCCAGAGATCACTCAACCCCAGAGATCACCCAACCCAAGACATCACCCAACCCCCGATATCAACCTACCCCCCGATATCACCCAACCCCAGAGATCACCTAACCCCAGAGATCACCCAACTACAGACATCACCGATCCCCAGACATCACCCAATCCCAGAGATCACCCAACCCCAGAGATTACCCAACCCCAGATATTACCCAACTCCAGATATCACCCAGCCCCAGAGATCACACACCCCAGAGATCACACAAACCCCAGAGATCACCCAACCCCAGATATAACCTAACCCCAGATATAACACAACCCAAGATATCACCCATCCACAGAAATCACCCAAACCCGATTATCACCCTACCACGAATATTACCCAACACCAGAGATAACCGAACACCATAGATCACCCAACACCAGAGATCACCCAACCCCAGAGATCACCCAACCCAAGATATCACCCAACGCCAGATATCGCCCATCCTCAGAGATCACCAAACCCGAGCGATCACACAATCCCAGAGATCACCTAAAGCGAGAGATCACCCAACCCCAGAGATCACACAAATCCAGATATCACCCAACCCCGGATATCACTCAACCCCAGGGATCAGCCAACCCCCGAGATCACCCAACCCCAGAGATCACCCAACCCCAGAGATCACCCAACCCCAGAAATCACCCAAACCCGGATATCACCCTACCCCGGATATCACCCAACACCAGAGATCACCCAACCCCAGAGATCATCCAACCCCAGAGATCACCCAACCTTAGGTATCACGCAATCCAAGATATCACCCAACGCCAGATATCACCCAAACTCAGAGATCACCCAACCCCAGAGATCACCCAATCCCAGAGATCACCTAACCCCAGAGATCAGCCAACCCCAGAGAGCACCCAACCTCAGAGATCACCCAACGCCAGAGATCACCCAACCCCAGAGATCACCCAACCACAAAGATCTCCCAACCCCAGATATCACCCAACCCCAGAGATCACCCAACCCCAGAGACCACCCAACCCAAGATATCGCCCAACGCCAGATATCACCCAACCTCAGAGATCACACAACCCCAGAGATCACCCAATCCCAGAGATCAACCAATCCCAGAGAGCACGTAACACCAGAGATCACCCAACCCCAGAGATCACCCAACCCCAGAGATCACCCAACGCCAGAGATCACCCAGCGCAAGAGATCACCCAATGCCAGACATCACCCAACCCCTGAGATCACCCAACCCCAGAGATCACCCAACCCCAGAGATCACCCAAACCCAGATATCACCCTACCCCAGATATCACCCAACCCCAGAGATCCCCCAACCCCAGAGATCACCCAACCCCAGAGATCACCCAACGCCAGAGATCACCCAGCGCAAGAGATCACCCAACGCCAGAGACCACGCAACGCCAGAGATCACCCAACGCCAGTGATCACCCAACGCCAGAGATCACCCAACCCCAGAGATCACCCAACCATAGATATCACCCTACCCCAGGTAACACACAACCCCAGAGATCACCCAACCTCAGAGATCACCCAACCCCAGAGATCACCCAACCCCAGATATCACCCAACCCCAGATATCACCCAACCACAGATATCAACCAACGCCAGAAATCACCCAAACCCGGACGTCACCCTACCCCGGATATCACCCTATCCCGGATATCAGCCAACACCAGAGATCACACAACACCAGAGATCATCCAACCACACATATCACCCAACCCCAGGTATCCTCCAATCCACGTTATCACCCAACGCCAGATATCACCCAAACTCAGAGATCACCCAACCCCAGAGATCACCCAATCCCAGAGATCACCTAACCCCAGAGATCACACAACACCAGAGATCACCCAACCCCAGAAATCACCCAACGCCAGAGATCACCCAACCGCAGAGATCACCCAACCCCAGATATCAGCCAACCCCAGAAATCACCCAACCCCAGAGATCACCCAACCCCAGAGATCACCCAACACCAGAGATCCCGCAACCCCAGGTATCACCCAATCCAAGATATCACCCAACGCCAGATATCACCCAAACTCAGAGATCACCCAACCCCAGAGATCACCCAATCCCAGAGATCACCTAACCCCAGAAATCACCCAAACCCGGATATCACCCTACCCCGGATAACACACTACCCCGGATATCACCCAACACCAGAGATCACCCAGCCCCAGAGATCACCCAACCCCAGAGATCACCCAACCGCAGGTATCACCGAACCCCAGATATCACCCAACCCCAGAAATCACTCAAACCAGGATATCACCCTACCCCGGATATCACCCTACCCCGGATATCACCCAACAGTGATCACCCAACCCCAGAGATCACCCAACCCCAGAGATCACGCAACTCCAGTTATCACCCAATCCAAGATATCACCCAACGCCAGATATCACCCAACCCCAGATATTAGCCAACCCCAGAGATCACGCAACCGCAGGTATCACCCAATCCAAGATATCACCCAATGCCAGATATCACCCAAACTTAGAGTTCACCCAACCACAGAGATCACCCAATCCCAGAGATCACCTAACCCCAGTGTCACCCAACCCCAGAGATCACCCATCCCCATAGATCACCCAATCCTAGATATCACCCAACCCCAGATATTACCCATCCCAAGAGATCACCCAACCCCAGAGATCACCCAATCCCAGAGATCACCTAACCCCAGAGATCACCCAACCCCAGAGATCACTCAACCACAGAGATCACCCAACGCCAGAGATCACCCAAAGCCAGAAATCACCCAAACCCGGATATCACCCTACCCCGGATATCACCCTTCCCCGTACATCACCCAACACCAGAGATCACCCAACCCCAGAGATCATCCAACCCCAGAGATCACCCAAACCCAGGTATCACCCAACCCAAGATCTCACCCAACGCCAGATATTACCCAACCTCAGAAATCACCAAACCCCAGAGATCACCCACCCTCAGAGATCACCCAATCCCAGAGATCACCCAACAACAGAGATCACCCAACCCAAGATATCACCCAACGCCAGATATCGGCCAACCTCAGAGATCACCCAACCCCAGAGTTCACCCAATCCCAAAGACCACCTGAAGCCAGAGATCATCCAACCCCAGTGATCACCCAATTCCAGATATCACCCAACCCCCGATATTACCCGACCCCAGAGATCACACAAACCCAGAGACCACCCAACCCCAGAGATCACCCAACCCCAGATATAACCCAACCCTAGATGTAACGCAACTCCAGATATCACCCATCCACAGAAATCACCCAAACCCGGATATCACCATACCACGAATATCACCCAACACCAGAGATCATCGAACCCCAGAGATCACCCAACACCAGAGATCACCCAACCCCAGAGATCACCCAACCCAAGATATCACCCAACGCCAGAGATATCCCAATCCCAGAGATCACCTAACGCCAGAAATCACCCAACTCCAGAGATCACTCAACCTCAGAGATCACCCAACGCCAGAAATCACCCAACTCCAGAGATCACTCAACCTCAGAGATCACCCAACGCCAGAGATCACCCAACGGCAGAGATCACCCAACGCCAGAGATCGCCCAAAGCAAGAGAACAGCCAACACCAGAGGTCACCCAACACCAGAGATCACCCAAACCCAGAGATCAGAGGGGCAGCACGGTAGCATGGTGGTTAGCACAATTGCTTCACAGCCCCAGGGTCCCAGGTTCGATTCCGGCTTGGGTCACTGTCTGTGCGGAGTTTGCACGTTCTCCCCGTGTGTGCGTGGGTTTCCTCCGGGTTCTCCGGTTTCCTCCCACAGTCCAAAGATGTGCGGGTTAGGTGGATTGGCCATGCTAAATTGCCCAGAGTGTCCAAAATTGCCCGTAGGGTGGGGTTACTGGGTTATGGGGATTAGGTGGGGTTACTGGGTTATGGGGATAGGGTGGAGGTTTGGACCTTCGGTAGGGTGCTCTTTCCAAGAGCCGGTGCAGACTCGATGGGCCGAATGGCCTCCTTCTGCACTGTAAATTCTATGTCTATGTCTATCACCTATCGGCGTAAATCACCCAACCCCAGAGATCACTCAACCCCAGAGATCACCCAACGGCAGAGATAACCCAACGCCAGAGATCACCCAAAGCAAGAGAACAGCCAACGCCAGAGATCACCCAACCCAGAGATCACCCAACCCCAGATATCACCCAACCCCAGAGATCACCCAACCCCAGAGATCACTCAACCCCAGAGATCACCCAACCCCAGAGATGATCCAACCCCAGAGATCACCCAACGCCAGATATCACCCAACCCCAGATATCACCCAAACTCAGAGATCACGCACCCCAGAGATCACCCAATCCCAGAGATCACCTAACCCCAGAGATCAGGCAACCCCAGAGATCACTCAACCCCAGAGATCACCCAACGCCAGAGATCTCCCAACACCAGAGATCACCCAACCCCAGAGATCACCCAACCACAAAGATCTCTCAACCCCAGAGATCACTCAACCCCAGAGATCACCCAACCCCAGAGATCACCCAACACAAGATATCGCCCAACGCCAGATATCACCCAACCTCAGAGATAACACAACCCCAGAGATCACCCAATCCCAGAAATCACCCAACCCCAGAGATCACCCAACCCCAGAGATCACCCAACACCAGAGATCCCGCAACCCCAGGTATCACCCAATCCAAGATATCACCCAACGCCAGATATCACCCAAACTCAGAGATCACCCAACCCCAGAGATCACCCAATCCCAGAGATCACCTAACCCCAGAAATCACCCAAACCCGGATATCACCCTACCCCGGATAACACACTACCCCGGATATCACCCAACACCAGAGATCACCCAGCCCCAGAGATCACCCAACCCCAGAGATCACCCAACCGCAGGTATCACCGAACCCCAGATATCACCCAACCCCAGAAATCACTCAAACCAGGATATCACCCTACCCCGGATATCACCCTACCCCGGATATCACCCAACAGTGATCACCCAACCCCAGAGATCACCCAACCCCAGAGATCACGCAACTCCAGTTATCACCCAATCCAAGATATCACCCAACGCCAGATATCACCCAACCCCAGATATTAGCCAACCCCAGAGATCACGCAACCGCAGGTATCACCCAATCCAAGATATCACCCAATGCCAGATATCACCCAAACTTAGAGTTCACCCAACCACAGAGATCACCCAATCCCAGAGATCACCTAACCCCAGTGTCACCCAACCCCAGAGATCACCCATCCCCATAGATCACCCAATCCTAGATATCACCCAACCCCAGATATTACCCATCCCAAGAGATCACCCAACCCCAGAGATCACCCAATCCCAGAGATCACCTAACCCCAGAGATCACCCAACCCCAGAGATCACTCAACCACAGAGATCACCCAACGCCAGAGATCACCCAAAGCCAGAATTCACCCAAACCCGGATATCACCCTACCCCGGATATCACCCTTCCCCGTACATCACCCAACACCAGAGATCACCCAACCCCAGAGATCATCCAACCCCAGAGATCACCCAAACCCAGGTATCACCCAACCCAAGATCTCACCCAACGCCAGATATTACCCAACCTCAGAAATCACCAAACCCCAGAGATCACCCACCCTCAGAGATCACCCAATCCCAGAGATCACCCAACAACAGAGATCACCCAACCCAAGATATCACCCAACGCCAGATATCGGCCAACCTCAGAGATCACCCAACCCCAGAGTTCACCCAATCCCAAAGATCACCTGAAGCCAGAGATCATCCAACCCCAGTGATCACCCAATTCCAGATATCACCCAACCCCCTATATTACCCGACCCCAGAGATCACACAAACCCAGAGACCACCCAACCCCAGAGATCACCCAACCCCAGATATAACCCAACCCTAGATGTAACGCAACTCCAGATATCACCCATCCACAGAAATCACCCAAACCCGGATATCACCATACCACGAATATCACCCAACACCAGAGATCATCGAACCCCAGAGATCACCCAACACCAGAGATCACCCAACCCCAGAGATCACCCAACCCAAGATATCACCCAACGCCAGAGATATCCCAATCCCAGAGATCACCTAACGCCAGAAATCACCCAACTCCAGAGATCACTCAACCTCAGAGATCACCCAACGCCAGAAATCACCCAACTCCAGAGATCACTCAACCTCAGAGATCACCCAACGCCAGAGATCACCCAACGGCAGAGATCACCCAACGCCAGAGATCGCCCAAAGCAAGAGAACAGCCAACACCAGAGGTCACCCAACACCAGAGATCACCCAAACCCAGAGATCAGAGGGGCAGCACGGTAGCATGGTGGTTAGCACAATTGCTTCACAGCCCCAGGGTCCCAGGTTCGATTCCGGCTTGGGTCACTGTCTGTGCGGAGTTTGCACGTTCTCCCCGTGTGTGCGTGGGTTTCCTCCGGGTTCTCCGGTTTCCTCCCACAGTCCAAAGATGTGCGGGTTAGGTGGATTGGCCATGCTAAATTGCCCAGAGTGTCCAAAATTGCCCGTAGGGTGGGGTTACTGGGTTATGGGGATTAGGTGGGGTTACTGGGTTATGGGGATAGGGTGGAGGTTTGGACCTTCGGTAGGGTGCTCTTTCCAAGAGCCGGTGCAGACTCGATGGGCCGAATGACCTCCTTCTGCACTGTAAATTCTATGTCTATGTCTATCACCTATCGGCGGAAATCACCCAACCCCAGAGATCACTCAACCCCAGAGATCACCCAACGGCAGAGATAACCCAACGCCAGAGATCACCCAAAGCAAGAGAACAGCCAACGCCAGAGATCACCCAACCCCAGAGATCACCCAACCCCAGATATCACCCAACCCCAGAGATCACCCAACCCCAGAGATCACTCAACCCCAGAGATCACCCAACCCCAGAGATGATCCAACCCCAGAGATCACCCAACGCCAGATATCACCCAACCCCAGATATCACCCAAACTCAGAGATCACGCACCCCAGAGATCACCCAATCCCAGAGATCACCTAACCCCAGAGATCAGGCAACCCCAGAGATCACTCAACCCCAGAGATCACCCAACGCCAGAGATCTCCCAACACCAGAGATCACCCAACCCCAGAGATCACCCAACCACAAAGATCTCTCAACCCCAGAGATCACTCAACCCCAGAGATCACCCAACCCCAGAGATCACCCAACACAAGATATCGCCCAACGCCAGATATCACCCAACCTCAGAGATAACACAACCCCAGAGATCACCCAATCCCAGAAATCACCCAACCCCAGAGATCACCCAACCCCAGAGATCACCCAACACCAGAGATCCCGCAACCCCAGGTATCACCCAATCCAAGATATCACCCAACGCCAGATATCACCCAAACTCAGAGATCACCCAACCCCAGAGATCACCCAATCCCAGAGATCACCTAACCCCAGAAATCACCCAAACCCGGATATCACCCTACCCCGGATAACACACTACCCCGGATATCACCCAACACCAGAGATCACCCAGCCCCAGAGATCACCCAACCCCAGAGATCACCCAACCGCAGGTATCACCGAACCCCAGATATCACCCAACCCCAGAAATCACTCAAACCAGGATATCACCCTACCCCGGATATCACCCTACCCCGGATATCACCCAACAGTGATCACCCAACCCCAGAGATCACCCAACCCCAGAGATCACGCAACTCCAGTTATCACCCAATCCAAGATACCACCCAACGCCAGATATCACCCAACCCCAGATATTAGCCAACCCCAGAGATCACGCAACCGCAGGTATCACCCAATCCAAGATATCACCCAATGCCAGATATCACCCAAACTTAGAGTTCACCCAACCACAGAGATCACCCAATCCCAGAGATCACCTAACCCCAGTGTCACCCAACCCCAGAGATCACCCATCCCCATAGATCACCCAATCCTAGATATCACCCAACCCCAGATATTACCCATCCCAAGAGATCACCCAACCCCAGAGATCACCCAATCCCAGAGATCACCTAACCCCAGAGATCACCCAACCCCAGAGATCACTCAACCACAGAGATCACCCAACGCCAGAGATCACCCAAAGCCAGAATTCACCCAAACCCGGATATCACCCTACCCCGGATATCACCCTTCCCCGTACATCACCCAACACCAGAGATCACCCAACCCCAGAGATCATCCAACCCCAGAGATCACCCAAACCCAGGTATCACCCAACCCAAGATCTCACCCAACGCCAGATATTACCCAACCTCAGAAATCACCAAACCCCAGAGATCACCCACCCTCAGAGATCACCCAATCCCAGAGATCACCCAACAACAGAGATCACCCAACCCAAGATATCACCCAACGCCAGATATCGGCCAACCTCAGAGATCACCCAACCCCAGAGTTCACCCAATCCCAAAGATCACCTGAAGCCAGAGATCATCCAACCCCAGTGATCACCCAATTCCAGATATCACCCAACCCCCTATATTACCCGACCCCAGAGATCACACAAACCCAGAGACCACCCAACCCCAGAGATCACCCAACCCCAGATATAACCCAACCCTAGATGTAACGCAACTCCAGATATCACCCATCCACAGAAATCACCCAAACCCGGATATCACCATACCACGAATATCACCCAACACCAGAGATCATCGAACCCCAGAGATCACCCAACACCAGAGATCACCCAACCCCAGAGATCACCCAACCCAAGATATCACCCAACGCCAGAGATATCCCAATCCCAGAGATCACCTAACGCCAGAAATCACCCAACTCCAGAGATCACTCAACCTCAGAGATCACCCAACGCCAGAAATCACCCAACTCCAGAGATCACTCAACCTCAGAGATCACCCAACGCCAGAGATCACCCAACGGCAGAGATCACCCAACGCCAGAGATCGCCCAAAGCAAGAGAACAGCCAACACCAGAGGTCACCCAACACCAGAGATCACCCAAACCCAGAGATCAGAGGGGCAGCACGGTAGCATGGTGGTTAGCACAATTGCTTCACAGCCCCAGGGTCCCAGGTTCGATTCCGGCTTGGGTCACTGTCTGTGCGGAGTTTGCACGTTCTCCCCGTGTGTGCGTGGGTTTCCTCCGGGTTCTCCGGTTTCCTCCCACAGTCCAAAGATGTGCGGGTTAGGTGGATTGGCCATGCTAAATTGCCCAGAGTGTCCAAAATTGCCCGTAGGGTGGGGTTACTGGGTTATGGGGATTAGGTGGGGTTACTGGGTTATGGGGATAGGGTGGAGGTTTGGACCTTCGGTAGGGTGCTCTTTCCAAGAGCCGGTGCAGACTCGATGGGCCGAATGACCTCCTTCTGCACTGTAAATTCTATGTCTATGTCTATCACCTATCGGCGGAAATCACCCAACCCCAGAGATCACTCAACCCCAGAGATCACCCAACGGCAGAGATAACCCAACGCCAGAGATCACCCAAAGCAAGAGAACAGCCAACGCCAGAGATCACCCAACCCCAGAGATCACCCAACCCCAGATATCACCCAACCCCAGAGATCACCCAACCCCAGAGATCACTCAACCCCAGAGATCACCCAACCCCAGAGATGATCCAACCCCAGAGATCACCCAACGCCAGATATCACCCAACCCCAGATATCACCCAAACTCAGAGATCACGCACCCCAGAGATCACCCAATCCCAGAGATCACCTAACCCCAGAGATCAGGCAACCCCAGAGATCACTCAACCCCAGAGATCACCCAACGCCAGAGATCTCCCAACACCAGAGATCACCCAACCCCAGAGATCACCCAACCACAAAGATCTCTCAACCCCAGAGATCACTCAACCCCAGAGATCACCCAACCCCAGAGATCACCCAACACAAGATATCGCCCAACGCCAGATATCACCCAACCTCAGAGATAACACAACCCCAGAGATCACCCAATCCCAGAGATCACCCAATCCCAGAGATCACCTAACCCCAGAGATCACCCAACCCCAGAGATCACCCAACCCCAGAGATCACGCAACGCCAGAGATCACCCAGCGCAAGAGATCACCCAATGCCAAAGATCACCCAACCCCAGAGATCACCCAACCCCAGAGATCACCCAAACCCAGATATCACCCATCCCCAGATATCACCCAACGCCAGAGATCACCCAGCCCCAGAGATCACCCAACCCCAGAGATCACCCAACCCCAGAGATCACCGAACCCCAGATATCACCCAATCTCAGAAATCACCCAAACCAGGATATCACCCTACCCCGGATATCACCCTACCCCGGATATCACCCAACAGTGATCACCCAATCCCAGAGATCACCCAACCCCAGAGATCACGCAACCCCAGGTATCACCCAATCCAAGATATCACCCAACGCCAGATATCACCCAAACTCAGAGATTACCCAACCACAGAGATCACCCAATCCCAGAGATCACCTAACCCCAGAGATCACCCGACCCCAGAGATCACCCAACCCCAGAGATCACCCAACCCCAGATATCACCCAACCCCAGATATTACCCAACCCCAGAGATCACCCAACCCCAGAGATCACCCAATCCCTGAGATCACCTAACCCCAGACATCACCCAACCCCAGAGATCACTCAACCCCAGTGATCACCCAACGCCAGAGATCACGCAACGCCAGAGATCACCCAACGCCAGTGATCACCCAACGCCAGAGATCACCCAACCCCAGAGATCACCCAGCCCCAGATATCACCCTACCCCAGATAACACACAACCCCAGAGATCACCCAACCTCAGAGATCACCCAACCCCAGAGATCACCCAACCCCAGATATCACCCAACCCCAGATATCACCCAACCACAGATATCAACCAACCCCAGAAATCACCCAAAACCGGATGTCACCCTACCCCGGATATCACCCTACCCCGGATATCAGCCAACACCAGAGATCACCCAACACCAGAGATCATCCAACCACAGATATCACCCAACCCCAGGTATCCTCCAATCCACGTTATCACCCAACGCCAGATATCACCCAAACTCAGAGATCACCCAACCCCAGAGATCACCCAATCCCAGAGATCACCTAACCCCAGAGATCACACAACTCCAGAGATCACCCAACCCCAGAGATCAGCCAACGCCAGAGATCACCCAACCACAGAGATCACCCAAGCCCAGAGATCAACCAACCCCAGAGATCACCAAACCCCAAAGATCACCCAACCCCAGATTTCACCCAACCCCAGAAATCACCCAAACCCGGATATCACCCTACCCCGGATATCACCCAACACCAGAGATCACCCAACCCCAGAGATCACCCATCCCCAGAGATCACGCAACCCCAGGTATCACCCAATCCAAGATATCACCCAACGCCAGATATCACCCAAACTCAGAGGTCACCCAACCCCAGAGATCACCCAATCCCAGAGATCACCCAATCCCAGAGATAACCTAACCCCAGAAATCACCCAAACCCGATATCACCCAACCCCAGAGATCACCCAACCCCAGAGATCACCCAACCCCAGAGATCACCCAATCCCAGATATCACCGAACTCCAGATATAACCCAACCACAGAAATCACCCAAACTAGGATATCACCCTACCCCGGATATCACCCTACCCCGGATATCACCCAACAGTGATCACCCAACCCCAGAGATCACCCAACCTCAGAGATCACGCAACCCCAGGTATCACCCAATCCAAGATATCACCCTACGCCAGATATCACCCAAACCGGATATCACCCGACCCCGGATATCACCGTACCCCGTACATCACCCAACACCAGAGATCACCCAACCCCAGAGATCATCCAACCCCAGAGATCACCCAAACCCAGGTATCACTCAAGCCAAGATATCACCCAACGCCAGATATCACCCAAACTCAGAGATCACCCAACCCCAGAGATCACCCAACCCCAGAGATCACCTAAGCCCAGAGATCACCCAACCCCAGAGATCACCCAACCCCAGAGATCACCCAACGCCATAGATCACCCAACCCCAGAGATCACATAACCCCAGGGATCACCCAACCCCAGAGATCACCCAACCCAAGATATCTCCCAACCCAAGGTCTCACCCAACGCCAGATATTACCCAACCTCAGAGATCACCCAACCCCAGAGATCACCCAACATCAGAGATCACCCAACCCCAGAGATCACCCAATCCCAGAGATCACCTAACCCCAGAGATCACCCAACCCCAGAGATCACCCAACCCCAGAGATCAATCAACGCCAGAGATCACCCAACGCCAGAGATCACCCAATGCTAGAGATCACCCAACCCCAGAGATCACCCAACCCCAGAGATCACCCAACCACAGATATCACCCTACCCCAGATATTACCCAACCCCAGAGATCACCCAACCCCAGAAATCATCCAACCCCAGAGATCACCCAACACCAGATATCACCCAACCCCAGATATCACCCAACCCCAGAAATCACCCGAACCCGGATATCACCCTACCCCGGCTATCACCCTACCCCGGATGTCACCCAACACCAGAGATCACCCAACCCCAGAGATCACCCAACCCCAGAGATCACGCAACCCCAGGTACCACCCAATCCAAGATAACACCCAACGCCAGATATCACCCAGACTGAGAGATCACCCTAGCCCGAGATCACCCAACCCCAGAGATCACCCAACCCCAGAGATCACCCAACCCCAGATATCACCCAACCCCAGCTGTCACCCAACTCCAGACATCACCCTACCCCGGATATCACCCAACCCCAGAGATCACCCAACCCCATAGATCACCCAACCCCAGACATCACCCAACCCCAGACATCACCCGACCCCGGATATTACCCAACGCCAGAGATCACTTAACCCCAGAGATCACCCAATCCCAAAGATCACCGAACCCCAGAGATCACCCAACCCCAGATATCACCCAACCCCAGAGATCACCCAACCCCAGATATCACCCAACCCCAGAGGTCACCCAAGCCTAGATATCACCCAATGCCAGAGGTCACCCAACCCCAGAGTTCACCCAATCCCAGAGATCACCCAACCCCAGATATCACCCATCCCTAGATATTACCCAACCCCAGAGATCACCCAACGCCAGATATCACCCAACCCCAGAGATCACCCAACCCCAGATATCACCCAACCCCAGAGGTCACCCAACCCCAGAGATCACCCAACCCCAGATATCACCCAACCCCAGAGGTCACCCAACCCCAGATATCACCCAACCTCAGAGAGGGGTGAGTGGGCTGCGAGATTTGGAGACAACATCAGTCACTGCAACAAGTCCCTTTTCAAATGTCCTTTCGTTGTGATTATCCTGAGGGCCAACACATTTTACACTGCTTGGATTCCGTATACAAGTGAGGAGCAAATCATTCTTCAGTCCAAGAGTTAAAGTAACTAACTTTTAATCATTACACCCAATATTCAAAGTGAAATAGGAAGAACTCGCTGTTAAAATGGCTCAGAAATTTTAATCAATGATTGCCACAGTCCCAACATTAAATGTCTTTAAACTGGTGAAATTCTGACGGATCTGGTGCTTTTTACTTGAATTATTTAATTATTTTCTGTGACGATTAATCACCTGTTAACGTAGTTCATCCCAATAATCAGAGTGAACTTGAATTGATTGTTTGGTCCAATAAACAATTATCTCATTCATTCATTGCGAGGTTGAATTAAATCAGTGAACAGCTCATAATGTTAAAGTCCAACAAGCATTACACAACTAATTATTATTTGTGCAACATTGATAGAAAATACCAAATTAGTTTTCAGTCCATTAAACACAGCAAATAACTAAAAACATTTCATTGCATCTTTCACTGTGATTGACAAAGGATTGTTCATTGCAATAATCACAGGCGGTTTCTAATTACTGTTCAGACCACAATCAAATGAAGATTGTTAATCAGTGGAATAGAATCTGTAATTCCTGACCACGGAACAATAATAGCATCAATTAAAAATGCATTTGCTCAGCTCACAATCCCAATCAATGGGATTCTCCCTCGGCAGCATCCTCCATTCCCGCCGGCAGCGCAGCCATGTCGGCGGGTTTCTCGATGGCGTGGGGTGGTCACGGTGGGAAACCTCATTGACCGGCTGCGGGAATGGAGAATCCCGTTGTGGCGGTGGGTGGGCAGCGCCGGATAACGGGGCTGGCGGGACGGAGAACCGGGTACAGGACATTAAACCGATCGTCATTTTCCAAGAGAATTATGATGCCAAGATACTGATTAATCCATTGATCACTAACGGTATGAATAAATCTTTTAACTTCCCACAATAATATGTATTGGGAAATATTTCCCATGTCTATGATACCAGCAATTATATCTCAGGGTTTAATTCCATTAATCATAGTTGTGCCATGACTGAATCGTGTGAGAATTCTCTCTGCCTGTTTCTACCAAAGAAAACTGAGCAAATCGGGCAGCACGGGAGCATAGTGGTTACCACTATGACGTCACAGCGCCAGGGTCCCAGGTTCGATTCCAGGCTTGGGTCACTGTCTGTGCAGAGTCTGCACGTTCTCCCCGTGTCTGCGTGGACTTCCTCCGGGTGCTCTGATTGTCTCCAACAGTCCAAAGATGTGCAGGTTAGGTGGATTGGCTACGCTAAATTTCTCTTCGCTTAGATGGGGTTACTGGGTTATGGGGATAGGGTGGAGGTGTGGGCTTGGGTAGGGTGCTCTTTCCAAGAGCCGGTGCAGACTCGATGGGCCGAATGGCCTCCTTCTGCACTGTGAATTCTATGATCTCTGAAATCCAATGATGGAAGGCAGGATGACATATATTACACCATCATGTTTGCACAACATTGATAGAAAGCATCACATTCGTTTTCAGTCCATTGAACACAGTAAATAATGAAAAACATTTAATTGCAACTTTGAAAGTGATTATTGAAGGATTGATTATTCCAGTAATCAGAGGCGTAAATTAATATTGTTCAGACAATAATCATAATAAGATTGTTCTTTCAAATAGAGTCAGTAATTCCTGACCTTCCTATAATAAGACAATAAACTGAACATGTACATTTCTGCTCACAATTAACTAAACTGTGATTATCTTTCTATCGAATCATCATGCCAGGAACATGATTATTTTCCGTCCAATGATTAGCGAATATGTCTAGAAACCTTTATGCTTTATGGAATCCGGGAAGTAATGGGCTGAGAAACAATTATATATTGTGTCACATATTTATTTAAATTATTGAGGCTATCTGATTGCCACAACTGGATAACTACAAACTCCCGCTGGTGTTGTTGGGGAGACTGGTCCTTTTGGTTCCCTTCTGTATCCTGTAGTGTTTCTCCTCGGGAAAATACTGACTGTTTCACAATAAGAGAGTGATCAACCATTGTTTCCATTCATTATTTATCAATTAGAGTCTGTTTCCCAGGTTTAATGGACTGATCGATGCCGGGGTCTAATGCGATGGTTAAGATTGGAGCTGGCGGATTGGAGGAGAATCAAACCCTGCCATGGCCTTGGTGATTTATTTCTCAGTATTACACAGCAGATCCATAGCTCTACGTGATACCGATACTCTCCCAATTCTTCAGGATTCCTGATTTGAAGGCCGGCATGATAGCACAGTGGTTAGCACACTGGCTTCACAGCTCCGGGGTCCCAGGTTCGATTCCCGGCTTGTGTCACTGTCTGTGTGGAGTCTGCACTTTCCCCCCGTGTCTGCGTGGGTTTCCTCCGGGTGATCCGGTTTCCTTCCACAAGTCCCGAAAGACCTGTTGTGAGGTGAGTTGGACATTCTAAAATCTCCCTTTGTGTATCCGAACAGGTGCCGGAGTGTGGCGACTAGGGGATGTTCACAGTAACTTCATTGTAGTGTTAATGTGGGACTACTTGTGACAATACATATTTTTATTATTAATAAAGATTATTATTATCATATTAATAGTTGAACACATGATGCCTTCTCTTCCGCTGTCTGGCCCGGAAGGTATGGGATTATCTCCTCCAGTCTCTCAGTCCCATTACCTCGTGTTCGTTGTTCAAGACAAACACTTGTAACATAGACTATTGATTGCGATTTTGGTCTCCGGACTCAGCAATACCTGATACAAATAGTTAGAACAAGGAACAAGGCACAAATAAAAGTACAACATAGATAAGAGAGGAGGGGGAGTGGCGTTTTTGATTAGGGAGAACATTACGGCAGTACTTAGAGGGGATATATCCGAGGATTCGCCCACTGAGTCTATATGGGTGGAACTGAAAAATAAGAAGGGAGAGATCACCTTGGTAGGACTGTACTACAGGCCCCCAAATAGTCAGCGGGAAATTGAGGAGCAAATATGTAAGGAGATTACAGATAGCTGCAAGAAAAATAGGGTGGTAATAGTAGGGGACTTTAACTTTCCCAACATTGACTGGGACAGCCATAGCATTAGGAGCTTGGATGGAGGGAAATTTGTTGAGTGTATTCAGGAGGAATTTCTCATTCAGTATGTGGATGGCCCGACTAGAGAGGGTGCAAAACTTGACCTCGTCTTGGGAAATAAGGAAGGGCAAGTGACAGAAGTGTTAGTGAGGGATCACTTTGGGACAAGTGACCATAGCTCCATTAGTTTTAAGATAGCTATGGAGAATGATAGGTCTGGCCCAAGAGTTAAAATTCTTAATTGGGGCAAGGCCAATTTTGATGGTATCAGACAGGAACTTTCAGAGGTAGATTGGGGGAGACTGTTGGCAGGCAAAGGGACGGCTGGTAAATGGGAGGCTTTCAAAAATGTGTTAACCAGGGTTCAGGGTAAGCACATTCCCTTTAGAGTGAAGGGCAAGGCTGGTAGAAGTAGGGAACCCTGGATGACTCGAGATATTGAGACTCTGGTCAAAAAGAAGAAGGAGGCATATGACGCACATAAGCAACTGGGATCAAGTGGATCCCTTGAAGAGTATAAAGATTGTCGAAATAGAGTTAAGAGGGAAATCAGGAGGGCAAAAAGGGGACATGAAATTGCTTTGGCAAATAATGCAAAGGAGAATCCAAAGAGCTTCTACAGATACATAAAGGGAAAAAGAGTAACTAGGGACAGAGTAGGGCCTCTTAAGGATCAAGAAGGACATCTATGTGCAGAACCACAAGAGTTGGGTGAGATCCTGAATGAGTATTTCTCATCGGTATTCACGGTGGAGAAAGGCATGGATGTTAGGAAACTAAGGGAAATAAATAGTGATGTCTTGAGAAGTGTGCATATTACAGAGGAGGAGGTGCTGGACGTCTTAAAGCGCATCAAGTTAGATAAATCCCCGGGACCTGATGAAATGTAACCCAGGATGTTGTGGGAGGCTAGGGAGGAAATTGCGGGTCCCCTAACAGAGATATTTGACTCATCAGCAGCCACAGGTGAGGTGCCTGAAGTTTGCAGAGTAGCGAAAGTTGTGCCCTTGTTTAAGAAGGGCAGCAGGGAAAAGCCTTGGAACTACAGACCGGTGAGCCTAACGTCTGTAGTAGGTAAGTTGCTTGAAGGTCTTCTGAGAGACAGGATCTACAAGCATTTAGAGAGGCAAGGACTGATTCGGGGCAGTCAGCATGACTTTGTGCGTGGAAAATCATGTCTCACAAATTTGATTGAGTTTTTTGAGGGGGTGACCAAGAAGGTAGATGAGGGCAGTGCAGTAGACGTTGTCTACATGGACTTTAGCAAAGCCTTTGACAAGGTACCGCATGGTAAGTTGTTGCAGAATGTGAAAGCTCACGGGATCCAGGGTGAGGTTGCCAATTGGATTCAAAATTGGCTGGACGACAGAAGACAGAGGGTGGTTGTAGAGGGTTGTTTTTCAAACTGGAGGCTTGTGACCAGTGGTGTGCCTCACGGATCGGTGCTGGGTCCACTGTTATTTGTGATTTATATTAATGATTTGGATGAGAATTTAGGAGGCATGGTTAGTAAGTTTGCAGATGACACCAAGATTGGTGGCACAGTGGATAGTGAAGAAGGTTATCTAGGGTTGCAACGGGATCTTGATCAATTAGGCCAGTGGGCCGACGAATGGCAGATGGAGTTTAATTTAGATAAATGTGAGGTGATGCATTTTGGCAGATCGAATCAGGCCAGGACCTACTCAGTTAATGGTATGGCGTTGGGGAGAGTTATAGAACAAAGAGATCTAGGAGTACAGGTTCATAGCTCCTTGAAGGTGGAGTCGCAGGTGGACAGGGTGGTGAAGAAGGCATTCGGCATGTTTGGTTTCATTGTTCAGAACATTGAATACAGGAGTTGGGACGTCTTGTTGAAGTTGTACAAGACATTGGTACGGCCACACTTGGAATACTGTGTGCAGTTCTGGCCACCCTATTATAGAAAGGATATTATTAAACTAGAAAGAGTGCAGAAAAGATTTACTAGGATGTTACCGGGACTTGATGGTTTGAGTTATAAGGAGAGGCTGGATAGACTGGGACTTTTTTCCCTGGAGCGTAGGAGGCTTAGGGGTGAACTTATAGAGGTCTATAAAATAATGAGGGGCATAATTAAGGTAGATAGTCAACATCTTTTCCCAAAGGTAGGGGAGTCTAAAACTAGAGGGCATAGGTTTAAGGTGAGCAGGGAGAGATTCAGAAGGGTAATTTCTTCACTCAGAGGGTAGTGAGTGTCTGGAATGTGCTGCCAGAGGTAGTAGTAGAGGCGGGTACAATTGTGTCTTTTAAAAAGCATTTAGATAGTTACATGGGTACGATGGGTATAGAGGGTTATGGGCCAAATGCGGGCAACTGGGACTAGCTTAATGGTAAAAACTGGGCGGCATGGACTGGTTGGGCCGAAGGGCCTGTTTCCATGCTGTAAACTTCTATGATTCTATGATTCTATATTGGCCCTTCGGCCCTCAAGCCTGTGCTGAACTTGCTGCCCATCTGACCTATAATCTTCTGCGCTTCCTGTGGTCCGTATCCCTGTATTCCCATTCTGTTCATGTGTTACTCATGTAATTCAGGTTCTATACAACTGCAGTAACTAATTCATTAAATGGGCAGAGGAGTAAGTAAACCTGAGAGCAGGGATTAGAATTTAACATTTATTTACAGTAAAAATCCAGCGCCGGACCATATAGTTAATTGTAACTTAATCTGATAATAATTTAAGTGATTATTTTGAATGAATTAACTAGTGCATAAATGTCACTCAGAGGGTGCAGTGCTCTAACTGTGAGATGTGGGAGAACCGTGACGCTTCCAGTGTTCCAGTCAACTGCGTCTGCAGCAGGTGTAGCCAATGGCAGCTCCACTCAGACCGCGTGGTTCGGTTCGAGCAGCAATTGAATGCACTGAGGAGCATACAGGTGGCGGAAAGCATCATAGGTAGACGTTCTGGAGGCGTGGTCACACCTAAGGTGCAGGAAGATAGTTCGATGGATGACTGCTGGAACGGGCAGGCAGTCAGCGCTGGAAGCCCCTGTGGCTGTCCCCCTCTCTAATAGGTATACTGTGTTGGATACAGTTGGGGGATAGCATCTCAGGGGAAAACAACAGCAGCCAGAACAGTGGCACCACAGCTGGCTCTGTTACTCAGCAGGGGAGGGTAAAGTGCAGGAAAGCGATAGTTACAGGGACTCTATAGAAAGGGGCACAGATCGGCGCTTCTGTGGACAGGAAAGAGACTCCAGGTTGGTATGTTGTCTGCCTGGTGCCAGGGTCAAGGTTGTCTCTGAACGAACACAGGACGTCCTGAAGGGGGAGGGTGAACAGCCAGGTGTCTTAGTTCACATCGGTACTAACGACATCGGCAGGAAGAGCGATGAGGCCCTGCAGCAGGAGTTCAGGAAGTTAGACAGTAAGCTAAAAAGCAGGACCTCTCGGGTTGGAATCTCAGGATTACTCCCTGTGCCACGTGAGAGTGAGGCTAGAAACAAGAGGATAGTACAGCTAAACTCGTGGCTAAACTGGTGGTGTAGGAATGAGGGTCTCAGATTTCTGGGCCATTGGGCGATATTCCGGGAAATGTGGGACCTGGACAAGAAGGGCGGGCAGCTTCTAAACTGGAGGGACATCACTATCCTCGCTGGGAGGCTTGTTAGTGTCACCCGGGAGAATTGAAACTAATATGAAAGGGAGTGGGAACCAGAGCGGTAGCTCAGCAGGTGTAATAACTGAAGGGGAAACGGAGAACACAAATACCTGAACAACATCACCCTCAGGCAGAGCAAAAAAGGTGCCGAGGGTGAGAAGGGAGGTGCTCAATGCAGCATTGAGGGTGGTGGACCTAAATGTGTGCAGTGTACGGAACAAGGTGAATTTGCATGTTGCGCATATTGAAATTGGCTGGTACGATGTTGTTGGAATCACAGAGACGTGGCTGCAAGGTGATCAGGGCTGGGATCAAAATGTGCAAGTGTTCTATCGAAAGGACAGGCAGATGGGTAAAGGAGGCGGGGCTCCATTGTGAGGAAGGAATGAAGTTAAATCGATAGCAAGGAGCGATATAGGATAAGAAGGCAGAGATTCCCTATGGACAGAGTTGAGGAATCGAATCAATAAAAAGACTCTGATCGGACTTATTTGCAGGACTCGGAGCAGTAATCAAGAGGTGGAGCAAAAAATAAATCAGGAGATAGAAAAGGCATGTAAAAAAGGAAATATTACAATAATCATGGGGGACTTCAACATGCAGGAAAATCAGGTTGATCGTGGATCCCAAGAAATGGAATTTGTGGAATGAGATGTTTTTTTGGAGCAGTCTGTGACAGAGCCGACTGGGGAACAGGCAATTCTGGATTTGGTGATGTGTAATGAAGCAGACTTGATTAGTGAACTTAAGGTGAAGGAACCCGAAGGGAGCAGTGACCACAATATGATAGAATTTACCCAGCAGTTTGAGAGGGAGAAGCTGGAGTCAGATGTAACAGTATTACAATTAAATAGGGGTAACTACAAAGGCATGGGGGGAGCTGGCCAGAGTTGATTGGAAAAGGAGACGAGCAGGGAGGACAGTGGAACAGCAATGGCAGCAGTTTTGGGGGGTTATTCGGGAGGAACAACAGAATTTCATCCCAAGGAGGAGGAAACATGCCAAGGGGAGGACAAGGAGTCCATGGCTCACGAGGGAAGTCAAGGAGAGCAGTAAATCAAAATAAAAAACATACAATGTGGCGCGGAATAGTGGGATGCCGGAAGATTGGGAAGCCTTTAATAGTGAGCAGATGAAATTTGAGGACAAGCTAGCTAGTAATGTAAAAGAAGATAGGGAGATGTTCTTTTCAATATATAAAAGGTAAGAGAGAGACAAAAAAAGACATTGGACCACTGGAAAATGTGACTGGAGAAGTAACAATAGGTAACAAAGAAATGGCAGGCGAACTGTATAGTTACTTTGCATCAGTCTTCACGGTGGAAGACACCAGCGGGATGCCAGAGCTCCAGGAGAGCCAGGGGGCAGAGGGGAGGGCCGTGGCCATCACTAAGGAGAAGGTTCTGGGGAAACTGAAAGGTCTGAAGGTGGATGAATGACCTGGACGGATGGACTACATCCCAGGGTTCTAAAAGAGATAGCTGAGGAGATTGTGGAGGGAGTGGTGGTGATCTTTCAGGAATCACTGGAGGCAGAAAGGGTCCCAGAGGACTGGAAAGTGGCTAATGTCGCACCGCTGGTTAAGAAGGGAGGGAGGCAGAAGACGGGAAATTATCGGCCGGTTAGCCTGACTTCGGTCATTGGTAAGATTTTAGATCCATTATTAAAGATGAGATTGCGGAGTACTTGGAAGTGCAGGATAAAATAGGACTGAGTCAGCACAGATTCGTCAAGGGGAGGTCATGTCTGACAAATCTGTCAGAGTTCTTTGAGGAGGTAACAAAGAAGTTAGACAAAGGAGAACCAGTGGATGCGATTTATGTAGATTTCCAGAGGGCCTTTGACATAGTGCCGCATTCCAGTTTGTTAAATTGGTTAAGAGCCCAAGGTGTTCAGGGCAAGATCCTGGGATGGAAAATAATTGGCTGACTGGCAGAAGGCAGAGAGTGGGGATAAAGGGGTCTTTTTCAGGATGGCAGCCGGTGTCTCGTCATGTGCGTCAGGGGTCTGTGCTGGGACCACAACTTTCCACAATATACATTAATGATCTGGAAGAAGGAACTGAAGGCATTGTTGCTAAGTTTGCAGATGACACAAAGATCTGTAGAGGGACAGGTAGTATTGAGGAAGCGGTGGGGGGAGGGAGGGGGGGGGGGGGCTGCAGAAGGACTCAGAGGCTGGGGGATTGTGCAAACAAGTGGAAGATGGAATACAATATGGAAAAGTGTGAGGTAATGCGCTTTGGAAGGAGGAATGGAGGAATTGGCTATTCTCTAAAAGTGGAAATGCTTCGGAAATGAGAAGCACAAAGGGACTTGGGAGGCCTTGTTCACGATTCTCTTACGGTTGACGGGCAGGTTCAGTCGGCAGTTAGGAAGGCAATTGCAATGTTAGCATTCACGTCGAGAGGGCGCGAGTACAAGAGCAGGGATGTATTTCTGAGGCTGGATAAGTCTCTGGTCAGGCCCCATTTGGAGTATTGTGAGCAGTTCTGGGCCCCGTATCTGAAGAAGGACATGCTTCCCTTGGAAAGGGTCCAGAGGAGGTTCACTGGAACGATCCCTGGAATGAAGAGCTTGTCGTATGAGGAATGGTTGAGGACTCTGGGGTCTGTACTCGTTGGAGTTAAGAAGGATGAGGGGTATCTTATTGAAACTTCCAGGATACTGTGAGGCCTGGACAGAGTGGATGTGGAGAGGATGTTTCCAATTGTATGAAAAACTAGAACCAGAGGACACTGTCTCAGACTAAAGGCACGATCCTTTAAAACTCCTGATGAATGTAGCTGCATGATCATATACTTCAGTTACATCTTTCCAACAGAAAGTTATATTGTTCATGGAAACAGTTCATTTACATCCAGATTATCCAAAACTAATATCATCTTAAATGTGTGGAACGAATCTCACATCATCGTCTTTTATTCCCAATAACCCAGCCCCAGCCAATCCAATCATCCCGAAGGGAAAACTGCTTCTAAACGATTCACACAGCCAGTGGTTCTGATCTGGTCTGCACGGCCTGGGACACTGTGGTCCCTGGGTAGTATGTCATTATTTACTGTGGTGCCTGAGTAGAATATAATTAATTACAGTGGTCGCTGGGTCTTATATCATTATTTTCAGTTGTCTCTGGGTTGTATATCCTTATCTTCAATGGTCCCTGGGTATTATATCATTATTTACAGTGGTCCCTGGGGAGAATATCATTATTTACAGTGGTCCCTGGGTAGTATGTCATTATTTACTGTGGTGCCTGAGTAGAATATAATTAATTACAGTGGTCGCTGGGTCTTATATCCCAAAGCTGCTGTGAGGATGTTCAGAGTCAGTGTGTGACTTGGGTCACACACAGGCCAGACACCCCTCTCTAAGTTAAAGGTGGAGAATGGATCTCTCTCCATTTGAAAGATGTACTGACCCAGTCTATCTGAGTTTGAGTATCTGTGTTTCTGTACACGTGTGTGTGTTTTGGGGGGGGGGGCGGTTATGTGTGGCATTCTTTACGCGGCACTGGAAGTTACACGGTAGCACAGTGGTTAGCACTGCGGCCTCACAGCTCCAGAGCCCCAGGTTCGAATCCCGGCTTGGGTCGCAGTCTGTGCGGAGTCTGCACATTCTCCCCTTGTCCGCGTGGGTTTCTCCCGGGTGCTCCGGTTTCCCCTCTGACGTCCCGAAGGACGTGCTGTTTGGTGAATTGGACATTATGTATTCTCCCTCAGTGTACCCGAACAGGCGCCAGAGTTTGGAGACTAGGGACTTTTCTCGGTAACTTCATTGCAGTGTGTGACTGTGTGCCAGTGTGCGTGTGTTTGTGTGTGCCTGTGTGTGTGTGTGTGTGTGCCTGTGTGTGTGTGTGTGTGTGACTGTGTGTGTGTGTGTGTGTGTGCACCTGTGTGTGTGTGTGCCTGTGTGTGTGTGCCTGTGTGTGTGCCTGTGTGTGTGTGCGTGTGTGTGCCTGTGTGTGCCTGTGTGTGTGTGTCTGTGTGTGTGTGTGCCTGTGTGTGTGTGCCTGTGTGTGCCTGTGTGTTTGTGTGTGCCTGTGTGTGTCTGTGCCTGTGTGTGTGTGTGCCTGTGCCTGTGTGTGTGAGCCTGTGTGTGCCTGTGTGTGTGTGCCTGTGTGTGTGTGCCTGTGTGTGCCTGTGTGTGTGTGTGTGTGACTGTGTGTGTGTGCCTGTGTGTGTGTGCCTGTGTGTGTGCCTGTGTGTGTGCGCCTGTGTGTGTGCGCCTGTGTGTGTGTGCCTGTGTGTGTGTGTGTGTGCCTGTGTGTGTGTGCCTGTGTGTATGTGTGTGCCTGTGTGTGCCTGTGTGTGTGTGTGCCTGTGTGTGCCTGTGTGTGCCTCTGTGTGTGTGTGTGTGTGCCTGTGTGTGTGTCTGTGTGTGTGTGTCTGTGTGTGTGTGCCTGTGTGTGTGTGTGCCTGTGTGTGTGTGTGCTTGTGTGTGTGTGTGTGTGTGTGCCTGTGTGTGTGTGTGTCTGTGTGTGTGTGTGTATCTGTGTGTCTCAGTTTGACTTTGTTGAGTACTGATTGAAGATAATGAGATAGAAAGTTTGATAGAAAGTTTGGCAGCATTGTCGGTGTAAACAATAATGACAGAGACAGTGTGAACCCTGAAGAGAGCGCCATACCTGGGCCAACTCCCCTATCCCGTCGCTGTCACCCCACCTAACCTGAACATCTTTAGATACTGTGGGCAATTTGGATTGATCACGGCCAACCCACCTAACCTGCACGTGTTTGGGCGGTGGGAGGAAACCGGAGCACCCGGAGGAAACCCACACAGACACGGGGAGGACGTCCAGACTCCGCACAGACAGTGAGCTAAGCCGGGAATCGAACCTGGGACCCTGTAGCTGTGAGGCAGCAGTGCTAACCACTGTTCAGTCCCGGCTCTGGGTCACTGTCCGTGTGGAGTTTGCACATTCTCCCCGTGACTGCCTGGGTTTCACCCCCACAACCCAAAGATGTGCAGGGCAGGTGGATGGGCCGCGCTAAATTGCCCCTGAATTGGAAAAACTGAACTGGGCTCTGAATTTATTGTAAAAATCTTTTTATTGCCATTTCCACAATTCTGTGCATTGCGGCTAGTTTACATTTCTCAGAGAGTGAAAAGGCTTTCTCTTACGTTTCTATCGTTACAAACTGTTGTCGTTCAGTTCGGCGTGTCTGCCCCCCCCCCCCAACCCCCCTTTCCCTAACCCTTCCCCTCTCTCCCCCACAGACCCTCCGTGATGCCCTTCCGGGCCGACCTGGTGTGTGACCCCCTGCTCCTTGTTTACCCCCTTACCCCCCCTTTCTTTTCACCCTCCATCGGTTTCAGCCGTGTTCTTTCAGTGGATTGGGGGGGTTCCCCCTCCCCATCTCTCTCGGTGGGTGGGGGGGGGGGGGCGGTTCCCCCATCTCCATCTCTCTCGGTGGGGGGTCCCCCCTCCATCTCTCTCGGTGGGGGTGGGTCCCCTTGACCATCTCTCTCGGTGGGTGGGGGGGGGGGGGTTCCCCCCTCTCCAACTCTCTCGGTGGGGGGGGGTCCCTCCTCTCCATCTCTCTAGGTGGGGGTAGTTCCCCCCCTCTCCATTTCTCTCGGTGGGTGGGGGGGTCCCTCCTCCCCATCTCTCTCGGTGGTGGTGGGGGGGGGGGGTTCCCCCCTCTCCATCTCTCTCGGTGGGGGGGGGGGTCCCCCTCCCCATCTATCTCATAGAACATAGAACATTACAGCGCAGTACAGGCCCTTCGGCCCTCGATGTTGCGCCGACCTGTGAAACCACTCTAAAGCCCATCTACACTATTCCCTTATCGTCCATATGTCTATCCAATGACCATTTGAATGCCCTTAGTGTTGGCGAGTCCACTACTGTTGCAGGAGGGCATTCCACGCCCTTACTACTCTCTGAGTAAAGAACGTACCTCTGACATCTGTCCTATATCTCTCTCCCCTCAATTTAAAGCTATGTCCCCTCGTGCGTGACATCACCATCCGAGGAAAAAGGCTCTCACTATCCACCCTATCCAATCCTCTGATCATCTTGTATGCCTCAATTAAGTCACGTCTTAACCTTCTTCTCTCTATCGAAAACAGCCTCAAGTCCCTCAGCCTTTCCTCATAAGATCTTCCCTCCATACCAGGCAACATTCTGGTAAATCTCCTCTGCACCCTTTCCAATGCTTCCACATCCTTCCTATAATGCGGCGACCAGAACTGTACGCAATACTCCAAATGCGGCCGCACCAGAGTTTTGTACAGCTGCAACATGACCTCATGGCTCCGAAACTCAGACACTCTACCAATAAAAGCTAACACACCGTACGCCTTCTTAACAACCCTCTCAACCTGGGTGGCAACATTCAGGGATCTATGTACATGGACACCGAGATCTCTCTGCTCATCCACACTGCCAAGAACCTTACCATTAGCCCAGTACTCTGTCTTCCTGTTTTTCCTTAAAAAATGAATCACCTCACACTTTTCTGCATTAAACTCCGTTTGCCACCTCTCAGCCCAGCGCTGCAGCTTATCTATGCCCCTCTGTAACTTGTAACATCCTTCCAAACTGTCCACAACTCCACCGACTTTAGTGTCATCTGTAAATTTACTCACCCATCCTTCTACGCCCTCCTCCAGGTCATTTATAAAAATGACAAACAGCAGTGGCCCCAAAACAGATCCTTGTGGTACACCACTAGTAACTGGACTCCAGTCTGAACATTTCCCATCAACCACCACCCTTTGTCTTCTTCCAGCTAGCCAATTTCTGATCCAAACTGCTAAATCTCCCTGAATCCCATGCTTCCGTATTTTCTGCAGTAGCCTACCGTGGGGAACCTTATCAAACGCTTTACTGAAATCCATATACACCACATCAACTGCTTTACCCTTATCCACCTGTTTGGTCACCTTCTCAAAGAACTCAATAAGGGTTGTGAGGCACGACCTACCCTTCACAAACCCGTGTTGACTATCTGTAATCAAATTATTCCTGTCCAGATGATTACACATCCTATCTCTGAAAACCTTTCCATGATTTTTCCCACAACAGAAGTAAGGCTCACTGGTCTATATTCACCTGGGTTGTTTCTACTCCCCTTCCTGAACAAGGGGACAACATTTGCTATCCTCCAGTCTTCTGGCACTATTCCTGTAAACAAAGATGACTTAAAGATCAAAGCCAGAGGCTCAGCAATCTCCTCCCTAGCTTCCCAGAGAATCCTAGGATAAATCCCACCCGGCCCAGGGCACTTATCTATTTTCACACTTTCCAGAATTGCTAACACCTCCTCCTTATGAACCTCAAGCACTTCTAGTCTAGTAGCCTGAATCTCAGTGTTCTCCTCGACAACATTGGCATTTCCCTGTGTGAATAGTGATGAAAAATATTCATTTAGCACCTCTCCTATCTCCTCGGACTCCAAGCACAACTTCCCAATACTGTCCTTGAATGGCCCTACTCTTACCCTAGTCATTCGTTTCTTCCTGACATCTCTTTTGAAAGCTTTAGGGTTATCCTTGATCCTTCCTGCCAAAGACTTCTCATGTCCCCTTCTGGCTCTTCTTAGCTCTCTCTTTAGGTCCTTCCTCGCTAACTTGTAACTCTCAAGCGCCCCAACTGAACCTTCATGTCTCATCTTTACATAAGCCTCCTTCCTTCTTCCTCTCGACAAGTGTTTCGACTGCCTTAGTAAACCACGGTTCCCTTGCTCGACCACTTCCTCCCTGCCTGACAGGTACATACTTATCAAGGACACGCAGTAGCTGTTCCTTGAACAAGCTCCACATTTCCATTGTGCCCATCCCCTGCAGTTGTCCTCTCCATCTAGGTGGGGGTGGGCGGGTTCCCCCTCTCCATCTCTCTCGGTGGGGGCGGGGTTCCCCCCTCTCCATCTCTCTCTGTGGGGAGGGGTTCCCCCCACTCCATCTCTCTCCGTGGGGGGATTCCCCCCGTTCCATCTCTCTCGGTGGGGGGGGGGGGGGTTCCTCCCTATCGATCTATCTCGTTGGGGGGGGGGGCGGTCGCCACTCTCCATCTTTCTCGGTGTCTCCGTCTCTCCGACTCTCTCTGCGAAACTGTCAAAACAAAATCCAGAATCAGCAGTCGGCCATTTTATGTCAGTACATGGCGGCCATTTTATGTCAGTTCGTGGGCTCCATTTTATGTCATTTCACAGTGTCCATTTTATGTCAGTTCATGGTGGCCATTTTATGTCAGTTCACGGTGGCCATTTTATATCAATTCACGGTGTCCATTTAATTTCAGTTCACGGTGGCCAACTTATGTCAGTTCACGGTGGCCATTTTATGTCAGTTTATGGCGGCCATTTTACATTACTTCACGGTGGCCATTTTATGTCAGATCACAGTGGCCATTTTATGTCAGTTCACGGTTGTCATTATATCTCTGTTCACAGTGGCCATTTTATATCAGTTCACAGTGTCCATTTTATGTCAGTTCACAGTGGACATTTTATGTCAGTTCACGGTGGACATTTTATGTCAGTTCACGGTGGTCATTTTATGTCAGTTCACGGTGGCCATTTTACATCAGTTTGCGGTGTCCATTAGTATGTCAGTTCACAATGGCCATTGTCTGTCAGTTCACGGGGGCCATTGTATGGCAGTTCACGGGGGCCATTGTATGTATGTTCACGGTGGCCATTTTATGTTAGTTCACGGTGGTCATTTTATGTCGGTTGACGGTGGCCATTTTATGTCAGTTCACGGGGGCCATTTTATGTCACTTCACACTGGCCATTTTATTTGTTGCTCACGGTGGCCATTGTATGTCAGTTCACGGGGGCCATTGTATGTCAGTTCACGGTGGCCATTTTACGTCAGTTCACGGGGGCCATTGTATGTCAGTTCACATTGGCCATTTTATGTCAGTTCACAATGGCCATTTTATGTCAGTTCACAATGGCCATTATATCTCAGTCCGCGGTGGCCATTTTATGTTGGTTCATGGGGGCCATTTTATGTCAGTTCACAGTGTCCATTTTATGTCAGTTCACGGTGGCCATTTTATGTCAGTTCATGGCGGACATTTTATGTCAGTTCGTGGGGGCCATTTTTTGTCAGTTCACGGTGGCCATTTTATGTTAGTTCACGGTGGTCATTTTATGTCGGTTGACGGGGGCCATTTTATGGCAGTTCGCAATGGCCATTTTATGTCAGTTCATGGTGGCCATTGTATGTCAGTTCACGGTGGCCATTTTATGTTAGTTCACAATGGCCATTTTATGTCAGTTCACAATGGCCATTTTATCTCAGTTCACGGTGGACATTTTATGTCGGTTCATGGTGTCCCTTTTATGTCAGTTCACGGTAGCCATTTTATGGCAGTCTGCAATCGCCATTTCATGTCAGTTCACGGTGGCCATTGTATGTCAGTTCACGGTGGCCATTTTATGTCAGTTCACGGGGGCCATTTTATGTCAGCTCACGGCAGCCATTTAATTCAGTTCACAGTTGCCATTTTATGTCAGTTCACAGTGTCCATTTTATGTCAGTTCACAGTGGACATTTTATATCAGTTCACAGTGTCCATTTTATGTCAATTCGCAGTGTCCATTTTATATCAGTTCACAGTGTCCATTTTATGTCAGTTCACGATGGCCATTTTATGTCAGTTCACAGTGTCCATTTTATGTCAGTTCACAGTGGACATTTTATATCAGTTCACAGTGTCCATTTTATGTCAATTCGCAGTGTCCATTTTCTGTCAGTTCACAGTGGAAATTTTATGTCAGTTCACAGTGTCCATTTTATGTCAATTCGCAGTGTCCATTTTATGTCAGTTCACGGTGGCCATTTTATGTCAGTTCACAGTGGCCATTTTATGTCAGTTCACAGTGTCCATTTTATGTCAATTCGCAGTGTCCATTTTCTGTCAGTTCACAGTAGACATTTTATATCAGTTCACAGTGTCCATTTTATGTCAATTCGCAGTGTCCATTTTCTGTCAGTTCACAGTGGAAATTTTATGTCAGTTCACAGTGTCCATTTTATGTCAATTCGCAGTGTCCATTTTATGTCAGTTCACGGTGGCCATTTTATGTCAGTTCACAGTGGCCATTTTATGTCAGTTCACAGTGTCCATTTTATGTCAATTCGCAGTGTCCATTTTCTGTCAGTTCACAGTAGACATTTTATATCAGTTCACAGTGTCCATTTTATGTGAATTCGCAGTGTCCATTTTATGTCAGTTCACGATGGCCATTTTATGTCAGTTCACAGTGTCCATTTTATGTCAGTTCACAGTGGACATTTTATATCAGTTCACAGTGTCCATTTTATGTCAATTCGCAGTGTCCATTTTCTGTCAGTTCACAGTGGAAATTTTATGTCAGTTCACAGTGTCCATTTTATGTCAATTCGCAGTGTCCATTTTATGTCAGTTCACGGTGGCCATTTTATGTCAGTTCACAGTGGCCATTTTATGTCAGTTCACAGTGTCCATTTTATGTCAATTCGCAGTGTCCATTTTCTGTCAGTTCACAGTAGACATTTTATATCAGTTCACAGTGTCCATTTTATGTGAATTCGCAGTGTCCATTTTATGTCAGTTCACGGTGGCCATTTTATGTCAGTTCACAGTGGCCATTTTATGTCAGTTCACGGGGTCCATTGTATGTCAGTTCACGGTGGCCATTTTATGTCAGTTCACAGTGGCCATTTTATGTCAGTTCACGGTGGCCATTTTATGTCAGTTCACGGTCGACATTTTATGTCAGTTCACAATGGCCATTTTATGTCAGTTCACAATGGCCATTTTATCTCAGTTCACGGTGACCATTTTATGTCGGTTCATGGTGTCCCTTTTATGACAGTTCACGGTGGCCATTTTATGGCAGTTTGCAATGGCCATTTTCTGTCAGTTCACGGTGGCCATTGTATGTCGGTTCACGGCGGCCATCTTATGTCAGTTCGCGGTGGCCATTTTATGTCAGCTCACGGCAGACATTTTATGTCCATTAACAGTGACCATTTTATGTCAGTTCACGGGGGCCATTTTATGTCAGCTCACGGCTGCCATTTTATGTCAGTTCACAGTGTCCATTTTATGTCAGTTCACAGTGGACATTTTATATCAGTTCACAGTGTCCATTTTATGTGAATTCGCAGTGTCCATTTTATATCAGTTCACAGTGTCCATTTTTTGTCAGTTCACGGTAGCCATTTTATGTCAGTTCACCGTGTCCATTTTATGTCAGTACGAAGTCTTACAACACCAGGTTAAAGTCCAACAGGTTTGTTTCGATGTCACTAGCTTTCGGAGCGCTGCTCCTTCCTCAGGTGAATGAAGAGGTCTGTTCCAGAAACATATATATAGACAAATTCAAAGATGCCAGACAATGCTTGGAATGCGACCATTAGCATGTGATTAAATCTTTACAGATCCAGAGATGGGGTAACACCAGGTTAAAGAGGTGAGAATTGTACCAAGCCAGGACAGTTGGTAGGATTTCGCAGGCCAGATGATGGGGGATGAATGTAATGCAACATGAATCCCAGGTCCCGGTTGAGGCCGCACTCATGTGTGCGGAACTTGGCAAAAAGTTTCTGCTCGGCGATTCTGCGTTGTCGCGCGTCCTGAAGGCCGCCTTGGAGAACGCTTACCCGGAGATCAGAGGCTGAATGCCCTTGACTGCTGAAGTGTTGACTGCTCTACACCAGCATCCCCATGACGACGGCATTGCTGCAACAGCCTCAGTACTCAACACCGACAACTGCCAATCTCCAGACGCAATTCTGCAACTCATCCGCTTCATTCTGGATCACAACGTCTTCACCTTCGACAACAAGTTCTTCATTCAGACGCACGGAACAGCCATGGGGACCAAATTCGCACCCCAATACGCCAACATCTTCATGCACAAGTTTGAACAGGACCTACTCACCGCACAGGACCTTCAACCGACGTTATACACCAGATACATCGATGACATTTTATTCCTTTGGACCCACGGCGAAGAATCACTGAAACGACTACACAATGACATTAATAAGTTCCATCCAACCATCAGACTCACCATGGACTACTCTCCAAAATCAGTTGCATTCTTGGACACACTCGTCTCCATCAAGGACGGTCACCTCAGCACTTCGCTTTACCGCAAACCCAAGGATAACCTCATGATGCTCCACTTCTCCAGCTTCCACCCTAAACACATTAAAGAAGCCATCCCCTATGGACAAGCGCTCCGTATACACAGGATCTGCTCAGACGAGGAGGAGCGTAACAGACATCTACAGACGTTGAAAGATGCCCTCGTACGAACGGGATATGGCACTCGACTCATCGATCGACAGTTCCAACGCGCCACAGCGAAAAACCGGACCAACCTCCTCAGAAGACAAACATGGGACACAACCGACAGAATACCCTTCGTCGTCCAGTACTTCCCCGGAGCGGAGAAACTACGTCATCTTCTTCACAGCCTTCAACACGTCATTGATGACGATGAACATCTTGCCAAGGTCATCCCCACACCCCCACTACTTGCCTTCAAACAACCGCGCAACCTCAAACGAACCATTGTTTGCAGCAAACTACCTAGTCTTTAGAACAGTGACCACGACACCACACAACCCTGTCATGGTAATCTCTGCAAGACGTGCCAGATCATCGACATGGATACCACTATTACACGTGAGAACACCACCCACCAGGTACGCGGTACATACGCATGCGACTCGACCAACATTGTCTACCTCATACGCTGCAGGAAAGGATGTCCCGAAGCGTGGTACATTGGCGAGACCATGCAGACGCTGCGACAACGAATGAACGGACATCGCGCAACAATCACCAGGCTGGAATGTTTCCTTCCAGTCGGGGAACACTTCAGCATTCAAGGGCATTCAGCCTCTGATCTCCGGGTAAGCGTTCTCCAAGGTGGCCTTCAGGATCCGCGACAACGCAGAATCGCCGAGCAGAAACTTATAGCCAAGTTCCGCACACATGAGTGCGGCCTCAACCGGGACCTGGGATTCATGTCACATTACATTCATCCCCCACCATCTGGCCTGCGAAATCCTACCAACTGTCCTGGCTTGATGCAATTCACACCTCTTTAACCTGGGGTTACCCCATCTCTGGATCTGTAAGGATTTAATCACCTGCTAATGGTCGCATTCCTAGCATTGTTTGGCATATTTGAATTTGTCTATATATGTGTTTCTGGAACAGACCTCTTCATTCCCCTGAGGAAGGAGCAGCGCTTCGAAAGCTAGTGACATCGAAACAAACCTGTTGGACTTTAACCTGGTGTTGTAAGACTTCGCACTGTGCTCACCCCAGTCCAAAGCCGGCACCTCCACATCATTTTATGTCAGTTCACAGTGTCCATTTTATGTCAGTTCACAGTGGACAGTTCATATCAGTTCACAGTGTCCATTTTGTGTCAGTTCACAGTGGACATTTTATATCAGTTCACAGTGTCCATTTTATGTCAATTCGCAGTGTCCATTTTCTGTCAGTTCACAGTGGACATTTTATGTCAGTTCACGGTGGCCATTTTATGTCAGTTCACGCCAGCCATTTAATGTCAGTTCACAATAGCCATTTTATGTCAGTTCACAGTGTCCATTGTATGTCAGTTCACGGTGGCCATTTTATGTCAGTTCACGGTGGACATTTTATGTGAGCACAGGACGGATCGACCCTGTGTCCTCAGCGCTGGAGGCAGCAGTGCTAACCACTGTGCCACGTGCCATCCACATTGAGACATTTCTGACAGTTGTACACGTTCGTGTAAAATACATTGAAGGAAAGAGTCACATTAAAACAGTAATTTGTTGGGATATGTGGAGGGACAGACGGATCTGGGTGACCTTGTACACCAGTCAGTGAAAGAGGAGAGGTGGAGCAGCAAGCATTTAAGAAGGCCAATGATATGTTGGCCTTCATTGCAAGAGGGATTTGAGTTCAGAGGTGGAGATGTCTTACTGCAGTTACACAAGACCTTGGTGAGACCACACCTGGAGTACTGTGCACAGTTTCTGTCTTCCTGAGTAAGAAAGGATATAGCTGCCAGAGAGGGAGTGCAGCGGAGGGTCAGTCGGCTGATAGGGAGGTTACCGGACTGTCCTGCAAGAAAACGGTGCTACCCCCACAGCCAGCACTGTCAGTGCCCCCCCACACAGCCAGCACTGTCTGTGCTCCCCCCGCACAGCCAGCACTGTCAGTGCTCCCACCACACAGCCAGCACTGTCAGTGCTCCCACCACACAGCCAGCACTGCCAGTGCTCCCCCACACAGACAGCCCTGTCAGTGCTCCCACCACACAGCCAGCACTGCCAGTGCTCCCCCCACACAGCCAGCACTGCCAGTGCTCCCCCCACACAGCCAGCACTGTCAGTACTCCCACCCACACAGACAGCCCTGTCAGTGCTCCCACCACACAGCCAGCACTGCCAGTGCTCCCCCCACACAGCCAGCACTGTCAGTGCTCCCACCCACACAGCCAGCACTGTCAGTGCTCCCCTGACACAGTCAGCAGTGCCAGTGCTCCCCCACACCGCCAGCACTGTCAGTGCTCCCACCACACAGCCAGCACTGCCAGTGCTCCCCCACACAGCCAGCACTGTCAGTGCTCCCACCACACAGCCAGCACTGTCAGTGCTCCCACCACACAGCCAGCACTGCCAGTGCTCCCCCACACAGACAGCCCTGTCAGTGCTCCCACCACACAGCCAGCACTGCCAGTGCTCCCCCCACACAGCCAGCACTGTCAGTGCTCCCACCCACACAGCCAGCACTGTCAGTGCTCCCCTGACACAGTCAGCAGTGCCAGTGCTCCCCCCACACCGCCAGCACTGTCAGTGCACCCCCCACACAATCAGCACTGTCAGTGCTCCCCCACACAGTCAGCACTATCAGTGCTCCCACCACACAGCCAGCACTGTCAGTGCTCCCCCCACACAGCCAGCACTGTCAGTGCTCCCAGCACACAGCCAGCACTGTCAGTGCTCCCACCACACAGCCAACACTGTCAGTGCTCCCCCACACAGCCAGCACAGTCAGTGCTCCCACCACACAGCCAGCACTGTCAGTGCTGCCCCACACAGCCAGCAGTGTCAGTGCTACCCCTCACACAGCCAGCACTGTCAGTGCTCCCACCACACAACCAGCATTGTCAGTGCTCCTCCGACACAGCCAGCACTGTCAGTGCCACCACCCCACACAGCCAGCACTGTCAGTGCTCCCCCACACAGCCAGCAGTGTCAGTGCTCCCACTACACAGACAGCAGTGACAGTGCTTCCCCACACAGGCAGCACTGTCAGTGCTCCCCCACACAGCCAGCACTGTCCGTGCTCCCCCCACACAGCCAGCAGTGTCAGTGCTCCCCCCACACAGCCAGCACTGTCAGTGCTCCCACCACACAGCCAGCACTGTCAGTGCTCCCACCACACAGCAGCACTGTCAGTGCTACCACCACACAGCCAGCACTGTCAGTGCTCCCACCACACAGCCAGCACTGTCAGTGCTCGACCCACACAGCCAGCACTGTCAGTGCTACACCACACAGCCAGCACTGTCAGTGCTGCCCCACACAGCCAGCCCTATCAGTGCTCCCCCCACACAGCCAGCACTGTCAATGCTCCCCCCACACAGCCAGCACTGTCAGTGCTCCCACCACACAGCCAGCACTGTCAGTGCTCCCCACACAGCCAGCACTGTCAGTGCTCCCCACACACAGGCAGCACTGTCTGTGCTCCCCCACACAGCCAGCACTGTCAGTGTTCCCCCCACACAGCCAGCACTATCAGTGCTCCCACCACACAGCCAGCACTGTAAGTGCTCCCCCCACACAGCCAACACTGTCAGTGCTCCCACCACACAGCCAGCACTGTCAGTGCTCCCCCCACACAGCCAGCACTGTAAGTGCTCCCCCCACACAGCCAGCACTGTCAGTGCTCCCACCACACAGCCAGCACTGGCAGTGCTCCCCCGCACACAGCCAGCACTGTCAGTGCTCACCACACACAGCCAGCACTGTCAGTGATCCCCCCACACAGCCAGCACTGTCCGTGCTCCCCCCACACAGCCAACACTGTCAGTGCTCCCACCACACAGCCAGCACTGTCAGTGCTCCCACCACACAGCAGCACTGTCAGTGCTACCACCACACAGCCAGCACTGTCAGTGCTCCCACCACACAGCCAGCACTGTCAGTGCTCGACCCACACAGCCAGCACTGTCAGTGCTACACCACACAGCCAGCACTGTCAGTGCTGCCCCACACAGCCAGCCCTATCAGTGCTCCCCCCACACAGCCAGCACTGTCAGTGCTCCCCCCACACAGCCAGCACTGTCAGTGCACCCCACACAGCCAGCACTGTAAGTGCTCCCCCCACACAGCCAGGACTGTCAGTGCTCCCACCACACAGCCAGCACTGTCAGTGCTCCCCACACAGCCAGCACTGTCAGTGCTCCCACACACAGGCAGCACTGTCAGTGCGCCCCCACACAGCCAGCACTGTCAGTGTTCCCCCCACACAGCCAGCACTATCAGTGCTCCCACCACACAGCCAGCACTGTAAGTGCTCCCCCCACACAGCCAACACTGTCAGTGCTCCCACCACACAGCCAGCACTGTCAGTGCTCCCCCCACACAGCCAGCACTGTAAGTGCTCCCCCCACACAGCCAGCACTGTCAGTGCTCCCACCACACAGCCAGCACTGGCAGTGCTCCCCCGCACACAGCCAGCACTGTCAGTGCTCTCCACACACAGCCAGCACTGTCAGTGATCCCCCACACAGCCAGCACTGTCCGTGCTCCCCCCACACAGCCAGCACTGTCAGTGCTCCCACCACACAGCCAGCACTGTCCGTGCTCGCCCCACACAGCCAGAACTGTCAGTGCTCCCCCAATCAGCTAGCACTGTCAGTGCTCCCCACACAGCCAGCACTGTCAGTGCACCCCCACACAGCCAGCACTGTCAGTGCTCCCACCACACAGCCAGCACTGTTAGTGCTCCCACCACACAGCCAGCACTGTCAGTGCTTCTACCACACAGCCAGCACTGTCAGTGCCCCCCCACACAGCCAGCAGTGTCAGTGCTCCACTCACACAGCCAGCACTATCAGTGCTCACCCAAACAGCCAGCAGTGTCAGTGCTCCCACCACACAGTCAGCACTGTCAGTGCTCCCGCCACACTGCTAGCACTGTCAGTGCTCCCACCACACAGCCAGCACTGTCAGTGCTCCCACCACACTGCTAGCACTGTCAGTGCTCCCACCACACAGCCAGCACTGTCAGTGCTCCCACCACACAGCCAGCACTGTCAGTGCTCTCCCCACACAGCCAGCACTGTCAGTGCTCCCCCCACACAGCCAGCACTGTCAGTGCTCCCACCACACAGCCAGCACTGTCAGTGCTCCCACCACACAGCCAGCACTGTCAGTGCTCCCACCACACTGCTAGCACTGTCAGTGCTCCCCCCACACAGCCAGCACTGTCAGTGCTCCCAACACACTGCTAGCACTGCCAGTGCTCCCACCACACAGCCAGCACTGTCAGTGCTCTCCCCACACAGCCAGCACTGTCAGTGCTCCCCCCACACAGCCAGCACTGTCAGTGCTCCCACCACACAGCCAGCACTCTCAGTGCTCCCATCACACAGCCAGCAGTGTCAGTGCTCCCCACACAGCCAGCACTGTCAGTGCTCCCATAACACAGCCAGCACTGTCAGTGCTCCCACCACACAGCAAACATTGTCAGTGCTCCCTCCACACAGCCAGCACTGTCAGTGCTCCCACAACACAGCCAGCAATCTCAGTGCTACCACCACACAGCCAGTACTATCAGTGCTCCCACCACACAGCCAGCACTGTCAGTGCTTCCCCACAAAGCCAGCACTGCCAGTGCTCCCACACACAGCCAGCACTCTCAGTGCTACCACCACACAGCCAGCACTGCCAGTGGTCCCCCCACACAGCCAGCACTGTAAGTGCTCCCCCCACACAGCCAACACTGTCAGTGATCCCCCCACACGGCCAGCACTGTCCGTACTCCCCCCACAGAGCCAGCACTGTCAGTGCTCCCACCACACAGCCAGCACTGTCAGTGCTCCGCCCACACAGCCAGCACTGTCAGTGCTCCCCCCACACAGCCAGCACTGTCAGTGCTCCCCCGCACAGCCAGCACTGTCAGAGCTCCCACCCCACACAGCCAGCACTGCCAGTGCTCCCACCACACAGCCAACACTGTACGTGCTCCCACCACACAGCCAACACTGTCAGTGCTCCCACCACACAGCCAGCACTGTCAGTGCTCCCACCACACAGCCAGCACTGTCAGTGCTCCCCCACATATCCAGCACTGTCAGTGCTCCCACCACAGAGCCAGCACTGTCAGTGCTCCCCCACACAGCCAGCACTGCCAGTGCTCCCACCACACAGCCAACACTTTCAGTGCTCTCACCACACAGCCTGCACTGTCAGTGCTCCCCCACACAGCCAGCACTGTCAGTGCACCTCCCACACAGCCAGCACTGTCAGTGCTCCCACCACAGAGCCAGCACTGTCAGTGCTCCCCCACACAGCCAGCACTGCCAGTGCTCCCACCACACAGCCAACACTGTCAGTGCTCCCACCACACAGCCAGCACTGTCAGTGCTCCCTCCACACAGCCAGCACTGTCCGTACTCCCATCACACAGTCAGCACTGTCAGTGCTCCGCCCACACAGCCAGCACTGTCCGTGCTCCCCCACACAGCCAGCACTGTCAGTGCTCCCCCACACAGCCAGCACTGTCAGTGCACCCCCACACAGCCAGCACTGTCAGTGCTCCCACCTCACACAGCCAGCACTGTCAGTGCTCCCCCACACAGCCAGCACTGTCAGTGCTCACCACATAGCCAGCACTGTCAGTGCTCCCAACACACAGCCAGCACTGTCAGTGCTCCCACCACACAGCCAACTCTGTCAGTGCTCCCCCACACAGCCAGCACTGTCAGTGCTCCCAACACACAGCCAGCACTGTCAGTGCTCCCACCACACAGCTAGCACTGTCAGTGCACCCCTCACACAGCCACCACTGTCAGTGCTCCACTCACACAGCCAGCACTGTCAGATCTCCCCCCACACAGCCAGCACTGTCAGTGCTCCACCCACACAGCCAGCCCTGTCAGTGCTCCACTCTCACAGCCAGCACTGTCAGTTCTTCCCCACATATCCAGCACTGTCAGTGCTCCCACCACAGAGCCAGCACTGTCAGTGCTCCCCCACACAGCCAGCACTGCCAGTGCTCCCACCACACAGCCAACACTGTCAGTGCTCCCACCACACAGCCAGCACTGCCAGTGCTCCCACCACACAGCCAACACTGTCAGTGCTCCCACCACACAGCAAGCACTGTCAGTTCTCCCCCACATATCCAGCACTGTCAGTGCTCCCACCACAGAGCCAGCACTGTCAGTGCTCCACAACACAGCCAGCACTGCCAGTGCTCCCACCACACAGCCAACACTGTCAGTGCTCTCACCACACTGCCTGCACTGTCAGTGCTCCCCCCACACAGCCAGCACTGTCAGTGCTCCCCCCACACAGCCAGCACTGTCAGTGCTCCCCCACACAGCCAGCACTGTCAGTGCTCCCACCACAGAGCCAGCACTGTCAGTGCTCCCCACACAGCCAGCACTGCCAGTGCTCCCACCACACAGCCAACACTGTCAGTGCTCCCCCACACAGCAGGCACTGTCAGTACTTCTCCCACACAGCCAGCACTGTCAGTGCTGCCACCACACAGCCAGCACTCTCAGTGCCCCCCCCCCACATAGCCAGCACTGTCAGTGCTCCCCCGACACAGCCAGCACTGTCAGTGCTCCAACCACACAGCCAGCACTGTCAGTGCTCCCCCCACACAGCCAGCATTGTCAGAGCTCCCACCACACAGCCAGCACTGTCAGTGCTCCCCCACACAGCCAGCACTGTCAGTGCTCCCCCACACAGCCAGCACTGTCAGTTCTCCGCCACACAGCCAGCACTGTCAGTGCTCCCCCCACACAGCAGGCACTGTCAGTACTTCTCCCACACAGCCAGCACGGTCAGTGCTCCCCCACACAGCCAGCACTGTCAGTGCTCCCCCCACACAGCCAGCACTGTCAGTGCTCCCCCCACACAGCAGGCACTGTCAGTACTTCTCCCACACAGCCAGCACTGTCAGAGCTCCCCCCACACAGCCAGCACTGTCAGTGCTCCCCACACAGCCAGCACTGTCAGTGCTCCTCCCACACAGCCAGCACTGTCAGAGCTCCCCCACACAGCCAGCACTGTCAGTGCTCCCACCCCACGCAGCCTGCACTGTCAGTGCTCCCCCACACATCCAGCACTGTCAGTGCTCCCCCACACAGCCAGCACTGTCAGTGCTCCCCCACAAAGCCAGGACTGTTAGTGCTCCCTCCACACAGCCAGCACTGTCAGTGCTCTTACCACACAGCCAGCTCTGTCAGTGCTCTCCCACACAGTCAGCACTGTCAGAGCTCCCCCACACAGCCAGCACTGTCAGTGCACCCCCACACAGCCAGCACTGTCAGTGCTCCCACCTCACACAGCCAGCACTGTCAGTGCTCCCCCACACAGCCAGCACTGTCAGTGCTCACCACATAGCCAGCACTGTCAGTGCTCCCAACACACAGCCAGCACTGTCAGTGCTCCCACCACACAGCCAACTCTGTCAGTGCTCCCCCACACAGCCAGCACTGTCAGTGCTCCCAACACACAGCCAGCACTGTCAGTGCTCCCACCACACAGCTAGCACTGTCAGTGCACCCCTCACACAGCCACCACTGTCAGTGCTCCACTCACACAGCCAGCACTGTCAGATCTCCCCCCACACAGCCAGCACTGTCAGTGCTCCACCCACACAGCCAGCCCTGTCAGTGCTCCACTCTCACAGCCAGCACTGTCAGTTATTCCCCACATATCCAGCACTGTCAGTGCTCCCACCACAGAGCCAGCACTGTCAGTGCTCCCCCACACAGCCAGCACTGCCAGTGCTCCCACCACACAGCCAACACTGTCAGTGCTCCCACCACTCAGCCAGCACTGCCAGTGCTCCCACCACACAGCCAACACTGTCAGTGCTCCCACCACACAGCAAGCACTGTCAGTTCTCCCCCACATATCCAGCACTGTCAGTGCTCCCACCACAGAGCCAGCACTGTCAGTGCTCCACAACACAGCCAGCACTGCCAGTGCTCCCACCACACAGCCAACACTGTCAGTGCTCTCACCACACTGCCTGCACTGTCAGTGCTCCCCCCACACAGCCAGCACTGTCAGTGCTCCCCCCACACAGCCAGCACTGTCAGTGCTCCCCCACACAGCCAGCACTGTCAGTGCTCCCACCACAGAGCCAGCACTGTCAGTGCTCCCCACACAGCCAGCACTGCCAGTGCTCCCACCACACAGCCAACACTGTCAGTGCTCCCCCACACAGCAGGCACTGTCAGTACTTCTCCCACACAGCCAGCACTGTCAGTGCTCCCACCACACAGCCAGCACTCTCAGTGCCCCCCCCCCCCCACATAGCCAGCACTGTCAGTGCTCCCCCGACACAGCCAGCACTGTCCGTGCTCCAACCACACAGCCAGCACTGTCAGTGCTCCCCCCACACAGCCAGCATTGTCAGAGCTCCCACCACACAGCCAGCACTGTCAGTGCTCCCCCACACATCCAGCACTGTCAGTGCTCCCCCACACAGCCAGCACTGTCAGTTCTCCGCCACACAGCCAGCACTGTCAGTGCTCCCCCCACACAGCAGGCACTGTCAGTACTTCTCCCACACAGCCAGCACGGTCAGTGCTCCCCCACACAGCCAGCACTGTCAGTGCTCCCCCCACACAGCCAGCACTGTCAGTGCTCCCCCCACACAGCAGGCACTGTCAGTACTTCTCCCACACAGCCAGCACTGTCAGAGCTCCCCCCACACAGCCAGCACTGTCAGTGCTCCCCACACAGCCAGCACTGTCAGTGCTCCTCCCACACAGCCAGCACTGTCAGAGCTCCCCCACACAGCCAGCACTGTCAGTGCTCCCACCCCACGCAGCCTGCACTGTCAGTGCTCCCCCACACATCCAGCACTGTCAGTGCTCCCCCACACAGCCAGCACTGTCAGTGCTCTCCCACACAGCCTGCACTGTCAGTGCTCCCCCACAAAGCCAGGACTGTTAGTGCTCCCTCCACACAGCCAGCACTGTCAGTGCTCTTACCACACAGCCAGCTCTGTCAGTGCTCTCCCACACAGTCAGCACTGTCAGAGCTCCCCCACACAGCCAGCACTGTCAGTACTCCCACCACACAGCCGGCACTGTCAGTGCTCCCACCACACAGCCTGCACTGTCAGTGCTCCCCCACACAGCCAGCACTGTCAGTGCTCCCACCACACAGCCAGCACTGTCAGTGCTCCCCCACACCGCCAGCACTGTCAGTGCTCCCACCACACAGCCAGCACCGTCAGTGTTCCCACCACACAGCCAGCACTGTCAGTGCTCCCACCACACAGCCAGCACTTTCAGTGCTCCCACCACACAGCCAGCACTGTCAGTGCTCCCCCACACAGCCAGCACTGTCAGTGCTCCCCCCACACAGCCAGCACTGTCAGTGCTCCCCACACAGCCAGCACTGTCAGTGCTCCCCCCACACAGCCAGCACTGTCAGTGCTCCCACCACACAGCCAGCACTGTCAGTGCTCCCCACACAGCCAGCACTGGCAGTGCTCCCCACGCCCCAGACCCAGCTCCTGATTGGCTGATAGGCTGTCAGTCAGCGGCTGGAGCTGCTGATTGGATGAGAGTCTGTCAGTCAGCGGCAGGAGCTACTGATTGGCTGAGAGACTGTCAGTCAGCGGCTGGAACTCCTGATTGGCTGAGAGACTGTCAGTCAGCGGCTGGAGCTCCTGAGTGGCTGAGTGACTGTCAGTCAGCGGTTGGAGCTCCTGATTGGCTGAGAGGCTGTCAGTCAGCGGTTGGAGCTCCTGATTGGCTGAGAGGCTGTCAGTCAGCGGTTGGAGCTCCTGATTGGCTGAGGGTCTGTCAGTCAGCGGCTGGAGCTCCTGATTGGCTGAGAGGCTGTTACTCAGCGGCTGGAGATGCTGATTGGCTGAGAGGCTGTTAGTAGCGGTTGGAGATGCTGATTGGCTGAGAGGCTGTCTGTCAGCGGCTGGAGCTCCTGATTGGCTGAGAGGCTGTTACTCAGCTGCTGGAGTTGCTGATTGGCTGAGAGGCTGTCTGTCAGCGGCTGGAGCTCCTGGTTGGCTGAGAGGCTGTCAGTCAGCGGCTGGGGCTCCTGATTGGCTGAGAGGCTGTCAGTGAGCGGTTGGAGCACTTGATTGGCTGAGAGGCTGTTAGTCAGCGGTTGGGGCTCCTGATTGGCTGAGAGGCTGTCAGTCAGCGGCTGGAGCTCCTGATTGGCTGAGGGGTTTTCAGTCAGTTTTATTTTCTCATTAATTTAATAATTGATGTAACCGGATATTTCGCCGCGACCTTGATCTGCTCCCTGAACCTGGACTGAGTCACCACATAAATAAATGTGTTTGTGCAGCAATTTAAATCCCGCAGTATAAATCCGACTGTTTGTAAATTATATTGAGGAAGGGTGATATAATATAATCCTCTCACATCCATATAGAAAAATTTAATAACAGACACGGTCCAGAGGAGGATGAAAGTTCCGGAGATGCTGAAGAGTAAAATCATTGACTTCCTTCTGCTCTCCATCTCTGGGTCGCTGCGATTGTCTCCCTGACTCTGGGCCCTCAGTGTCTTCCGGACCCGACTGCTGAGTAAAATGTGTCTGACTGTCAGAGCGTTGGTCAACAGGATTGAGAAGAACGGCACCAATGGGGTTACAACCTGATCAAACCAGATATACCCACTCCATCCCGGGTCAGTGAGAACGCTGCTCTTTGTGACGCAGAACCACTGGACATTGTCGATTATCCCCCCAGGTTCCAATATAAAGTACTGGGGGATGTTTTTCACACAGAGCAGGAGGCCGCTTGTGGACAGAACCACAGCCGCAGTTTTCCCGGTGCAATATTTACTTTTCAGTTTCTGGCAGCGAATGGCCACAAATCGATCAAAGGAGAAAGTGAGGGTGAACCAGACAGAACAGTCCGTGGCTGCAGTGAGCAGGACACCGTTAACACGACACACAGGGGTGAGGGACAGGAAACTCCAGGGGAAATAATAAACATTGATCATGTTCAGTATGGGTTTAGTGATAATAAACAGCAGATCCGCCGTTGCCATGGCCACCAGGTAGCGAGTGGTGCAGGTAGAGAGGCCACACTTCCCCCGACACAGAATCACAATTCCCAGTATATTAACTGTCAGAGAGAGAAAGGAGAGACGCGGGAAATTACTGGGTAATGAATCTCCCTGTCTGAACCAGGACACAATTGCAGCATCAATATAATGGACAGTGGGTGGGTGGGGGTGTGGGGAGAGGAGTGGGCACAGAGATTAACATTGCAGAGAGGGGAGTAGGAAATGTAACTCCAGTGTTAAAGGTGGGGAATTGGGGGAAAGTGTGAATTGCAGCCCTGTCAGTTTGATGGCAGTGGTAGGAAAATGTTTATAATTCAGAGACCTTTGGGAGAGGTTACATTTCTCATTTAGTCTGATTTACAGGATTCACTCAGGCCGGCCAGGTTTCCCAAACCGGATACAAACATACCAGAGATTGTCACCCAGCTCAATTATTGGACCACACCCCGGATTGGACCGTTCCCTGGACTGGATTTCTGATGGGGTTGGACCCCACTACTGGTTTATTTGAATACTCCACGATCAATGAAAAAAATAAAACAAACATAGAACATAGAACATAGAACATAGAACAATACAGCGCAGTACAGGCCCTTCGGCCCACGATGTTGCACCGAAACAAAAGCCATCACTATACCATTATCATCCATATGTTTATCCAATAAACTTTTAAATGCCCTCAATGTTGGCGAGTTCACTACTGTAGCAGGTAGGGCATTCCACGGCCTCACTACTCTTTGCGTAAAGAACCTACCTCTGACCTCTGCCCTATATCTATTACCCCTCAGTTTAAAGTTATGTCCCCTCGTGCCAGCCATTTCCATCCGTGGGAGAAGGCTCTCACTGTCCACCCTATCCAGCCCCCTAATCATATTGTATGCCTCTATTAAGTCTCCTCTTAACCTTCTTCTCTCCAACGAAAACAACCTCGAGTCCATCAGCCTTTCCTCATAAGATTTTCCCTCCATACCAGGCAACATCCTGGTAAATCTCCTCTACACCCGCTCCAAAGCCTCCACGTCCTTCCTATAATGCGGTGACCAGAACTGTACGCAATACTCCAAATGCGGCCGTACCAGAGTTCTGTACAGCTGCAACATGACCTCCTGACTCCGGAACTCAATCCCTCTACCAATAAAGGCCAACACTCCATAGGCCTTCTTTACCACCCTATCAACCTGGGTGGCAACTTTCAGGGATCTATGTACATGGACACCTAGATCCCTCTGCTCATCCACACTTCCAAGAACTTTACCATTAGCCAAATATTCCGCATTCCTGTCATTCCTTCCAAAGTGAATCACCTCACACTTCTCTACATTAAACTCCATTTGACACCTCTCAGCCCAGCTCTGCAGCTTATCTATATCCCTCTGTAACCTGCTACTTCCTTCCACACTATCGACAACACCACCGACTTTAGTATCGTCTGCAAATTTACTCACCCACCCTTCTGCGCCTTCCTCTAGGTCATTGATAAAAATGACAAACAGCAACGGCCCCAGAACAGATCCTTGTGGTACTCCACTTGTGACTGAACTCCATTCTGAACATTTCCAATCAAACACCACCCTCTGTCTTCTTTCAGCTAGCCAATTTCTGATCCACATCTCTAAATCACACTCAATCCCCAGCCTTTGTATTTTCTGCAATAGCCTACCGTGGGGAACCTTATCAAACGCTTTGCTGAAATCCATATACACCACATCAACTGCTCTACCCTCGTCTACCTGTTCAGTCACCTTCTCAAAGAACTCGATAAGGTTTGTGAGGCATGACGTACCCTTCACAAAGCCATGCTGACTATCCCTGATCATATTATTCCTATCTAGATGATTATAAATCTTGTCTCTTATAATCCCCTCCAAGACTTTACCCACTACAGACGTGAGGCTCACCGGTCTATAGTTGCCGGGGTTGTCTCTGCTCCCCTTCCCACTTCATAACCATGGGAGGAATAGAAATACAGAATGCACAGTGCAAAAGGAGGCCATTCGGCCTATCGAGTATGCACCGGCCCTTGGAAAGAGAAAACCAGTTCAGCCCACCCCATCCCCATAACCCAGTGACCCCATCAAAATTGTTTGGAAACTAAACACAATTTATCTTGGCCAATCCACCGAACCGGCTCATCTTCGGACTGTGGGAGTAAACCGGAGCACCCGGTGGAAACCCACGCAGATACGGGGAGGATGTGCAGACTCCGCACAGCAGTGACGCAAGCCGGGAATCGAACCTGGGACCCTGGAGCTGTGAATCAACTGTGCCAACCACTGTGCTACCGTGCAGCACAGCCTGTCCAGAATAGAGTCTGTCCAGCCTCCAGAACATCCCGAGGGATCATCCCTCCCAGGTTTAGTCATTCGTAAAGCACCCGCTCCCAGGAATCCCCCAGTGCCATGTCTCGAACATCCCAACATCACTGTTCCCAGGAATCCATCCTCTCCCTGTTTGGAAAGAATCCCTGCCTAGCTTTTCTCAGGAGTATTCCCGCTCCAGCATTGGACATTCCCCAGGGTTCACTTGGCCGCAATAGACTCTCTCCAGATTCGGACTCATTGCATTCGACAAAAAAGTAGGAACATTCCAAAACAAGAGCGTTAAGATGGAGGAGAAAGTTCCCAGAATAAAGTTGTTGAAATTAAAGTTACATCCTGCGGGACCTAACATCCGAATTGGATGATGAGATGTTGCTCCTCCAGCTTGCGTTGGGCTTCACTGCATTCTGGCAGCAGGCCAAGGACAGACATGTGGGCCTGAGAGCAAGATGCTGAGTTAACATGGCCACAACAGGAAGGCTGGGGCCATGCTGTGGGCTGTGAAGGTGTTCCACAAAGCAGTCTCCCAGTCTGCGTTTAGTCTCCCCAATGTAGAGGAGGCGGTATTGGCAGCAGCGAATACAGGAGAACAAACTGAAGGCACAGAAGTGAAACGCTGCTTCCCCAGAAAGGAGAGTTTGCTGCTGAGAACCGGGAGATGGGAGGAGGTAAAGGGACAGTTGTTGCACCGTCTGTGATTGCAGGGGAAGGTGCTGGGGGAAGGGAAAGGGGTGTGGGGTGTGAGGGGGAAGTGGACAAGGGGGAGGGAGCGGTACCTGAGGAATGCAGACATTGAGGGGGGTGGTTGGAGAGAGGTGAAGATGTGTTTGGTGGTGACATCATGCTGGAGTTGGCAGAGATGGAGGAGGATTTTCCTTTCAATGGGAAGGCTGATGGTGTGAAAAGTGAGGACAGGAACCCTATCTTGTTTCCGGGAGGGGGGGGGGATGTGTGAGGACAGAGGTGTGAGAAGTGAATTGAATACGATCGAGAGCCCTGTTAACAAAGGAAGGTGGTGGGGCCAGGTTAAGGAAAAGACAGACATGCCAGGGGGGCTATTTTCGAAGACGCCAGCATCAGAACAGAGGTGATGGAGGCGGAGAAAGTGGGAGAATGAGATGCAGTCTTTACAGGAAGCAGGGTATGAGGATCTGTACACAACCCTCGTGTTGGGGAACGGAGGTGCAGAGAGATTGGACATCCATTGTGAAGATTAGGCGGGTAGGGCCAGGGAAATGGACCTTGTTTATTTGACATAAGGCACCAGAGGAACCAGGAATCATATAATCCCCACAGTGCAGAAGGAGGTCATTCGGCCCATTAAGACTGTACCAAACCTCTGAAAGAGTACCTCAACCAAGCTCACTCCCCCGCCTATCTCATTAACCCCTTAATCTAACCTACCCATCTTTTTGGACACTACGGAGTAATTAAGCATGGCCAATCCACCTAACCTGCACATCTTTGGGCTATGGGAGGCAACCGGAGACCCGGAGGAAACCCACACAGACAGGGAGAGAAAGTGCAGTCTGCACACAGACAGTCACCCAAGGTAGGAATTGATCCGGGGACCCTGCTGCTGTGAGGCAGCAGTGCAAACCACTGTGTCACTGTGACACCACTGTCTTTGGGAAGGGGCTGGACAGGGTAAAGCGGATGGAATCAAGATCGGAAGAAATGATCTTGGTGGGGCTGGAACAGGCCGAAATAATGGGTGCACTGGGACTTTCCTGTTTGTGGATTTTGGGAAGGAGGTAGAAGCGGGAGGTTGATGCAGGATGTGTGGGATTGTGGGACTCTGATCTCTGAGACTGTGGACAGAAGATATCCAGAGTCAACGAGGTCAGTGAAAGACCTGGAAACAACATCATGATGTTTGGTGGTGTGCTGCTGATCCAGGGGGAGGTACCAGGATGGGCCTGAGAGCTGACGGTCAGCCTCTGTGAGGAAGAGGTCAGGACACCAGACAATAATGGCACCACCCTTGTGAGCAGCTTAGATCACCAGGCCAGGGTTGGATATCAGAGAGAGGATTGGAGCAAGTTTAGAGTGAGTCAGGATAGAGTTGGTGAGAGGCACAGATAAATTGAGACGGTCGATGTCGCACTGACAGATCTCAATGAAAATATCAAGAGCTGATAGGAGGCCAGAGGGTGGGGTCCAGGTAGAGGGAGATTACTGGAGGCGGATGGATTTCAACAACACATTTTCATAAAATAGACAGGAACAGCAGAGACAATATTATCTAATCACTGATCACCATCAGAATAATTACCAAAGAATTGAAAAGCAGGAGTCGGTCTCTGTTATTCTTGAATTTAGAACAGAATATAATCAAATCTTCCAGTCACAATGTCAACAGTTGGAAGCATTGAATTAGAAGTCTGAGTTAAAAGAAATCCAGTAACACAGAGTATACTAAATAGTCGGCACATATTCCAAAGTCAACATACTTCCTGACACATTTCATCCAATTATTTCAATAAATACCAGAAATAATAGATCTGAGTAGTATGATGGATGTTAAACAATTTGATTTTCTAAAGGCCGTCAGTAAGATCCGACATAACAGACTGATGGGTAATCTCAGAGCCAGTGGAGTTAGGGGACACAGCAGCAGGATGGACACATGCTGGCGACACACACAGAAAACAGGGAGAGGAGTTAAAGGGATTTAGGCTGGTTGGTGGAAGGTGGGAAGTGGTGTTCCACAAGGATCAGCACTGGGATCACTCTCCTTCACCATTCCCATCAACAGTATGGGATCGGGAAGCAGAATGATAATTACACAATTTACAGACTGAATCAAATTGGGAGTGATAGTGAATACAGAGGCAGAATACAACTGATTACAGGCACACGTTTATCATTAATTATGAATTTGCAAAGTGGGTATTTCGATGGGACATTAATGTCCCGACAGATCAGTGTCCGCTGCTGCATTTTGTTCAGAACAATGTCCCCCAATCACTCCTTGGAAAACAAGTGTGTGAATGGACTGGAGGGGTTTCTGGCTTCAGGTGACTAGATTCACAAATCGTGTGAAGCAGAAAGACAGTTTAAAAACACCCATAAAAATTGATCAAACATGTGAGTTCATTTCAGGATGAATAGGAATGAGAAAATATCACAAAACCTAGTGGAATACTGCACTGTTGTGGGTTTTATGAAACATTAGAGTGTGGGTGATATCTGTTCCTGTGAGAGTAGATCAATAGAAAACAGAGATAGAGACATTGCACTTCATACAATAAATATCAAACATCTTCAAAACACATCCAAACTCTTCCTGTTTTCAACCTATTCCAAAGTTAAAACACACAGAGAGAACTCCACAGAATGGAGCGACCCCTCACCAATAAAATACATCATTTCAAAATAGAACCAACTAATTTCAGTCCAGTTACTGACCCACACACAGTACAATTCTACACGGACAGATAGTCCCAGTAATAGAGAGATAATTGGATAAGATATCCCACTCTGGTGAGAGACCCACAGTCAGTATAATTCTACACTGACAGACATTTCCAGTAATCCTTCTTCACTGCTGTCAGATATTCCACACTGGTGTGGGACCCACAGTCAGTACAATTCTACACTGACAGATACTTCCAGTAATCCTTGTTCACCGCTGTCAGATATTCCACTCTGGTTAGTGATCCACACTCAGTACAATTCCACACTGACAGATACTTCCAGTAATCCTTGTTCACCGCTGTCAGATATTCTACTCTGGATAGTGACCCACAGTCAATACAATTCTACACTGACAGATACCCACACTCAGTGTGATTTAATTCTTTCTCCTCCTAAACCTCCGTTCAGAGAGATTGCCTTTGCTGTCATCCAATCTAACATATACAAAATTCCACTCAATATAATAACTTCCCCGGTCAGAGATCCAGTGAGTTACAAACAGAGGTTTATTGTGAGTTGATGAAAGGGATTCAAACCATTGACATGCTTGAATACATTTGACAATGATATCGTTGAGCAGGTGTCGATATAACAGTGAGCACGAGATCAGGATCAGGTATTTTCAGTCGCAGTTTAAAATCAGAGAGCCGCTCACACACAGATTTACACCAATTCAATGGTGATGGTCACTTACCAGGAACACCAACAATAGGCAGGATTGGGTAGAATACTTTCGCAACCATATCAATTGGATAATGCATTTTCAGTGTGAAGTGATGTGTCCCTTCCTGCGATTGGCAATCTCTCTGTCTAAAACTCTGAGGTTATATATTCTCCAAGCTTTTAATTAATACCCTGTGGAACCACACAAGGGAAATTGAGGTTGTGACATCGTTTAACTTATTTTTCAAGATGTGAACAAACAGATTACGATATTGTGTTCAGTGAAAGAAAATATTATATTTCTGAGTGAGTGACCTCTTTGCAAACACCGGACGGTGTTGATCACATTGTTCAACTAACATTAACAGAAAGGATGCTGTCCACTCAGACACCATCAGTCCCATCTCTACATCTCACATTGTTTCAGAGATATCCCTCACTCCACTGGGACCATTCAGTGATTCAGTTCCAATTGTCAGTGTGTTTCTCTGGGTGGTTCCACTGCACCCTGGCGTGTAGCTGTCTCTGTAACTGTGACCATTCAGTGATTCAGTTCCAATTGTCAGTGTGTTTCTCTGGGTGGGTCCACTGCACTTTGGGGTGTAGCTGCTTCTGTAACTGTGACCATTCAGTGATTCAGTTCCAATTGTCAGTGTGTTTCTCTGGGTGGTTCCAATGCACTCTGGGGTGTAGCTGTCTCTGTAACTGTGACCATTCAGTGATTCAGTTCCAATTGTCAGTGTGTTTCTCTGGGTGGGTCCACAGCACTCTGGGGGTAGCTGCCTCTGTAACTGTGACCATTCAGAGATTCAGTTCCAATTGTCAGTGTGTTTCTCTGGGTGGTTCCACTGCTCTCTGGGGTGTAGCTGTCTCTGTAACTCTGACCATTCAGTGATTCAGTTCCAATTTTCAGTGTGTTTCTCTGGGTGGTTCCACTGCACTCTTGGGTGTAGTTGTCTCTGTGACGGTGACCATTCAGTGATTCAGTTCCAATTGTCAGTGTTTTTCTCTGGGTGGTTCCACTGCACCCTGGGGTGTAGCTGTCTCTATAACTGTGACCATTCAATGATTCAGTTCCAATTGTCAGTGTGTTTCTCTGGGTGGTTCCACTGCACCCTGGGGTGTAGCTGTCTCTGTAAATGTGACCATTCAGTGATTCAGTTCCAATTGTCAGTGTGTTTCTCTGTGTGGTTCCACTGCACTCTGGAGTGTAGTTGTCTCTGTGACGGTGACCATTCAGTGATTCCGTTCCAATTGTCAGTGTGTTTCTCTGGGTGGTTACACTGCACTCTGGGGTGTAGCTGCCTCTGTAACTGTGACCATTCAGTGATTCAGTTCCAATTGTCAGTGTGTTTCTCTGGGTGGTTCCACTGCACTCTGGGGTGTAGCTGTCTCTATAACTGTGACCATTCAATGATTCAGTTCCAATTGTCAGTGTGTTTCTCTGGGTGGTTGTACTGCACTCTGGGATGTAGCTGCCTCTGTAACTGGGACCATTCAGTTCCAATTATCAGTGTGTTTCTCTGGGTGGGCCCACTGCACTCTGGGGTGTAGCTGCCTCTGTAACTGTGACCATTCAGTGATTCAGTTCCAATTGTCAGTGTGTTTCTCTGGGTGGGTCCACTGCACTCTCGGCTGTAGCTGCCTCTGTAACTGTGACCATTCAGTGATTCAGTTCCAATTGTCAGTGTGTTTCTCTGGGTGGTTGTACTGCACTCTGGGATGTAGCTGCCTCTGTAACTGGGACCATTCAGTTCCAATTATCAGTGTGTTTCTCTGGGTGGGCCCACTGCACTCTGGGGTGTAGCTGCCTCTGTAACTGTGACCATTCAGTGATTCAGTTCCAATTGTCAGTGTGTTTCTCTGGGTGGTTCCACTGCACTCTGGGGTGTAGCTGTCTCTGTAACTGTGACCATTCCTTTATTTTATTTCAGTAGTTTCTGTTTGAGCATAAGTAGAACATTTCAATGTCTCCAAAATCTGGAACTATTTAAAGCGCAAAGTATGTGATCCCAAATCTAAATCTGATTCAGCCCCTCAAACTAAGAAAATATTTAGCATCATTCGAACCTCAGAAAACTCAGAGGCTGCAGCAGCAACAAACTCATCACCTCAGAGAGCAGCATTAATACATAGTCAGCAGTGAAAACTAGTACCCCGTCTCTAACTGACACCGGCCTCCATCTGATACACACTTCAACTGGGAGAGAGGCGGGGTGAGATGTGGAGGAAGAGAGAACTGGTGTGTGAGATGTGCTGATAGAAGACAGGGTGAGAGAGAAAGAGGGTGTGAGGAGAGATATTGGGAGAGAAAGAGGGTGGAGAAATAAAGGATAAAACGGGAGAAGGAGGTGGATTGTCTGAGAGAAAGGGAAGCAGAAAGTGGAGAGGGTGAGTGGCTGAGGGAGGCAGATTGGGTGAGAAGGTGGTGTATTAAATACTCACATAATCTTAGACATAAGTACAGGAGAGAGCGACTGAGTGACTGAGGGAGCGGGAGAGGGAACGATAGTGAGGGAAAGTGTGAGAGAGGGAAAGAGAGTGAGAGAAAGTGTGATAGAGGGAAAGAGTGTGAGAGAAAGTGTTAGAGAGGGAAAGAGTGTGAGAGAAAGTGTGATAGAGGGAAAGAGTATGAGCGAAAGTGTGAGAGAGGGAAAGAGTGTGAGAGAAAGTGTGAGAGAGGGAAAGAAAGTGAGAGAAAGTGTGATAGAGGGAAAGAGTGTGAGAGAAAGTGTGAGAGAGCGAAAGAGTGTGAGAGGAAGTGTGAGAGAGGGAAAGAGTGTGAGAGAAAGTGTGAGAGAGGGAAAGTGTGAGAGAGGGAAAGAGTATGAGAGAAAGTGTGAGAGAGGGAAAGAGTTTAAGACAAAGTGTGAGAGAGTGAAATAGAGTCAGCGACATTGTGAGAGAGGGAAAGAGAGTGAGAAAATGTGTGAGAGAGGGAAAGAATGTGAGAGAACGTGTGAGAGAGAGAAAGAGTGTGAGAGAAATTGTGAGAGAGGGAAAGAGAGTGAGAGAAATTGTGAGAGAGGGAATGAGAGTGAGAAAAAGTGTGAGAGAGGGAAAGTGTGAGAGAGGGAAAGATTGTGAGAGAAATTGTGAGAGAGAGAAAGAGAGTGAGAGAAATTGTGAGAGAGGGAAAGAGAGTGAGAAACACTGTGAGAGAGGGAAAGAGAGTGAGAGAAAGTGTGAGAGAGGGAAAGTGTGTGAGAGAAAGTGTGAGAGAGGGATAGAGAGTGAGAGAAAGTGTGAGAGAGGGAACGAGTGTTAGAGAAATTGTGAGAGAGGGATAGAGAGTGAGAGAAAGTGTGAGAGAGGGACAAAGTGTGAGAGAGAGAAAGAGTGTGAGAGAAAGTGTCATTGAGGGAGTTTTGTGAGAGGGAGGGAGGCATGGAGGGAGAGAGATATAGGGATGGAGAGAGAGAGGGACAGAGTGTGAAAGTGTCTAACGGATATATGAGAGAGGGAGGGAGGGAGGCATGATGCAGAGAGAGAGAGGGGGGGGGAGAGTGAGAGAGAGGGACAGAATGTGAGAGAGGGGTAAGTGTGAGACAAGGGAAATCTGCTAGAGAGAGTGGGAGAGTGGGAGTGAGTATCTATGAAGAAGAAAGTATGTGAGAGGCAGGAATTTGAGAGAGGGAGTGTGAGAGATGGAGGGATTGTGAGAGATGGAGGGTGAGAGAGGGAGAGAGTGTGAGGAAGGGAGAGTGAGTGAGACAGGTAGATTGTGTTAGACAGGGAGAGAGTGTGAGAGAGGGAGAGAGTCTGACAGGAGACAAAGTGGGAGACAGTGGGAGATAGGGAGGGTGACTGAGGTAGAGAATGTGTCAGAAGGAGAGAAAGTGAGGGGGAGAGTGTGAGAGAGGGTGAGAGTGCTCGAGAGGGAGGGAGTACAAAAGAGAGAATGCCAAAGGGGAGAGTGGGAGAGAGTGTGAGAGAGGGAGAAAGTGTGAGAGAGGGAGGGTGAGAGAGGGAGGGTGAGAGAGTGAGAGAGTGTGAGAGAGTGAGGCACTGCGAGAGAGGGAGGGAGTGTGCGAGGGGGACAGAATGTGATAGAGGGAGAGTGTCAGAGAGGGAGACAGTTTGAGAGAGGGAGAGAGTGTCAGAGAGGGAGACAGTGTGGGAGAGGGAGAGAGTGTGAGAGAGGGAGAGAGGGAGAGAGTGTGAGAGAGGGAGAGAGTGTGAGAGAGGGAGACAGTGTGGAAGAGGGAGAGAGTGGGAGAGAGGGAGAGAGTGTGAGGGAGGGAGAGAGTGTGAGAGAGGGAGAGAGTGAGACACTGTGAGAGAGGGAGGGAGTGTGAGAAGGGGACAGAATGTGATAGAGGGTTAAAGTGCCAGAGAGGGAGACAGTGTGAGAGAGGGAGAGAGTGTGAGAGAGGGAGACAGTGTGGGAGAGGGAGAGAGTGTGAGAGAGGGAGAGAGTGTGAGAGAGGGAGACAGTGTGGGAGAGGGAGAGAGTGTGAGAGAGGGAGAGAGTGTGAGAGTGGGAGGCAGTGTGGGAGAGGGAGAGAGTGTGAGGGATTGTTGAGAGGGAGAGAGTGTGAGCGAGGGAGAGAGTGTGAGAGAGGGAGACAGTGTGGGAGAGGGAGAGAGTGTGAGAGAGGGAGAGACTGTGAGAGTGGTAGGTAGTGTGGGAGAGGGAGAGATTGTGCGAGGGGGACAGAGTGTGAGAGAGGGAGACAGTGTGGGAGAGGGAGAGAGTGTCAGAGAGGGAGACAGTGTGAGAGAGGGAGACAGTGTGGGAGAGGGAGAGAGTTTGAGAGAGGGAGAGACTGTGAGAGTGGGAGGTAGTGTGGGGGAGGGAGAGAGTGTGAGAGGGGGACAGTGTGAGAGAGGGAGACAGTGTGGGAGAGAGTGTCAGAGAGGGAGACAGTTTGAGAGTGGGTGGCAGTGTGGGAGAGGGAGAGAGTGTGAGAGTGGGTGACAGTGTGGGAGAGGGAAAGAGTGTGACAGAGGGTGACAGTGTGGGAGAGGGAGAGAGTGTGAGAGAGGGAGAGAGTGTGAGAGTGGGTGACAGTGTGAGAGAGGGAGACAGTGTGAGAGTGGGTGACAGTGTGGGAGAGGGAGGGAGTGTGAGAGAGGGAGAGAGTGTGAGAGAGGGAGAGAGTGTGAGAGTGGGTGACAGTGTGGGAGAGGGAGAGAGTGTGAGAGAGGGAGACAGTGTGAGAGTGGGAGAGAGTGTGAGAGAGGGAGACAGTGTTGGAGAGGGAGACAGTGTGGGAGAGGGAGAGAGTGTGAGAGTGGGTGACAGTGTGGAAGAGGGAGAGAGTGTGAGAGAGGGAGACAGTGTGAGAGTGGGAGAGAGTGTGAGAGAGGGAGAGAGTGTGAGAGTGGGTGACAGTGTGGGAGAGGGAGAGAGTGTGAGCGTGGGAGGGATTGTTGAGAGGGAGAGAGTGTGAGCGAGGGAGAGAGTGTGAGAGAGGGATAGTGTGAGAGAGTGAGGGTGAGGGAGGGCGAGAGTGCAAGGGAGAGCTGGAGTGTGAGGGAGTGCTCTTGGAGATACAAAGAACAAAGAACAAAGAAATGTACAGCACAGGAACAGGCCCTTCGGCCCTCCAAGCCCGTGCCGACCATGTTGCCCGACTAAACTACAATCTTCTACGCTAACATTGTACGTATCCCTCTATTCCCATCCTATTCATGTATGTGTCAAGATGCCCCTTAAATGTCACTATCGTAAAGATATGTGGAACTGGGTATCAGGGGGAAACACAATCCGGATTCATACATTTGCTGAGGAAACAAACTTGTTCCTAAATTATAAAATCAGATCCTGGATGAAGTAAATGTCCTCCATGCAGTATTGCACCATTTAAGTTGAGAATAACTGACAGAGAGTGATTGGTCAGTTATTGTGCAGAGCTGGAATAGAACTTGTCTTTCCCCAGTCAGAGGCCAGAAAGCAAACACGTGGCACAGCCGCTTTTAAAAATAATTGTAAAGCAACCTGAAAAAAGATAGACCTCCCTCGAATGATCAAATGTGCGTCTGCTTTTATTGGGAGCAACACAGATATTTTCAATATTAAAGCACAGGCAGCGCCCAGGGTCAGACAGATTGGAACTTACAATAAAGTTGATGCTGTGAAGTAAGCAGTGAGCTAAAGCGGACGCTGGGTTCACACATGGACACGGTGAATTGAAAGGATTACAGTGAGAATACTCGCGGTGCGGGGGAACTTGGAGGGAACCTGCAGGTGTCGGTCCCATCATCTCACAGCCAGACCACATCCAAAGCCTTTAAAATGCGTGAAGTCCCGAAGGAGGACATTCATTCCTGGGGCTGGTTTAGCACACTGGGATAAATCGCTGGCCTTTAAAGCAGACCGAGGCAGGCCAGCAGCATGGTTCAATTCCCGTACCAGCCTCCCCGAACAGGCGCCGGAATGTGGCGACTAGGGGCTTTTCACAGTAACTTCATTTGAAGCCGACTTGTGACAATAAGCGATTTTCATTTCATTTCATTCCGTTTCATTTCATTCCGTTTGACCTCAGCGGCTCTGTAGATGAGCAGATGATTCAATCCGACTGCACCGCCCTTTCCCTGGAGACGTACATTTGATTTCTGTCACTCCTACCATTCCCTGTGAAACCACTGTTGTATCTGCCGGCACCAGTGTCCCAGGCCGTGCAGACCATATCAGAACCACTCGCTGTGTGAATCGTTTAGAAGCAGTTTTCCCTTCGGGATGATTGGATCGGCTGGGGCTGGGTTATTGGGAATAAAAGACGATGATGTGAGATTCGTTCCACACATTTAAGATGATAAAGTTTTGGATAATCTGGATGTAAATGAACTGTTTCCATGAACAATATAAATATCTGTGGGAAAGATGTAACTGAAGTATATGATCGTGCAGCTACATTCACCAGGAGTAATGCAGAGCCGGAACTGATAACAAATGGCAACATGGGGAGACCACACGGTCACTCACACCTCCTCCACTATTCAATTTAATCACTGCACAGCTTCTGCCTCAATGTCATTTCCCGCTTGTTCCTCATGTCCTTTCATTACCTCATTTTCTGTAAGAATAATGGAGGCTGACACCCAAAGCCATATTTCAAACCGAGTTGGACACTTACGGCCGTAAGACCATAAGACAGAGGAGCTGAACTTGGTCACTCGGCCCAGCGAGCCTGCTCCGCCAGTCAATCATGGCTGATATGTTTCTCACCGTCATTCTCCTACCTTCTCACCTTCTCCCCATAACCCCTGATCTCCTTATTAACCAAGAACCTATCTGTCTCTGTCTTAAAGACACTCAGTGATTTGGCCTCCACAGCCTTCTGTTACAGAGAGTTCCACAGATTCAGTACCGTCTGGCTGAATAAATTCCTCCACATCTCTGTTTTAAAGGATCGTGCCGGCGTGGGTGATGTAAGTACTGCTTAACAACTTCCTTACCTTGCAGGTCAGCTGTTAGTTCGGGAGAGAGAGAGCCGGGACCTTGGAAACAGCGCGGGAGTTTGAAAAAGCGCGGGAGCTGCGAGGCAGAGGGGACAGTTTAAAAGGTCGCGGCCTGGGTGAGGTAAGTACTGCTTAACAACTTCCTTACCTTGCAGGTCAGCTGTTAGTTTCGGGAGATCAGTTTTGGGAGCAGGCCTATTGGCTGACTGTAAATCAGGAAGGATACAAAGGGTGTGGCTGAAGTGCCTTTAGAAACAGTGCTGGAGGCAAACAGAGTGTATCTGAGTTTGGGTAAGGCTGAGTTCGGGTAAGAGGGGAGTGAGGGCTGTGTTTTTTTTGGAGTTCGGTGTTGGGGTTAAGTTTCCCCCCCCCCCCCCACCAACCCCCCCCCCCCAAAAAAAAGAAAAAATCCAATTAATTAATTAACTAGTTAAGGGAATTTGGTGCTCATCTTAAGGAGGTACAGAGAAGCAGACCTGTGAGGGTGTCTCGGGAGCAATTACATCACAGCCAGCAGGTAAGTGCTTGGCTTTTGACTGGTAAGTGATTTCTCTCTCTTTGACTTTCTCTTAGCTGTGTAGTGTAGTTCAAATTTAACTTCAGGTTTAAGTCATGGCAGGAGAGCTCAGACCTGTGTCATGCTCCTCTTGTGAGATGTGGCAAGTCAGGGACCCTTCTGGTGTCCCTGACTCCTTCATCTGCAAGAAGTGTGTCCAACTGCAGCTCCTGTTAGACCGCTTGACGGCTCTGGAGCTGCGGATGGACTCACTTTGGAGCATCCGCGATGCTGAGGAAGTTGTGGATAGCACATTCAGTGAGTTGGTCGCACCGCAGATTAAAATTACTGAGGCAGATAGGGAATGGGTGACCAACAGACAGAGGAAGAGTAGGAAGGCAGTGCAGGGATCCCCTGCGGCCATCTCCCTCCAAAACAGATTTACCGCTTTGGAAACTGTTGGGGGAGATGGCTCACCAGGGGAAGGCAGCAGCAGCCAGGTTCATGGCACCGTGGCTGGCTCTGCTGCACAGAAGGGCGGGAAAAAGAGTGGCAGAGCTATAGTGATAGGGGATTAAATTGTAAGGGGAATAGACAGGCGTGTCTGTGGACGCAAACGAGAATCCAGGATTGTATGTTGCCTCCCTGGTGCAAGGGTCATGGTTGTCTCGGAGCGGCTGCAGGACATTCTGGGGGGGGGGGGGGGGGGGGGGGTGAACAGCCAGCTGTCATGGTGCATATAGGTACCAACAATATAGGTAAAAAACGGGATGAGTTCCTACAAGCTGAATTTAGGGAGTTAGGAGTTAAACTAAAAAGTAGGACCTCAAAGGTAGTAATCTCAGGATTGCTACCAGTGCCACGTGATAGTCAGAGTAGGAATGACAGGATATCTAGGATGAATACGTGGCTTGAGAGATGGTGCAAGAGGGAGGGTTTCAAATTCCTGGGACATTGGGACCGGTTCTGGGGGAGGTGGGACCTGTACAAATCGGACGGTCTGCATCTGGGTGGGACCAGAACCAATGTTCTCGGGGGTGTGTTTGCCAGTGCAGTTGGGGAGGGTTTAAACTAATGTGGCAGGGGGATGGGAACCGATGTAGGAAGTCAGTGGGGACGGAAACAAAAGGCAGGAAGGGAGAGTGTGTAAAGCATGACCTGAGAAAGCAGGGCAGAGAGCAAGGATGGTCTACATTAAACTGCATTTATTTCAATGCAAGGGGCCTGACTGGCAAAGCGGATGAACTCAGGGCATGGACGGGCACATGGGACTGGGATATTATAGCTATGACTGAAACATGGCTAAGGGAGGGACAGGACTGGCAGCTCAATGTTCCGGGGTACAGACGCTATAGAAAGGATAGAACAGGAGGTAAGAGAGGAGGGGGAGTGGCGTTTTTGATTCGGGAGAACATCACGGCAGTACTTAGAGGGGATATATCCGAGGGTTCGCCCACTGAGTCTATATGGGTGGAACTGAAAAATAAGAAGGGAGAGATCACCTTGGTAGGACTGTACTACAGGCCCCCAAATAGTCAGCGGGAAATTGAGGAGCAAATATGTAAGGAGATTACAGATAGCTGCAAGAATAATAGGGTGGTAGTAGTAGGGGACTTTAACTTTCCCAACATTGACTGGGAAAGCCAGAGCATTAGGGGCTTGGATGGAGGGAAATTTGTTGAGTGTATTCAGGAGGAATTTCTCATTCAGTATGTGGATGGACCGACTAGAGAGGGGGCAAATCTTGACCTCGTCTTGGGAAAAAAGGAAGGGCAAGAGACAGAAGTGTTAGTGAGGGATCACTTTGGGTCAAGTGACCATAACTCCATTAGTTTTAAGATAGCTATGGAGAATGATAGGTCTGGCCCAAGAGTTAAAATTCTTAATTGGGGCAAGGCCAATTTTGATGGTATCAGACAGGAACTTGCAGAGGTAGATTGGGGGAGACTGTTGGCAGGCAAAGGGACGGCTGGTAAATGGGAGGCTTTTAAAAATGTGTTAACCAGGGTGCAGGGTAAGCACATTCCCTTTAGAGTGAAGGGTAAGGTTGGTAGAAGTAGGGAACCCTGGATGACTCGAGATATTGAGACTCTGGTCAAAAAGAAGAAGGAGGCATATGACGTACATAAGCAACTGGGATCAAGTGGATCCCTTGAAGAGTATAGAGATTGTCGAAATAGAGTTAAGAGGGAAATCAGGAGGGCAAAAAGGGGACATGAAATTGCTTTGGCAAATAATGCTAGGGAGAATCCAAAGAGATTCTACAAATACATAAAGGGAGAAAGAGTAACTAGGGACAGAGTAGGGCCTCTTAAGGATCAACAAGAGCATCTATGTGCAGAGCCACAAGAGTTGGGTGAGATCCTGAATGAATATTTCTCATCGGTATTCACGGTGGAGAAAGGCATGGATGTTAGGAAATTAGGGGAAATAAATAGTGATGTCTTGAGAAGTGTGCATATTACAGAGGAGGAGGTGCTGGAAGTCTTAAAGCGCATCAAGGTAGATAAATCCCCGGGACCTGATGAAATGTATCCCAGGGTGTTGTGGGAGGCTAGGGAGGAAATTGCGGGTCCCCTACCAGACATATTTGAATCATCGGCAGCCGCAGGTGAGGTGCCTGAAGATTGGAGAGTGGCGAATGTTGTGCCCTTGTTCAAGAAGGGCAGCAGGGAAAAGCCTGGGAACTACAGACCGGTGAGCCTAACGTCTGTAGTAGGTAAGTTGCTTGAAGGTATTCTGAGAGACAGGATCTACCAGCATTTAGGGAGGCAAGGACTGATTCGGGGCAGTCAGCATAGCTTTGTGCGTGGAAAATCATGTCTCACAAATTTGATTGAGTTTTTTGAGGGGGTGACCAAGAAGGTAGATGAGGGCAGTGCAGTAGACGTTGTCTACATGGACTTTCGCAAAGCCTTTGACAAGGTACCGCATGGTAGGTTGTTGCAGAAGGTTAAAGCTCACGGGATCCAGGGTGAGGTTGCCAATTGGATTCAAAATTGGCTGGACGACAGGTGGTTGTAGAGGGTTGTTTTTCAAACTGGAGGCCTGTGACCAGTGGTGTGCCTCAGGGATCGGTGCTGGGTCCACTGTTATTTGTGATTTATATTAATGATTTGGATGAGAATTTAGGAGGCATGGTTAGTAAGTTTGCAGATGACACCAAGATTGGTGGCACAGTGGATAGTGAAGAAGGTTATCTAGGATTGCAACGGGATCTTGATCAATTAGGCCAGTGGGCCGACGAATGGCAGATGGAGTTTAATTTAGATAAATGTGAGGTGATGCATTTTGGCAGATCGAATCAGGCCAGGACCTACTCAGTTAATGGTAGGGCGTTGGGGAGAGTTATAGAACAAAGAGATCTAGGAGTACAGGTTCATAGCTCCTTGAAGGTGGAGTCGCAGGTGGACAGGGTGGTGAAGAAGGCATTCGGCATGCTTGGTTTCATTGGTCAGAACATTGAATACAGGAGTTGGGACGTCTTGTTGAAGTTGTACAAGACACTGGTACGGCCACACTTGGAATACTGTGTGCAGTTCTGGTCACCCTATTATAGGAAGGATATTATTAAACTGGAAAGAGTGCAGAAAAGATTTACTAGGATGTTGCCGGGACTTGATGGTTTGAGTTATAAGGAGTAGGTGTACGAGGCAAGTTTTTTAGGCAGAGGGTAGTGGGTGCCTGGAACTCGCTACCGGAGGAGGTCGTGGAAGCAGGGACGATAGGGACATTTAAGGGGCATCTTGACAAATATATGAATAGGATGGGAATAGAAGGATACGGACCCAGGAAGTGTAGAAGATTGTAGTTTAGTCGGGCAGCATGGTCGGCACGGGCTTGGAGGGCCGAAGGGTCTGTTCCTGTGCTGTACATTTCTTTGTTCTTTGTTCTTTTTGAGAGGCTGGATAGACTGGGACTTTTTTACTTGGAGCGTAGGAGGCTTAGGGGTGATCTTATAGAGGTATATAAAATAATGAGGGGCATAGATAAGGTAGAGAGTCAACATCTTTTCCCAAAGGTAGGGGAGTCTAAAACTAGAGGGCATAGGTTTAAGGTGAGAGGGGAGAGATTCAGAAGGGCCCAGAGAGGCAATTTCTTCACTCAGAGGGTAGTGAGTGTCTGGAATGGGCTGCCAGAGGTAGTAGTAGAGGCGGGTACAATTGTGTTTTTTAAAAAACATTTAGATGGTTACATGGGTAAGATGGGTATAGAAGGTTATGGGCCAAGTGCGGGCAACTGGGACTAGCTTAATGGTAAAAAATGGGCGGCATGGACTGGTTGGGCCGAAGGGCCTGGTTCCATGCTGTAAACTTCTATGATTCTATGATTCTATGTACAATGTCAATTATTATTCTGAAGCATTTTGATTAAATCAGCCCTGAGACTGAATTCCAGTGTTTCAGAGTCAAGCTTCATCTACACTGCCCATCAAACAGTCACAACCCAAATACTGTCTGGGGTTAAATACAGAGTCAAAATCCCTCTGTCCTGTCCAAGGAATTTTTCATTGCAGATAGTTATTTTTATTTTTTGGAAAAGCAGAACTTAAATTGCACCGAATCCCAGGGTGGACTCTTGTTTATTTCAGCCCTTCACATTCAAACGTGAAGTTTAAGCTCCGATTACAGGTGTCTGCTTGTCTCTGTCTGTATATTCAATGTTCCTGTAGTTTATTCACTTGTCTGAAGTATTTGAATAATAGGCCTTGGTTAATCAATCCTTTCTCACAGCACATGGAAGTTGTGAATCTTCAAGGCTCTCAGTCTAATGTAGTTAAAAAACAACTGCTTCCTTTGATCATCAATCCATTTCCCAACCCTAAATGGATCTCACACATTTCCATAATGTAGGAATATCTCCATCAAAACTTCTAATCAGTTCCCCATACACTTGTTAAACTTGCCTGTGTGAAGTAAATTCCACTGACAGATTCCGAAAGCTGCACAGAAAAATGACTGGTTATTTTAAACTTTGAAACGGAACTATTTTAACTTGCCCAATAGTCCTATTAAACAGAAATGTTGTCCCTGTGGGCTGACAGTCTCTCAGCAAGATTGAAACATTGAGGGACCCCACGTCCTGCATTTGACAACATTTGTGGCACTTCCAAAATCTACGACACATTGCTGTCTGTATTGTGTGAATCCAGCTGTGAAATATCTGTACAGTTTAAACTTCCACTGTTTCCGCCTTCTCATCATTGATAAAGATCACGGTTTGATCACCCCTCTGCCTGAGGTGGGAGAGGGACCATCGAGGGCTGCAGGCCCGGCCTCCTGTCCTCCCACCCCTCTGCCTGAGGTGGGACTGGGACAATCCAGGGCTGCAGGCCCGGCCTCCTGTCCTCCCACCCCTCTGCCTGAGGTGGGAGTGGGAACATCCAGGCTGCAGGCCCAGCCTCCTGTCCTCCCACCCCTCTGCCTGAGGTGGGAGTGGGACCATTGGGGACTGCGGACCCTGTCCTCCCACCCCCCTGCCTGAGGTGGGAATGGGACCATCCAGGGCTGCAGGCCCGGCCTCCTGTCCTCCCAACCCTCTGCCTGAGGTGGGAGTGGGACCATCCAGGGCTGCAGGCCCGGCCTCCTGTCCTCCCACCTCTCTGCCTGAGGTGGGAGTGGGACAATCCAGGGCTGCAGGCCCAGCCTCCTGTCCTCCCACCCCTCTGCCTGAGGTGGGAGTGGGACCATCCAGGGCTGCAGGCCCAGCCTCCTGTCCTCCCACCCATCTGCCTGAAGTGGGAGAGGGACCATCCAGGGCTGCAGGCCCGGCCTCCTGTCCTCCCACCCCTCTGCCTGAGGTGAGAGTGGGACCATCCAGGCTGCAGGCCCGGACTCCTGTCCTCCCACCCCTCTGCCTGAGGTGGGAGTGGGACCATCCAGGGCTGATGGCCCAGCCTCCTGTCCTCCCAACCCTCTGCCTGAGGTGGGAGTGGGACCATCCAGGGCTGCAGGCCCGGCCTCCTGTCCTCCCACCCCTCTGCCTGAGGTGGGACTGGTACCATCCAGGGCTGCAGGCCCAGCCTCCTGTCCTCCCACCACTCTGCCTGAGGTGGGAGTGGGACCATCCAGGGCTGCAGGCCAGGCCTCCGGTCCTCACACCCCTCTGCCTGAGGTGGGAGTGGGACCATCCAGGGCTGCAGGACCAGCCTCCTGTCCTCCCACCTCTCTGCCTGAGGTGGGAGTGGGACCATCCAGGGCTGCAGGCCAGGCCTCCGGTCCTCACACCCCTCTGCCTGAGGTGGGAGTGGGACCATCCAGGTCTGCAGGACCAGCCTCCTGTCCTCCCACCCCTCTGCCTGAGATGGGAGTGGGACCATCCAGGGCTGCAGGCCAGGCCTCCTCTCCTCCCACCCCTCTGCCTGTGGGAGTGGGACCATCCAGGGCTGCAGGCCAGGCCTCCGGTCCTCACACCCCTCTGCCTGAGGTGGGAGCGGGACCATCCAGGGCTGCAGGCACGGCCTCCTGTCCTCCCAGCCCTCTGCCTGAGGTGGGAGTGGGACCATCCAGGGCTGCAGGCCGAGCCTCCTGTCCTCCCAGCCCTCTGCCTGAGGGGGGAATGGGACCATCCACGGCTGCAGGCCCAGCCTCCTGTCCTCCCACCCCTCTGCCTGAGGTGGGAGTGGGACCATCCAGGGCTGCATGCCCAGCCTCCTGTCCTCCCACCCCTCTGCCTGAGGTGGGAGTGGGACCGCCTGGGGCTGCAGGCCCAGCCTTCGGTCCTCCCACCCCTCTGCCTGAGGTGGGAGTGGGACCATCCAGGGCTGCAGCCCCGGCCTCCTGTCCTCCCACCCCTCTGCCTGAGGTGGGAGTGGGACCATCCAGGGTTGCAGGCCAGGCCTCCTGTCCTCCCACCCCTCTGCCTGTGGGAGTGGGACCATTCAGGGCTGCAGGCCAGGCCTCCGGTCCTCACACCCCTCTGCCTGAGGTGGGAGCGGGACCATCCAGGGCTGCAGGCCCGGCCTCCTGTCCTCCCAGCCCTCTGCCTAAGGTGGGAGTGGGACCATCCAGGGCTGCAGGCCGAGCCTCCTGTCCTCCCAGCCCTCTGCCTGAGGTGAGAGTGGGACCATCCACGGCTGCAGGCCCAGCCTCCTGTCCTCCCACCCCTCTGCCTGAGGTGGGAGTGGGACCATCGAGGGCTGCATGCCCAGCCTCCTGTCCTCCCACCCCTCTGCCTGAGGTGGGAGTGGGACCGCTTGGGGCTGCAGGCCCAGCCTCCTATCCTCCCACCCCTCTGCCTGAGGTGGGAGTGGGACCATTCGGGGCTGCAGGCCCAGCCTCCTGTCCGCGCACCCCTCTGCCTGAGGTGTGACTGGGACGATCCAGGGCTTCAGGCCCAGCCTCCGGAACCTCCCACCCCTCTGCCTGAGGTGGGAGTGGGACCATCCAGGGATGCAGGCCCAGCCTCCTGCCCTCCCACCCCTCTGCCTGTGGTGGGACTGGGACCACCCAGGGCTGCAGGCTCGGCCTCCGGTCCTCCCACCCCTCTGCCTGAGGTGGGAGTGGGACCATCCAGCGCTGCAGCCCCGGCCTCCTATCCTCCCACCCCTCTGCCTGTGATGGGAATGGGACCGCCTGGGGCGGCAGGCCCAGCCTCCTGTCCTCGCACCCCTCTGCCTGAGGTGGGAGTGGGACCATTCGGGGCTGCAGACCCAGCCTCCTGTCCTCCCACCCCTCTGCCTGAGGTGGGCGTGCGACCATCCAGTGCTGCAGGCCCAGCCTCCTCTCCTCCCACCCCTCTGCCTGAGGTGGGAGTGGGACCATCCAGGGCTGCAGGCCCGGCTTCCTGTCCTCCCACCCCTCTGCCTGAGGTGGGAGTGGGACCATCCAGGACTGCGGACCCTGTCCTCCCACATCTCTGCCTGAGGTGGGAGTGGGACCATCCGGGGCTGCAAGCCCGGCCTCCTGTCCTCCCACCCCTCTGCCTGAGGTGGGACTGGGACCATCCAGGGCTGCAGGCCCGGCCTCCTGTCCTCACACCCGTCTGCCTGAGGTGGGAGTGGGACCATCCAGGGCTGCAGGCCCAGCCTCCTGTCCTCCCACCCCTCTGCCTGAGGTGGGACTGGGACCATCCAGGGCTGCAGGCCCGGCCTCCTGTCCCCCACCCCTGTGCCTGAGGTGGGACTGGGACCATCCAGGGCTGCAGGCCCGGCCTCCTGTCCCCCACCCCTCTGCCTGAGGTGGGACTGGGACCATCCAGGGCTGCAGGACCAGCCTCCTGTCCTCCCACCCCTCTGCCTGAGGTGGGACTGGGACCATCCAGGGCTTCAGGCCCGGCCTCCTGTCCCCCACCCCTCTGCCTGCGGTGGGACTGGGAGCATCCAGGGTTGCAGGCCCAGTCTCCTGTCCTCCCACCCCTCTGCCTGAGGTGGGAGTGGGACCATCCAGGGCTGCAGGCCCGGCCTCCTGTCCTCCCACCCCTCTGCCTGAGGTGGGACTGGGACCATCCGGGGCTGCAGACCCAGCCTCCTCTCCTCCCACCCCTCTGCCTGAGGTGGGAGTGGGACCATCCACGGCTGCAGGCCCGGCCTCCTGTCCTCCCACCCCTCTGTCTGAGGTGGGAGTGGGACCATCCAGGGCTGCAGACCCGGCCTCCTGTTCTCCCACCCCTTTGCCTGAGGTGGGAGCAGGACCATCCAGGGCTGCAGGCCCGGCCTCCTGTCCTCCCACCCCTCTGCCTGAGGTGGGACTGGGACCATCAAGGGCTGCAGGCCCGGCCTGCTGTCCTCCCACCCCTCTGCCTGAGGTGGGAGCGGGACCATCCAGGGCTGCAGGCCCAGCCTCCTGTCCTCCCACCCCTCTGCCTGAGGTGGGAGCGGGACCATTCGGGGCTGCAGGCCCAGCCTCCTGTCCTCCCACCCCTCTGCCTGAGGTGGGAGTGGGACCATCCAGGACTGCGGAGCCTCTCCTCCCACCCCTCTGCCTGAGGTGGGAGTGGGACCATCCAGGGCTGCATGCCCGGCCCCCTGTCCTCACACCCGTCTGCCTGAGGTGGGAGTGGGACCATCCAGGGCTGCAGGCCCAGCCACTTGTCCTCCCACCCCTCTGCCTGAGGTGGGACTGGGACCATCCAGGGCTGCAGGCCCGGCCTCCTGTCCCCCACCCCTCTGCCTGAGGTGGGACTGGGACCATCCAGGGCTGCAGCCCTGGCCTCCTGTCCCCCACCCCTCTGCCTGAGGTGGGACTGGGACCATCCAGGGCTGCAGGACCAGCCTCCTGTCCTCCCACCCCTCTGCCTGTGGGACTGGGACCATCCAGGGCTGCAGGCCCGGCCTCCTGTCCCCCACCCCTCTGCCTGAGGTGGGAGTGGGACCATCCAGGGCTGCAGGCCCGGCCTCCTGTCCCCCACCCCTCTGCCTGAGGTTGGACTGGGACCATCCTGGGCTGCACGCCCGGCCTCCTGTCCTCCCACCCCTCTGCCTGAGGTGGGAGTGGGACCATCCAGGACTGCAGGCCCAGCCTCCTGCCCTCCCACCCTCAGGCCAGCACCTCGGGAGCATCCTCCACTGCCGGGGGCAGGGCGGACAAGACATTATGTGGGGGCGGCAGCCTCCCGTCGCTCCGCTGCCTCCGCGGTGCCCTCGCCCTCCCGCCTGCTCACGCAGCAGCTAGGGGTGAAGTGCTATGCCCACCCTACCATGACCATTGAGGCGGGCACCCGTGCGATGGGCGGGGCTGTCGGCCCCTCGGCCATCGTAGCCGCCTCGCGGATGTACGGCAAGGCCGGGTTTTTCCTGCGGGCAGAGCAGGCGGCCCACCGGGCCCTGGAAAGGGGGCTCACGGTGGGACACACGTGACGGTGGAGACGCTGGAGGCCACCGCAGAACGTGTTGTTCTATCAAACGTCCCGCCCTCCCTCCCCACCGAGCTCCTCCTGACCTATCCCATGTCGGCTGTGGATGTGGGTGCCGGGGTGTCCAGGATCGGGGACGTGCTGGGTGGCGGAGGGCCGGGCTGGCAGGGCGCGGGGCGGTGTCTGTCTGGCGCGCGGCCAATGCCATCCAAGGCCTCAAAACGGCCGTGCTCGGAGCCGCGGGCACCTTAGAGCTAGAAACGGCGCGGCTGTGCGGTGGCCTCCCGTCTGGGCGGACCCCTGCTCGGACCGAATTCCACATCGGTCCCAGGGCCCGGTGCACCCGCCGGGCGCCGGCGCCCCACAGCCCGAGCCGCCTCACGGAAATACCCTCCGTGCCCTTTCGCACCGCGCGGAGGGGTTTCCTGTCCGGCCTGATGCTGCACACCTTCCACCTCCTTTACCTCGGCCGCCGCCCGGACACGCCTTGGCGGGCCTTGTTCCCGTCCGGCGGCGGAGGCCCCTGCTTGGGGTCCCTCTACGGAGGCGTCCTCCCCATAAAACTGGGGGACCTGGGGTGGAGGGTGTTGCACATGGCGGTGCCGTGCAACCAGAGGATACACTGCTTCACGGCTGTGCCGGAGACCTGCCTCTTTGCGGCCTGGGGGACACCGTGGAGCTTGTCCATGTTGTCTGTCCTCGGCTGCTCTCCCGCTTTGATTTCTTGACAACGTTGTTGTTGAGGTTTAATTTGCGCTTCAGCCCCACGCTCCTCATCTACGGACACCCGGTGCGGCGGGGGGCGGGGAAGGCGGAGGGTCTCCCCGTGAACCTGCCCCTGGGCCGGGCCAAACTTGCCGTTTATAGGTCCAGGCAGCGGGCGACCGAGGGGGTCATCCGGCCCGGCTGTCTGCCCCTCTCCCGCGGCCTTGTTCGCGGCCGGGTGTCGCTGGAGCGGGAGCATGCGGTGACCACGGGCACACGTGAGTTGTTCCGTGCGCGGTGGGCACCGCAGGGGGTGGGCTGCCGGACTGGCCCCGATCTTCGCACTTTGATTTGACGGGGAATTTGATAAGGTTTTGATGCCTTTTCTGTTCTGTTTGGGCCGCGCTCTACCCGCTGTTTTGGGGCACTCCCCACATTTGTTTCTTATCCCTTAGTTATTTCTGTTCTGTTTGCTAAGTTTGACGACATGGTACCAGCGCCACGCCGATTAGTGGCGGGCGCTACTTTAACCCTGCACGCACCAAAAAAGTACGTGCAGGCCACACACAACCCCCCCCCCCCCCCCACACACACACAAAATACATTGAATAAAAAGGAAAAAAAAGTAACATCAAACAGTTCAACCTTATAAAAGGTGGGGAGTGTATCATTATTGACAGCGGTTTCTGAGCAGTATATCATTATGTACAGTGGTCCCTGGTACGAAAGTCATTATTTACAGTGATCACTGGGTAGTATATCATCCTTTACAGTTGTCCCTGTATAGTATATCAGTATTTTCAGTGATCCCTGGGTAGTATATATTTATTTACAGATGTCACTGGATAATATATAATTATTTACAGTGGTCGAAGGGTAGTATATCATTATTTACAGTGGTCCCTGTGCAGAATATCATTATTATCAATGTTCCCTGGGTAAAACATCATTATTTACATTGGTCCCTGGATAGTAGATTAATAATTACAGTAGTCCCAGTGTGGAATATCATTATTTACTGTGCTCCCTGGGTAGAATATCATTATTTACAGTTGTCCCTTGGTTATGTATAATTATTTGCAGTGGTCTCTGGACGGTATATCATTATTTATAGTTGTCCCAGGGTGGAATATCATTATTTACAATGGTCCTTGGGTAGTATTTCATTATTTACAGTAGTCCCTGGGCAGTACGTCATCATTTATAGTGTGCACTCTGTAGTAGGGTGAGGAAGGGTGTGTAGATAGCCAGGGTCACATTGAGATCCAAAAAGACGAGGTGTTGGGTGTCTTAAAAAATATTAAGGTAGATAAGTCCCCAGGGCCTGATGGGATCTACCCCAGAATACTGAAGGAGGCTGGAGAGGAAATTGCTGAGGCCTTGACAGAAATATTTGGATCCTCGCTGTCTTCAGGGGATGTCCCGGAGGACTGGAGAATAGCCAATGTTGTTCCTCTGTTTAAGAAGGGTAGCAAGGATAATCCCGGGAACTACAGGCCGGTGAGCCTTACTTCAGTGGTAGGGAAATTACTGGAGAGAATTCTTCGAGACAGGATCTACTCCCATTTGGAAGCAAATGGACGTATTAGTGAGAGGCAGCACGGTTTTGTGAAGGGAAGTTCGTGTCTCACTAACTTGATAGAGTTTTTCGTGGAGGTCACTAAGATGATTGATGCAGGTAGGGCAGTGGATGTTGTCTATATCGACTTCAGTAAGGCCTTTGACAAGGTCCCTCATGGTAGACTAGTACAAAAGGTGGTCACACGGGATTAGGGGTGAGCTGGCAAGGTGTATACAGAACTGGCTAGGCCATAGGAGGCAGAGGGTAGCAATGGAGGGATGCTTTTCTGATTGGAGGGCTGTGACCAGTGGTGTTCCACAGGGATCAGTGCTGGGACCTTTGCTCTTTGTAGTATATATAAATGATTTGGAGGAAAATGTAACTGGTCTGATTAGTAAGTTTGCAGACGACAGAAAGGTTGGTGGAATTGCGGATAGCGATGAGGACTGTCAGAGGATACAGCAGGATTTAGATTGTTTGGAGACTTGGGCGGAGAGATGGCAGATGGAGTTTAATCCGGACAAATGTGAGGTAATGCATTTTGGAAGGTCTAATGCAGGTAGGGAAGAGACAGTGAATGGTAGAACCCTCAAGAGTATTGAAAGTCAAAGAGATCTAGGAGTACAGGTCCACAGGTCATGGAAAGGGGCAACACAGGTGGAGAAGGAAGTCAAGAAGGCATACGGCATGCTTGCCTTCATTGGCCGGGGCAGTGAGTAAAAGAATTGGCAAGTCATGTTGCAGCTGTATAGAACCTTAGTTAGGCCACACTTGGAGTATAGTGTTCAATTCTGGTCGCCACACTACCAGAAGGATGTGGAGGCTTTAGAGAGGGTGCAGAAGAGATTTACCAGAATGTTGCCTGGTATGGAGGGCATTAGTTATAAGGAGCAGTTGAATGACCTCGGTTTGTTCTCACTGGAACGAAGGAGGTTGAGGGGAGACCTGATAGAGGTCTACAAAATTATGAGAGGCATAGACAGAGTGGATCGTCAGAGGCTTTTCCCCAGGGTAGAGGTGTCAATTACTAGGGGGCATAGGTTTAAGGTGAGGGGGGGGCAAGGTTTAGAGTAGATGTACGAGGCAAGTTTTTTACGCAGAGGGTAGTGGGTGCCTGGAACTCGCTACCGGAGGAGGTGGTGGAAGCAGGGACGATAGTGACATTTAAGGTGCATCTTGAAAAATACATGAATAGGATGGGAACAGAGTGATACGGACCCAGGAAGTGTAGAAGATTGTAGTTTAGTCGGACAGCATGGTTGGCACGGGCATGGAGGGCCGAAGGGCCTGTTCCTGTGCTGTACATTTCTTTGTTCTTTGTAATATCATCATTTACAGTGGTCCCTGCATTGTGCAGCACTATTTTAAGTGGTCACTGGGCAATTTATCAATATTCACAGTGGTCTCTGAGTAGAATATCATTATTTACAGTGGTCCCTGGGTAGTGTATCATTATTTACTGTGTTCCCTGGGTAGTATATCTCTATTTACAGTGGTCCCTGGGTAGTGTATCATTATTTACAGTGGTCCCTGAGTAGAATATCATTATCTACAGTGGTCCGTGGGTAGTACATCATTATTTACAGAGGCCCCTGGGTTGCATATCATTATTTACAGAGGCCCCTGGGTTGCATATCATTCTTTACAGTGGTCCCTGGGTAGAATATCATTATTTACAGTGGTCCCTGGGTAGGAGAGTATTATTTACAGTGGTCCCTGGGTAGTGCATCATTACTTACAGTGGTCCCTGGGTAGTATATCATTATTTACAGTGGTCCCTGGGTAGTGCAGCATTATTTACAGTGGTCCCTGGGTAGAATATCATTGTTTACAGTGGTCCTTGGGTAGTACATCATTATTTACAGTGGTCCCTGGGTAGTATATCATTATTTACAGTTGTCCCTGGGTAGAATATTATTATTTACAGTGGTCCCTGGGAAGAATATTATTATTTACAGTGGTCCATGGGTAGTACATCATTATTTACAGTGGTCGCTGGGTAGAATATCATTATTTACAGTGGTCCCTGGGTAGTATATCATTAGTTACAGTGGTCCATGCTTTGAATATCATTATTTACAGTGGTCCCTGGGCAGTGTATCAGGATCTATAGTGTTCACTGGGTAGAATATCATTATTTACAGTGGTCCATGGGCAGTATATCATTATTTACAGTGGTCCCTAGGTAGTATATCATTATATACAGTGATCCCTGAGCAGTAGATTATTATTTACAGTGGTCCCTGGGGAGAATATCATTATTTACAGTGGTCCCTTGGTAGTGTATCATTATTTACAGGGGTCCCTGGGCAGTATATCATTATTTACAGTGGACCCTGTGCAGTGTATCAGGATCATCAATGGTCCCTGGGCATTATCTCATTATTTACTGTGGTCCGTGGGTAGTATATCATTATCTACAGTGGTCCCTGGGTAGAATATTATTATATACAGTGGTCCCTGAGCAGTATATCATTATTTGCAGTGGTCCCTGGGTAGAATTTTATTATTTACAGTGGTCCCTGGGAAGAGTATTATTATTTACAGTGGTCCCTGGGTAGTAAATCATTCTTTTCAGTGGTCGCTGGGTAGAATATCATTATTTACAGTGGTCCCTGTGTTGTATATCATTAGTTACAGTGGTCCATGCGTTGAATATCATTATTTACAGTGGTCCCTGGGCAGTGTATCAGGATCTACAGTGTTCACTGGGTAGAATATCATTATTTACAGTGGTCCCTGGGTAGTACATCATTATTTCTAGTGGTCCCTTGGTAGTACATCATTATTTACTGTGGTCCCTGGGTAGTGTATCATTATTTTCAGTGGTCCCTGGGTAGTGTATCATTATTTTCAGTGGTCCCTGGGTAGTGTATCATTATTTTCAGTGGTCCCTGGGTAGTATATCATTATTTACACTGGTCCGTGGGTATTATATCATTATTTACAGTGGCGCCTGCGTAGAACATCATTATTTCTAGTGGTACCTTGGTAGTATATCATTATTTACTGTGGTCCCTGTGTAGTGCATCATTATTTTCAGTGGTCCCAGGGTAGTGTATCATTATTTTCAGTAGCCCCTGGGTAGTATATCATTATTTACAGTGGTCCCTGGGTAGAACAGCATTATTTTCAGTGGTCCCTGGGTCGAATATCATTATTTACAGTGGTCCCTGGGCAGTATATCGTTATTTACAGTGGTCCCTGGGTAGTACATCATTATTTACAATGGTCCCTGAGTGGTATATCAGTATCTACAATGGTCCCTGTGTATTATCTCATTATTTACAGTGGTCCCTGGGTAGTGTATCATTATTTACAATGGTCCCTGGGCAGTATATCATTATTTACAGTGGACCCTGTGTAGTGTATCAGGATTATCAATGGTCCCTGTGTATTATCTCATTATTTACTGTGGCCCCTAGGTAGAATATCATAATTTACAGTGGACCCAGGTCAGCGTATCATTAATTACAGTGGACCATGTGTAGAATATCATTATTTACAGTATCCCCTGGGTTTTATATCATTATATTCAGTGGTCCCTGCGCAGAACATCATTATTTCTAGTGGTCCCTTGGTAGTATATCATTATTTCTAGTGGTCCCTTGGTAGTATATCATTATTTACTGTGGTCCCTGGGCAGCAAATCATTATTTACTGTGGCCCCTGGGTAGTATATCATTATTTGCAGTGGTCCCTGGGTAGAAAAGCATTATTTACAGTGGTCCCTGGATAGATTATCATTATGTACAGAGGTCCCTGGGTAGAATATCATTATTTACAGTTGTCCCTGGGTAGTGTATCATTATTTACAGTAGTCCCTGGTTAGTATATCATTATTTACAGTGGTCCCTGAGCAGTATATCATTATTTACAGTGGTCCCAGTGTATTGTCTCATTATTTACAGTGATCCCTGGGTAGTATATCACTATTTACAGTGGTCCCTGGGTAGTGTACCAGGATCTACAACGGCCAATGGGTATTACCTCATTATTTACTGTGGTCCCTGGGTAGTATATCATTATTTTCAGTGGTCCCTGTGTAGTACATCATTATTTTCAGTGGTCCCTGGGTAGTATATCATTATTTACTGTGGTCCCTGGGTAGTACAGCATTATTTTCAGTGGTCCCTGGGTCGAATTTCATTATTTACATTGGTCCCTGGGCAGTATATCATTATTTACAGTGGTCCCTGTGTATTATCTCATTATTTAATGTGGTCCCTGGGTAGTATATCATTATTTACAGCGGTCTATTGGTAGAATATCATTATTTACAGTGGTCCCTGGGTCGCATATCATTATTTACAGTAGTCCCTGGGTAGTATATCATTATTTACAGTGGTCCCTGGGTAATATCACTATATTTACAATTGTCTCTGGGTAGTATATCCGTATCTACAATGGTCCCTGTGTATTATATCATTATTTACAGTGGTCTCTGGGTAGAATAATATTATTTACAGTGGTCCCTGGGTAGTGTATCATTATATTCAGTGGTCCCTGGGTAGTGTATCATTATTTCCAGTGGTCCCTGGGTAGTATATCATTATTTACAGTGGTCCCTGTGTAGTACAGTATTATTTTCAGTGGTCACTCGGTCGAATATCATTATTTACAGTGGTCCCTGGGCAGTATATCATTCTTTACAGTGCTCCCTGGGTAGTATATCATTATATACAGTGGTCCCTGAGCAGGAGATCATTATTTACAGTGGTCCCTGGGTACTATATCATTAGTTACAATGGTCCCTGAGTGGTATATCAGTATCGACAATGGTCCCTGTGTATTATCTCATTATTTACAGTGGTCCCTGTGTAGTGTATCATTATTTACAGAGGTCCCTGGCTAGAATATCATTATTCACAGTTGTGCCTGGGTACTATATCATTACTTACAGTGGTCTATGGGTTGAATATCATTATTTACAGTGGTCCCTGGGTATCATACCATTATTTACAGTGGTCCCTGGATCGTATATCATTAATTTCAGTGTTCCGTGGGTCGTATGAGTTGTCCCTGAGTAGAATATCATTATTTACAGTGGTCACTGGGTTGAATCTCATTACTTACAGTGGTCCCCGTGTAGTATATCATGATATACAGTGGACCCTGGGTAGTATATCATTATTTACAGTGGTCCCTGGGTAGTATATCATTATTTACAATTGTCTCCGGGTTGTATATCCGTATTTACAATGGTCCCTGGGTATATCATTATGTTCAGTGTTCCGTGGGTCTATGACATTATTTACAGTTGTCCCTGAGTAGAATATCATTATTTACAGTGGTCCCTGGGTAGTGCAGCATTATTTACAGTGGTCCCTGGGTAGAATATCATTGTTTACAGTGGTCCTTGGGTAGTACATCATTATTTACAGTGGTCCCTGGGTAGTATATCATTATTTACAGTTGTCCCTGGGTAGAATATTATTATTTACAGTGGTCCCTGGGAAGAATATTATTATTTACAGTGGTCCATGGGTAGTACATCATTATTTACAGTGGTCGCTGGGTAGAATATCATTATTTACAGTGGTCCCTGGGTAGTATATCATTAGTTACAGTGGTCCATGCTTTGAATATCATTATTTACAGTGGTCCCTGGGCAGTGTATCAGGATCTATAGTGTTCACTGGGTAGAATATCATTATTTACAGTGGTCCATGGGCAGTATATCATTATTTACAGTGGTCCCTAGGTAGTATATCATTATATACAGTGATCCCTGAGCAGTAGATTATTATTTACAGTGGTCCCTGGGGAGAATATCATTATTTACAGTGGTCCCTTGGTAGTGTATCATTATTTACAGGGGTCCCTGGGCAGTATATCATTATTTACAGTGGACCCTGTGCAGTGTATCAGGATCATCAATGGTCCCTGGGCATTATCTCATTATTTACTGTGGTCCGTGGGTAGTATATCATTATCTACAGTGGTCCCTGGGTAGAATATTATTATATACAGTGGTCCCTGAGCAGTATATCATTATTTGCAGTGGTCCCTGGGTAGAATTTTATTATTTACAGTGGTCCCTGGGAAGAGTATTATTATTTACAGTGGTCCCTGGGTAGTAAATCATTATTTACAGTGGTCGCTGGGTAGAATATCATTATTTACAGTGGTCCCTGGGTAGTATATCATTAGTTACAGTGGTCCATGCGTTGAATATCATTATTTACAGTGGTCCCTGGGCAGTGTATCAGGATCTACAGTGTTCACTGGGTAGAATATCATTATTTACAGTGGTCCCTGGGTAGTACATCATTATTTCTAGTGGTCCCTTGGTAGTACATCATTATTTACTGTGGTCCCTGGGTAGTGTATCATTATTTTCAGTGGTCCCTGGGTAGTGTATCATTATTTTCAGTGGTCCCTGGGTAGTGTATCATTATTTTCAGTGGTCCCTGGGTAGTATATCATTATTTACACTGGTCCGTGGGTATTATATCATTATTTACAGTGGCGCCTGCGTAGAACATCATTATTTCTAGTGGTACCTTGGTAGTATATCATTATTTACTGTGGTCCCTGTGTAGTGCATCATTATTTTCAGTGGTCCCAGGGTAGTGTATCATTATTTTCAGTAGCCCCTGGGTAGTATATCATTATTTACAGTGGTCCCTGGGTAGAACAGCATTATTTTCAGTGGTCCCTGGGTCGAATATCATTATTTACAGTGGTCCCTGGGCAGTATATCGTTATTTACAGTGGTCCCTGGGTAGTACATCATTATTTACAATGGTCCCTGAGTGGTATATCAGTATCTACAATGGTCCCTGTGTATTATCTCATTATTTACAGTGGTCCCTGGGTAGTGTATCATTATTTACAATGGTCCCTGGGCAGTATATCATTATTTACAGTGGACCCTGTGTAGTGTATCAGGATTATCAATGGTCCCTGTGTATTATCTCATTATTTACTGTGGCCCCTAGGTAGAATATCATAATTTACAGTGGACCCAGGTCAGCGTATCATTAATTACAGTGGACCATGTGTAGAATATCATTATTTACAGTATCCCCTGGGTTTTATATCATTATATTCAGTGGTCCCTGCGCAGAACATCATTATTTCTAGTGGTCCCTTGGTAGTATATCATTATTTCTAGTGGTCCCTTGGTAGTATATCATTATTTACTGTGGTCCCTGGGCAGCAAATCATTATTTACTGTGGCCCCTGGGTAGTATATCATTATTTGCAGTGGTCCCTGGGTAGAAAAGCATTATTTACAGTGGTCCCTGGATAGATTATCATTATGTACAGAGGTCCCTGGGTAGAATATCATTATTTACAGTTGTCCCTGGGTAGTGTATCATTATTTACAGTAGTCCCTGGTTAGTATATCATTATTTACAGTGGTCCCTGAGCAGTATATCATTATTTACAGTGGTCCCAGTGTATTGTCTCATTATTTACAGTGATCCCTGGGTAGTATATCACTATTTACAGTGGTCCCTGGGTAGTGTACCAGGATCTACAACGGCCAATGGGTATTACCTCATTATTTACTGTGGTCCCTGGGTAGTATATCATTATTTTCAGTGGTCCCTGTGTAGTACATCATTATTTTCAGTGGTCCCTGGGTAGTATATCATTATTTACTGTGGTCCCTGGGTAGTACAGCATTATTTTCAGTGGTCCCTGGGTCGAATTTCATTATTTACATTGGTCCCTGGGCAGTATATCATTATTTACAGTGGTCCCTGTGTATTATCTCATTATTTAATGTGGTCCCTGGGTAGTATATCATTATTTACAGCGGTCTATTGGTAGAATATCATTATTTACAGTGGTCCCTGGGTCGCATATCATTATTTACAGTAGTCCCTGGGTAGTATATCATTATTTACAGTGGTCCCTGGGTAATATCACTATATTTACAATTGTCTCTGGGTAGTATATCCGTATCTACAATGGTCCCTGTGTATTATATCATTATTTACAGTGGTCTCTGGGTAGAATAATATTATTTACAGTGGTCCCTGGGTAGTGTATCATTATATTCAGTGGTCCCTGGGTAGTGTATCATTATTTCCAGTGGTCCCTGGGTAGTATATCATTATTTACAGTGGTCCCTGTGTAGTACAGTATTATTTTCAGTGGTCACTCGGTCGAATATCATTATTTACAGTGGTCCCTGGGCAGTATATCATTCTTTACAGTGCTCCCTGGGTAGTATATCATTATATACAGTGGTCCCTGAGCAGGAGATCATTATTTACAGTGGTCCCTGGGTACTATATCATTAGTTACAATGGTCCCTGAGTGGTATATCAGTATCGACAATGGTCCCTGTGTATTATCTCATTATTTACAGTGGTCCCTGTGTAGTGTATCATTATTTACAGAGGTCCCTGGCTAGAATATCATTATTCACAGTTGTGCCTGGGTACTATATCATTACTTACAGTGGTCTATGGGTTGAATATCATTATTTACAGTGGTCCCTGGGTATCATACCATTATTTACAGTGGTCCCTGGATCGTATATCATTAATTTCAGTGTTCCGTGGGTCGTATGAGTTGTCCCTGAGTAGAATATCATTATTTACAGTGGTCACTGGGTTGAATCTCATTACTTACAGTGGTCCCCGTGTAGTATATCATGATATACAGTGGACCCTGGGTAGTATATCATTATTTACAGTGGTCCCTGGGTAGTATATCATTATTTACAATTGTCTCCGGGTTGTATATCCGTATTTACAATGGTCCCTGGGTATATCATTATGTTCAGTGTTCCGTGGGTCTATGACATTATTTACAGTTGTCCCTGAGTAGAATATCATTATTTACAGTGGTCCCTGTGTATAATATCATCATTTATAGTGTGCTCTGTGTAGTATATCATTATTGACAGTGCTCAATCGATAGTATATCATTATTTACAGTGGACCCTGGGTAGAATACCATTATTTACAGTGGTCCAAGGGGAGAATATCATTATTTACTGTGGTCTCCGGTTAGTATTTCATTATTTACGGTGTTCTCTGGATAGTATCTCATCATTTACATTGGTCCCTTGGTAGAATATCAGTATGTACAATGGTCCCTGGGTATTATCTCATTATTTACTGTGGTCCCTGGGGAGAATATCATTATGTACAGTGGTATCTGCGTAGTATATCCGTATCTACAATATTCCCTTGGTATTATCTCATTATTTACTGTGGCCCCTGGGGGGAATATCATTATTTACCGTGGTCTCTGGGTAGAATATCGCTATTTACTGTGGTCCCTGGGTAGAATATCATTATTTACAGTGGTCCCTCGGGAGAATATCATTATTTACGGTGGTCTCTGGGGAGTACATCCGTATGTACAATGGTCCCTGGGTGTTTTCTCATTATTTACTGTGGTCGCTGGGTAGTATCTCGTTAGTTACTGTGGTCCATGGGTAGTATATCATTATTTACAGTGGTTCCTGGGCAGAATATCATTATTTACAGTGGTCCCTGGGTAGTGTATCATTATTTACAGTGGTCCCTGTGTAGTGTATCATCATTTACATTGGTCCCTGGGTAGTATATCATCATTTACAGTGGTCCCTGGGCAGTATATCATTATTTACAGTGGTCCCTGGGGAGTATATAATTATTTACAGTGGTCCCTGGGTAGTGTACCATGACCTACAATGCTCCCTGGGTATTATCTCATTATTTACAGTGGTCCCTGGGTAGTATATCATTATTTAGAGTTATCCCTGGGTATGATATCATTATTTACAGTTGTCCCTCGGTAGATTATAATTATTTACAGTGGTCCCTTGGTAGAATATCATTATTTACAGTGGTCCCTGGGTAGTGAATCCTTATTTACAGTGTTCACTTGGTAGTCTATCATTATTTACAGTGGTCCCTGGGTAGTATATCACTATTTACAGTGGTCCCTGGGTAGAATACCATTGTTTACAGTGGTCCCTGGGTAGTATATCATTATATACAGTGGTCCCTGGGTAGTATATCACAATTTACAGTGGTCGCTGGGTAGTATCTCATTGTTTGTAGTGTTCTCTGGGTAGAATATCATTCTTTACAGTGGTCCCTGTGTCGCATATCATTATTTACAGTGGTCCCTGAGTAGAATATCATTACTTACAGTGGTCCCTGGGTATTATATCATCATTTAAGGTGGTCGCTGGGTAGAATATCATTATTTACAGTGGTCCCTGTCCGGCATAACACTATTTACAGTGGTTCCAGTCTAGAATATCATTATTTACAGTGGTCACTGGGCAGCATATCATTATTTACATTGGTCCCTGGGTAGAATATCATTACTTACAGTGGTCCCTGGGTATTATATCATCATTTAAGGTGGTCGCTGGGTAGAATATCATTATTTACAGTGGTCCCTGTCCGGCATAACACTATTTACAGTGGTTCCAGTGTAGAATATCATTATTTACAGTGGTCACTGGGCAGCATATCATTATTTACATTGGTCCCTGGGTAGAATATCATTATTTACAGTGATCCCTGGGTATTATATCATTATTTACAGTGTCCCTCGATGGAATGTCATTATTTTCAGTGGTCCGTGGGTAGTATGTCATTATTTACAGTGGTCCCTGAGTAGATTCTCATGATTTACAGTGATCCCAGGGTATTATATCATTATTTACAGTGGTCCCTGGGAAGTATATAATTATTTACAGTGGTCCCTGTGTAATATCTCATTATTTACTGCGGTCCCTGGGTAGTATATCATTATTTGCAGTGGTCCCTGGGTAGTATATCATTATTTACAGTTATCCCTGGGTATGATATCATTGTTTACAGAGGTTCCTGGGTAGATTATCATTATTTACAGTTGTCCCTGGGTAGTATATCATTATTTACAGTGGTCTCTGGGTAGAATACCATTGTTTACAGTGGTCCCAGGGTAGTATATCACAATTTACAGTGGTCGCTGGGTAGAATACCATTGTTTACAGTGGTCCCAGGGTAGTATATCATTATATACAGTGGTCCCTGGGTTGTATATCACAATTTACAGTGGTCGCTGTGTAGTATATCATAATTTACAGTGGTCCCTGGGTAGTATCTCATTATTTACAGTGGTCCCTGGGTAGAATATCATTATTTACAGTTGTCCCTGGGTAGTATATCATTATTTACAGTGGTCCCTGGGTAGAATACCATTGTTTACTGTGGTCTCTGAGTAGAATATCATTATTTACAGAGGTCACTGTGTTGAATGTCAATATTTGCATTTGTCCCTGGGCAAAAGATCATTCTTTACAGTGGTCCCTGGGTTGAACATCATTATTTGCACTTGTCCATGGGTAGAATGTCATAATTTACAGTGGTCCCAGGGTAGTATCTCATTATTTGCAGTTGTCCCAGTGTAGAATATCATTATTTACTGTGGTTCCTGGGTCGCATATCATTATTTTCTGTAGTCCCTGGGTAGTATATCGTTATTTGCAGTGGTCCCTGGGTGGTATCTCATTATTTACAGTTGTCTCTGGGTTGTATATCCGTGTTTACAATGGTCCCTGGGTATTATATCATTATTTTTACGGTGGTCTCTGGGTAGAATATCATTATTTACAGTGGTACCTGTGTAGAATATCATTAGATACAGTGTTCCCAGGGTAGAACATCATGATTTACAGTTGTCCCTGGACAGTTTGTCATCAATTATAGTGTGCCCTGTGTAATACATCTTTATTTACAGTGGATTCTGCATAGTATTTCATTATTTACAGTGTCCCTGGGGAATATATCAGGATTCACAGTGGTCCCTGGGTAGTATATCATTATTTACAGTGGTCCATAGTGTAGTATATCATTATTTGCAGTGGTCCCTGGGAAATATATCCTTAATCACTGTAGTCCCTGGGCAGCTTTTCATTATTTACAGTTGTCCCTGGGTTGTATATCATTATGTACAGTGGTCCCTGTTAGTCTAGGTAGAATATCGTAATTAACAGTGGTTCCAGGGTGGCATATCATTATTTACAGTGGACCTTGGGCAGTATATCATTACTTACAGTGGTCTCTGGGCAGTATATTGTTATTTACAGTGGTCCCTGTGGAGTATCTCATTATTTACAGTGGTCCCTGGGCAGTATATCATTATTTACAGTGGTCCCTGGGTAGTATATCGTCATTTACAGAGGTCCCTGGACAGTATGTCATCAATTACAGTGTGCCCTGTGTAATTCATCTTTATTTACAGTGGGTTGTGGATAGTATTTCATTATTTACAGTGACCCTGGGCAATATATCAGGATTCACAGTGGTCCCTGGGTAGTATATCAGTATTTACAGTGGTCAATGGGAAATATATCATTAATCACAGTGGTCCCTGGGTAGTATATCATTATTTACAGTGGTCCATAGTGTAGTATATCATTATTTGCAGTGGTCCCTGGGAAATATATCCTTAATCACTGTAGTCCCTGGGTAGTTTTTCATTATTTATAGTTATCCCTGGGTAGTTTATCATTATTTACAGTATTCACTGGGTAGTATATCATTATGTACAGTGGTCCCTGGTTCGAATGTCATTATTTACAGTGACCACTGGGTAGTATATCATCCTTAACAGTGGTCCCTATTAGTCTAGGTAGAATATCGTAGTTAACAGTGGTTCCAGGGTGGCAAATCATTATTTACAGTGGACCTTGGGCAGTATATCATTACTTACAGTGGTCTCTGGGCAGTATATTGTTACTTATAGTGGTGCCTGTGGAGTATATCATTATTTACAGTGGTCCCTGTGGCGTATATCATTATTTACAGTGGTCCCTGGGCAGTATATCTTTATTTACTGTGGTTGCTGGGGAGTATATCATTATGCACAGTGTTTCCTGTGTAGTACATCTTTATTTACAGTGGTCCCTGGGGAGTATATTCATATTTACAGTGGTCCCTGGTAGTCATTCATTAGTCACAGTGCTCCCTGGTCAGTACATCGTTATTTTCTGTGGTCCCTGTGTAGTATATCACAATTTACAGTGTCCCCTGGATAGTATATCTTTATTTACTCTGGTCCCTGGGTAGCAAATCATTATTTGCAGTGGTCCCAGTGTCGTGTAGTTTTATTTACAGTGGTCCCAGAGTGAAACATCATGACGTCCCTGGTAGAATATCATTATTTACAGTGGTCCCTGGTCACTATATCATTATTTGCACTGGTCCATGGGGAGTACACCATTATTTACATTGGCCTTGGGTAGGTATCATCCTTTACAATGGTCACTGGATAGTATTTCATTAGTTACAGTGGTCCCTGGATAGTGGATGATTGTTTACAGTGGTCCCCATGTAGTATAGCATTATTTTCAGTGCACTCTGGTAAGAATATCATTATTTACAGTGGTCCCTGTGTATTATATCATTATTTACAATGGTCCCTGGGTAGTATCTCATTATTTGTAATGGCCCCTGGATAGAATACCATTATTTACAGTGGTCCCTGTGTCGCATATCATTATTTACAGTAGTCGCTAGGTAGTATATCATTATTTACAGTGATCCCTGGTTAGTATCTCATTTTTTACAGTCGTCCCTCAGCAGTATATCATTATTTACAGTGGTCCTTGGATTCTGTATCATTATTTACAGTGGTCCCTGGGTAGAATATCATTATTTACAGTTGTCCCTGGGCAGTATATCATTATTTACAATGGTCCCTGGGTAGTATATCATTATTTACAGTGGTTCCAGTGTAGAATATCATTATTTACAGTGGTCCCTGGATAGTATATCATTATTTACCCTGGGACCTGGGCATTATATCTTTATTTCCAATGGGCCCTCGTTAGTATGTCCTTATTTCCCGTCGACATTGTGTAGTAAATTATTACTTACAGTGGTCCCTGGGTAGGATATCATTATGTAGAGTGGTTCCAGGGTAGTAAATCATTATTTACAGTCGTTACTGTGCAGAATATCATTGGCACTTGACCATTATTAATTGTAGTCCATGAGTAGTATATCATTTTCTGCAATGGTTCCTGGGTAGTAAATCATTATTTACTGTGGTGTTTGGTAGAATATCAGCATTTACAGTGGTCCCTGGGTAGTATATCATTATTTACAGTGTTTCCAGGGTAGTAACTCATTATTTACAGTCGTCACTGTGCAGAATATCATTCTTTACAGTGGTCCCTGGGTAAAATGTTATTATTTACAGTGGTCCCTATGTAGAATATCCTTATTTACTGTCGTCTCTGAGTAGTATGTCATTATTTAAGTGCACACTGCGCAGTATGTCATTATTTGCAGTGGTTACTGGGAAGTGTGTCATTATTTACAGTGGTCTCTATGCAGTATATCATTATTTACAGTGGTCCCTGGGCAGTATATCTTGATTTACAGTGGTCGCTGGGTAGTATAACATTCTTTACATTAGTCCCTGATGAGTATATCATTATTTACAGTGGTCCCTGGGCAGTATATCTTTATTTAAAGTGGTGTAGCCACCTAAAATGGCTGAGTCCCTTTTAATTTGGCCAAAACCTGATTTAAAATGGTTTACCGAAAAGGCTGATGGGAAAAACAGCCAACAGGACACAAACGGACAGCTGCAGACAGAATAGCATATTCGGCTCTGGGGAAGTCGGCCCAGAGCTATACTCAAGAACATTAGCAGCACATCAACCCAGACATCTACAGTTGAATCGGTTATCCCCGGGAACATTTGCAACATATTAGCAATTGAATGCCGGGCCAGACCTGTCGGCGCCTGCAGTGGCCGAAACAAAGACAGGTGAATGACTACCCCCCCCCCCCCCCCGATCAAGGAATCGCCCCGTTATTGGACGTATCGAACCCAGTGATTGGGACTCAGGGTCATGGGCCGCCCCAAGAGACGTGAAGCCCTTGGGCCCTATAAAGTACGGGGCCAAGTTCAGATCTCTCTCTCTCTCATCTTCGCCTGCTTGCGACCTTCGCAAGAACATCGAACAGAAAGCGTGAGTTTGACTCCAGCGATCGCTACCCGATAGAGACTCCTAGCCATCGACCTGTATCAGCCTTTTGAATCCCGCGGGCCAGATACGATTGGATAAGCCTTTCGTTTCCCTGAGCTGGTGGGCCCTTCCTAAAGCTAAGTATTGGCCAGTAGTGATAGGTTTCTATATAGAGAATAGCACTATTGTGTAAGCATTACTTGTTGTATATCATAAATAACCGTTGATTTCAATCTTACTAAGCGGTGTGCTGACTTATTAATCATAACTTGAAATTGAACCACGTGGCGGTATCAAAAAGATACCTGGCGCCTCATGAGCAAAGGTGACGTAATTAAGGCTAATAAGAGCAACATAATTGGCGACTCCGCCGGGACCCGACATAGAAGTGGGAAACCACTCCGGAAGAACCCCAACAATTTGAATTACAATCCAATCGGAAACAAAAACAAAAAAACCACAAGTGTTCAAGCGGTTCTGGTTAATTCGCAATTCGGAAGTGTGTATATGCATGCGTAACTAACAGGGTTATAAGGTAAAACTGATAGAATTTGTTGCGTCAAAACTGTCGGAAGTCTGTATTTTCGGAAATTAGCGCAAGCCGTACCCACATCTACGACACCACCTTAGCCCCCTGTTCCAAATTTGAACGTAACGAGCAAATTTCTGCAGGGCAAAGGATGGCCCGTGTGGAGCGGTTTCTGTAATAACGACGACTCAGGTCCCGGAAGTATAGGGCATACTTGGTGGAAGTAAATGACTGAAATCCATAAGAAAAGCTTAGCGAAAGCACGCAAGCCAATGGCAATCGTGTCCTGCATGGCACAATTGCGAGGCACAGAGGAAGTCGTCAGGATGCTCCGAAAGGAAATAGAGGGCATACATCGTATGAGTAAAATCGATGTATGCGAGATGGAAAAGGAAAACCTGGAATTGAAAATGCAGTTAGAAGCCAAGGACAAAGAGGTGGCTGACGCCAAACGGGGTCACCAGTCTTGTCTGGTGCATTTAAGCAGTTTTCAATCCCAGTATGAGAAGGCTTATCAGGACACGCAGCGTGCCATCCTGGTTAAGAAAGAGACGGAGAAGCAGGTGGACACACTACAGAAGCAATGTAGTGATCTCAAGGCAGCCTTGAGAGCACTCCACGCTGCAACCACGGAACAAAGGCAGAGTACCTTAGACCATGCAAAGTGCCAAAAGCAAATTGCAGACCTGCAAGCACTGCTCTCTGTCCAAAAGGGATTCCAAGACACCTTTGGGGAAAGTTTAGACCAGGAAGACGGCCCTGATTGGGAAGAACTGCAAGAGACAGCGCAGAGATATGTTCAGGGAGCATGTGCACAGGGAAAACCCCAAAGGAGGAGAGCACCCCCCCCCCCCCACACACACACACAGCAGGTAATGCAGGCTCCCATGAACCCTGTAACAACCCACTGCACCGCCACAGCAGCCGAGGCGGAAGTCTTATATTCCACCCCCCCCCCCCTCACAGTGACCCAATTACGGGACGCATGTGCTAAAATTGCACCGTTCCTCCCCGCTTCAGACCTACACATTTCTTTGCCACCGTCAAAGAACAAGCGGCTCTCAGTAAACCCGCAGCTAGAACCCCTGAGGAAAACCAAGCCGCCGCAGATGTGCAGGCAGTAAGAACCACTCTTCACAACCCCGCCTGGGTAAACGAGGGAAAGAGCAGCCCCCCAGCAAAACCGCAAGAATGCTACAATTGCGGACAGTTGGGACAATTTGCCAAAGAATGCAAGGCCCCTAAAAAACCACAGAGAGCCCAACAGACAGGCACTCTCATTAAGAAAAAGGCCGAGCCCAGACACAGCGTTAGCGCCCAGTCCGACCAGACAGACTTGACTGGAACGGACTGACGGTGTACAGACTCCCCCAGGTGGGTCTGCGATACCCTTTGGGATAGGTCAGGACGACCCGTAGTCGCAGCAAAGGTTAGGGGACAGCCGATCGAGCTTCTCGGGACACAGGAGGGTCCCGCACAACCTTAAATTCCTCCACCCTTGGTAAAAACACGTGGCCCACCACAGCCACTATCACCCTCAGCGGCTTCACAGGTCACTCACAACAGGGACATATCACAACCCCTGTACCCATCCAGATCGGCACCATTAATATAAAACACCCAGTAGTGTTAGTCGACCTGCCCCCAACAGCAGAGCACATTTTGGGGATAGACTTTATGAACTCTCATCTCCTCTCTTTCGATCCAGTCAACCAGTGTGTCTGGAAGATGGCGAAATCCGCTAGAGCCCCCGCAAAGCTCAATATAGGGGACTATATGAACCAAATTAGCACAGTAGGCGAGTTTTGGTTCAACCCCAGCACCCTCAGCACGGACCGACAGGTTAGGGCAGTCCTGCAAAGGAACAGGGCAGCGTTCGCCACCCACAAACACGACTGTGGGTGGATGACCGGTTCCGTACAAATAACCGGACCCAAGACCCCCAAAACCGTCCGGATTTCCCCTGGAAGCAGAGGGAGAAATCCGGAAGGTCATAGAAAGCTTATTAGAGCTGGGAGTCATAGAATTTTTCACAGAATTTACAGTGCAGAAGGAGGCCATTCGGCCCATCGAGTCTGCACCGGCTCTTGGAAAGAGCACCCTACCCAAGGTCAACACCGCCACCCTAACCCCATAATCCAGTAACCCCACCCAACACTAAGGGCAATTTTGGACACTAAGGGCAATTTAGCATGGTCAATCCACCTAACCTGCACATCTTTGGACTGTGGGAGGAAACCGGAGCACCCGGAGGAAACCCAGGCACACACGGGGAGGATGTGCAGACTCAGCACAGACATTGACCCAAGCTGGAATCGAACCTGGGACCCTGGAGCTGTGAAGCAATTGTGCTATCCACAATGCTACCGTGCTGCCCACGGCGTCCTAAGATCGGTAGCCTCAACTAATAATGCCCCGATTGGGGCAGTAAGGAAACCCGACAGATCATGGCGCTTGACCATTGATTATCGGGAACTCAATAAAGTCACCCCCACAGCAGCCCCACCGTTGCAACAAGTCCCGAGACCATGCTCAAACAGGGACTCCATGCCCGATATTTCACAGTTTTGGATGTCAGTAATGGGTTCTGGTCCATTCCACTGGCAAAGGCGTGCCAGTATAAATTTGCCTTCACTTTTAGAGCGCAGCAGTACACGTGGACATGCCTGCCACAAGGCTTCCACAACTCCCCCTCCATTTTCCACTGACAGCTGGCAAATGGACTAGCAAAATTCTCTCGCCCCGAATGTCTGGTACAGTATGTAGACGATCTACTACTGCAGACAGACACCAAGGAAGAGCACATTGAGCTTCTGTCCGATCTCCTGGGATTTCTACACTCCATTGGCTGTAAAGCAAACCTCAAAAAGGCCCAAATATTGGAAGAAAAGGTGATATTTTTGGGTACTATCATCACACACTGCAAGCGCGAGATCGAGCACAAAAGAATTGACTCGATCGCTAAATTGCCCCTTCCCCAACACGTGCCAGGCCTCCGGTCGTTTTTAGGACTGGTTGGCTACTGCTGAAACCACATTGACGGTTTCGCCAGCAGGGCAGCGCCCCTCTCAGACCTCCTAAAGAAAGGAACCCCCTGGGAATGGCTTCCGCAGCATACGGAGGCTGTGGAATCACTAAAACAGGCACTCATAGCTGCCCCCGCACGACAAGTTCACGACCCGCTTTCCCCTTACGCCATAGAGGTAGCGACCACAGACCGCACCCTTTCAGACGCGCTCCTGCAGGAACGGCACGACCAGCTAAGACCCGTAGCTTATGCCTCCCGAACTTTAGATGCTGTGGAGCAGGGATTTTCACCCTGTGAGAGGCAGCTGCTCACAGTTTTTTGGGCAGTCCAGTACTTTTCATACATTACCGGACTGAACCCCATCACCATCTTGACCGAACACACCCCCACAAAACGTTTACTGGACGGACGACTTAAAGACGGTACCGTCAGCCAAATCCGCGCTGCTAGGTGGACCCTTCTCCTACAAGGACGGGACATCACAGTAAAACGGACAAAGACTCACACATACTTAGCGGACAATCTACAATACCCCGGAACCCCCCTTGAGTGTGAAATCATCTCGCCCCACCATAATACAGGCCCCTTTATAGCCAGAACACCCCCCAGAAAACTAGCCACTCCATCTCAGAACCCCCCTCACCCGGACACGTGTCACCCCATCAGGATTTATGTGGATGGATCTTCCACAATCCTGGATGGGCAACGGACAGGTTGTGGGATTTATGTAGAGGACGCGCAGAAACGCGCCCTCGAGGAAATCACATTAAAATTATCCGGGTACTTAGGCGCGCAGGCAGCAGAGCTTGCGGCCATCGCCTACATTGTAGACCACCCAGAGCCCTTCCCCAGCCCAGCAGACAGATATTCAGACAGTCTATACGTCTGCAACAGCCTCACTGAATTTCTGCCCCTCTGGGAAACAAGAGGATTTGTTTCTGCGGATGAAAAACCCCTCCCCTCAGCCCCATCACTCCGCCATATCCTACCAAAAGCTAAGAACAGGACTTTTGGCATTATAAAAGTCCGCAGCCACCATCGTTCTTCCCCCCCTGGAAATGTAAAAGCCCACGCACTGGCTAAGGCAGGATCCAGGCATGGGTACTTTTGGAAACGCCCCCGGGAGCGCCCCAGTGAGTGCGCCAGAGTGCAGTTCAGGTCGTGCAGACTAGGATCGAAGATCTAGTAGCGGCCCAGAAGCAGGATAGCGCTCTCACTGAAATCGTGAAAGGGAAGTTTCCAGCCTCATAAGATAGGTACCAAAATACCATAACCACACATGATGGTGTGGTGCTAAAAGACAGCCTTTACGTGGTTCCTGCACAGGATAGGAATCAGATGATCTGTCTATTCCATGACAGTCATGGACACCAGGGAATAGAACCCACCGCAGCCCACCTCAAGCAGCTTTGTTGGTGGCCTAATCTTAAAGAGGATGTATCCCATTACATCGAAAATTGCCTCATCTGTGCTCTGAACAACCCAGATAGGATTGCCAAAAAGGCACATCTCAGCCACACCCGACCCGTTAACGGCCCCTGGACGAACCCCCAGATCGATTTTATAGATCCATTGCCCCCTTGCAGGAATGGCTATAAATATGTTCTGGTGGTCATTGACACTTTTACAAAGCGGGTGGAAGCATTTCCAGCCCGCACCAACACCGCGAAAACCACAGCAAAATCCTAACCCACCACATCTTTACAAGATGGGGACTCCCCCGCAGCATTGAATCGGATCAAGGTTCTCACTTTACGGGACGGGTCATGCAGAACGTCCTCACGATATTTGGCATAACTCAAAAATTTCACATTGCGTACCACCCACAGTCGAGTGGTATAGTGGAGCGCATGGATCGGACCCTAAAAACCACCCTTAGAAAAATGGTCCAGCAAAACAACACCACTTGGGACCCGGTCCTCCCCTTTGCTCTGATGTTTTTGCGTAACACTGTTTCCACCTCCACAGGTTTCACCCCACACACCCTCATGACCGGACGCCCCATGAAAGGGACAGGATACTTGTTGGGTTTAGACCTGACCAGCCCTAAGTCACAGCCCTCACCCACGAGAAGGCCGTTGAACAATTACTTACAAATAGAGAAACGGCTCAGTTAGCAGCCGCTGTTAAACTGGGCACTAAAAGAAAACAGAGCAAGGCCTGTTTTGCTAAGGCAGTACATGCTACGGAGTACAACATAGGACAGCAAGTAATGTTATCTGTGTATAACCCCAGCACATTTCTGTCTCCAAAATACTCGTGTCCCTATTCAATTACGGACAAAATAAGCCCGTCGGTATTTAAAATTAAATACCAAAATGGTAAGACTGCATGGTTTCACATAGACCAGCTCAAGGTTTATGGAGCACAGTCAAACCACTCCCACCACGTCATGCTTGACGCAGCCGACCAAACCCCGCCCACATCCAACGTGACCACACCCACCCCCTCCACGTTCAGCCCAGACACTGACTCGCCAAACTTTACGCTCTGCCCCGGAACGCCCACAGACTGCAGCAGCAGAGACAGCGACTGTGACTCTGACGACAGCCACAGTACGCCTCCCTGCTATCCTGGTCCCACACCCAGCAACTCCGACTTCGACTCCAGTGACCCCTTCCTCATCAAAAACGCTCGGGAAGGGGATACGGTATTGGTAGCCGTCCTACACGGGGACTCCAACCAAATCTTACCCGTCGTGGCCCACACGCACCTCATTTGAACTTTTCTTTCAAAAACAGTTTTATTTTATTTAGGCAACCTTTGGGTTGCTGCCACATGCTAGAACATTTGGATGATAAACTTAGCACTTGTCCACCATTGGGAAGTGTGCCGTGTCCAATCATTTGTATTGAAAAACAAAATGGGGGGGGGGGGGGGGAGAGTCACATATTGTGACCAATTATAAGGGTTTAATTGGCCCCAAGAAGGGCAGACACACTAACACACCAGCTATTAAACCCAAGTAGTTACAAACACTACGCTTTTCTTACAGAACTCCAGAAGCTCCAAGACCGGAGAAAACCAGCGAACACAGAAAAAGAAAAGAAAGAGGACAGCCAATAGGACTCCTTTCATCGTGCTCAACATTTTTGTTCTGAACATTTGGTTGCGCGGGAACGCGGACCCCATTACTCCAAACCCCCTTGCCATTAACACTTCATTGCCCAGTAGTACCAAGGGCCCAGTCACCGACCATGCTGCACTATCCTGGTGTGCTAAGTTCATAACTTGGTACTCCTTATCGTACGTCATTGAGGCACTGTTAGCATTGGCTATACTCGGTAGTGCAGTACAGACCATGCACCTCCGCAAGTGGAAAATTAGAGCGTACCGCGCTCGAACCCCAGTCTATCGGATCCAATCCCCGATATTCGGCTATGACCAGACCTCAGGCCCCCGTGACCTATTAATGATGAAACATGCACTGACGTTTTCCTGTAAATAAAAAGAAAAATGTATGGAAATGTATGATCCAGAGCTTGACTGCCAAGCCAGGAAAGAGTATATTAAATGTTGTGACTGTTGTTGTATGTTTAGAGAGATAGGAAGATATAATGCTTGAAGAATTGTTTAAGTAAAATTAGAGGTTCCCAGTTTATTTATTTTAGACACATGCCCCTGCCTGACATAGCGCTGTCAAGAATTGTTTAGGTAATTTTTTGTGCATAGCTAAGGACAGAGTAGTGGCCATGTAGGAGGTGCCCCCCCCCCCCCCCCCCGGTCAGGGAACGAAGAGGACAAAATTTATGTGATCCTTCACGCTTCGCGTTAGGATCACAAGGTGGGAACGTAGCCACGTAAAATGGCTGCGTCCCGATTAATCTGGCCAATACCCAGTTTGAAATGGCTCAGCAGAAAGGCTGCTGGGAAAAGCAGGTAACAAGACACAAACAGGCAGCTGCAGACAGTATTGCATATTGGGCTCTGGGGAAGTTGGCCCTGATCGATACTCAGGGCTATCAACAGCCCACAACCCAGATATTTGCAGTTACATTCAGGACTTTTAGCAGCTCATCTCTCCAGCCATCTGCAGTATAATCAGCTATCCCCGGGAACAATTGCAACATATTAGCAATTGAATACTGGGCCAGACCTGTCGGCGCCTGCAGTGGCCGAAACAAAGACAGGTGAACGACCACCCCCCCGATCGAGAAATCGCCTCACCATTGGACACATCGACCCCAGGGATTGGGGCCAAATCCAATCACTTGGGACTCAGGGTCAAGGGGCGCCCTGGGAGGCGGGAAGCCCCTGGACCCTATAAAAGTGAGGGGCCAAGTTCAGATCTCTCTCCTCTTCGCCTGCTCGAGACCTTCGCAAGACCATCCACCGGCAAGTGTAAGTTTGAATCCAATGATCGCTATCCGATAGAGACTCCTAGCCACCGACCTGTATCAGCCTTTTGAATCCCGCGGGCCAGATCCGATTGGACAAGCCATTCGTTTCTCTGACCTGGTGGGCTCTTCCTAAGTTAAGTAGTGATAGGTTTATTGTATAGATAGTAGTATTAGTATATGAATATTGCTTGTTGTATATAATAAATGCCCGTTGTTTTAATCCTTACTAAGCGGTGTGCTGACTTATTTTTTTTTTCAATATATTTTATTCAAGATTTTTCGACCAAACATAACATTACATAATTTTTCTTTTAAACAACAATAAAGCAATATAAATAACAGTGGCCAGTTTTAAACAAATAAATAAATAATATATAAACAGAAACAACAACAAAAAACAGAATGGCAACTGCCTTGTCAAAAATAGTTACTCTCCAAAATAGAATAGAATAGAATTTACAGTGCAGAAGGAGGCCATTCGGCCCATCGAGTCTGCACCGGCTCTTGGAAAGAGCAACCAAGGTCAAGACCGCCACCCTATCCCCATAACCCAGTAACCCCACCCAACACTAAGGGCAATTTTGGACACTAAGGGCAATTTATCATGGCCAATCCACCTAACCCGCACATCTTTGGACTGTGGGAGGAAACCGGAGCACCCGGAGGAAACCCACGCACACACGGGGAGGATGTGCAGACTCTGCACAGACAGTGACCCAAGCCAGAATCGAACCTGGGACCCTGGAGCTGTGAAGCAATTGTGTTATCCACAAGGCTACCGTGCTGCCCTAAAAATATCCAATATCCAAAAACAGGCCAATATACATTACCTATAACAAGTGTCTATACATGTACAATGACATCCCTGAGAGCCCGCCCGGTTCCTCCCCCCCCCCCTCCCCCCCCCCCCCGGGTTGCTGATGTTGTCTTCTTTCTTTTCCAATCACTCTATCTTTCTGTGAGGTAGTCGACGAACGGCTGCCACCGCCTGGTGAACCCTTGAGCCGAACCCCTTAATACGAACTTGATCCGTTCTAACTTTACAAAGAGGAATCTCGGGAGGACCACCATTTTGACCGCCTGCACCCTACCTGCCAGTGACAGGGACACCATGCCCCCTCTCTTGAAGTCCTCCTCCATCTGTTCCACCAGCCGCGTTAAATTAAGCCTGTGTAATGTACCCCAATTCTTGCCTATCTGGATCCCCAAGTACCGGAAGTCTCATAAGAACATAAGAACATAAGAACTAGGAGCAGGAGTAGGCTATCTGGCCGCTCGAGTCTGCTCCGCCATTCAATGAGATCATGGCTGATCTTTTGTGGACTCAGCTCCACTTTCTGGCCCGAACACCATAACCCTTAATCCCTTTATTATTCAAAAAACTATCTATCTTTATCTTAAAAACATTTAATGAAGGAGCCTCTACTGCTTCACTGGGCAAGGAATTCCATAGATTCACAACCCTTTGGGTGAAGAAGTTCCTCCTAAACTCAGTCCTAAATCTACTTCCCCTTATTTTGAGGCTATGCCCCCTAGTTCTGCTTTCACACACCAGTGGAAACAACCTGCCCGCATCTATCTTATCTAGTCCCTTCATAATCTTATATGTTTCAACAAGATCCCCCCTCATCCTTCTAAATTCCAACGAGTACAGTCCCTGTCTACTCAACCTCTCCTCGTAATCCAACCCCTTCAGCTCTGGGATTAACCTAGTGAATCTCCTCTGCACACCCTCCAGTGACAGTACGTCCTTTCTCAAGTAAGGAGACCAAAACTGCACACAATACTCCACGTGTGGCCTCACTAACACCTTATACAATTGCAGCAGAACCTCCCTAGTCTTAAACTCCATCCCTCTAGCAATGAAGGACAACATTCCATTTGCCTTCTTAATCACCTGTTGCACCTGTAAACCAACTTTCTGCGACTCATGCACTCGCACACCCAGGTCTCTCTGCACAGCAGCATGTTTTAATATTTTATCATTTAAATAATAATTCGTTTTGCCGTTATTTTTACCAAAATGGATAACCTCACATTTGTCAACATTGTATTCCATCTGCCAGACCCTAGCCCATTCACTTAGCCTGTCCAAATCCCTCTGCAGACTTCCAGTATCCTCTGCACTTTTTGCTTTACCACTTATCTTAGTGTCGTCTGCAAACTTGGAAACATTGCCCTTGATCCCCAACTCCAAATCATCTATGTAAATTGTGAACAGTTGTGGGCCCAACACTGATCCCTGAGGGACACCACTAGCTACTGATTGCCAACCAGAGAAACACCCATTAATCCCCACTCTTTGCTTTCTATTAATTAACCAATCCTCTATCCATGCTACTACTTTCCCCTTAATGCCATGCATCTTTATCTCATGCAACAACCTTTTGTGTGGAACCTTGTCAAGGGCTTTCTGGAAATCCAGATATACCACATCCATTGGCTCCCCGTTATCTACCGCACTGTTAATGTCCTCAAAAAATTCCACTAAATTAGTTATGCACGACCTGCCCTTTATGAACCCATGCTGCCTCTGTCCAATGGGACAATTTCCATCCAGATGCCTCGCTATTTCTTCCTTGATGATAGATTCCAGCATCTTCCCTACTACCGAAGTTAAGCTCACTGGCCTATAATTGCCCACTTTCTGCCTACCTCCTTTTTTAAACAGTGGTGTCACGTTTGCTAATTTCCAATCCGCCGGGACCACCCCAGAGTCTAGTGAATTTTGGTAAATTATCACTCGTGCATTTGCAATTTCCCTAGCCATCTCTTTTAGCACTCTGGGATGCATTCCATCAGGGCCAGGAGACTTGTCTACCTTTAGCCCCATTAGCTTGCCCATCACTGCCTCCTTGGTGATACCAATCGTCTCAAGGTCCTCACCTGTCATAGCCTCATTTCCATCAGTCACTGGCATGTTATTTGTGTCTTCCACTGTGAAGACCGACCCAAAAAACCTGTTCAGTTCCTCAGCCATTTCCTCATCTCCCATTACTAAATCTTCCTTCTCATCCTCGAAAGGACCAATATTTACCTGAGCCACTCTTTTTTGTTTTATGTATTTGTAGAAACTTTTACTATCTGTTTTTATATTCTGAGCAAGTTTACTCTCATAATCTATCTTACTCTTCTTTATTGCTTTTTTTTAGTAGCTTTCTGTTGCCCCCTAAAGATTTCCCAGTCTTCTAGTCTCCCACTGATCTTTGCTACTTTGTATGTTTTTTCCTTCAATTTGATACTCTCCCTTATTTCCTTAGATATCCTTAGCTGGGCACTGTGAAAAATCACTTGGAAGGTTCTCCACTGTTCCTCAACTGTTTCACCATAAAGTCTTTGCTCCCAGTCTACCTTAGCTAGTTCTTCTCTCATCCCATTGTAATCTCCTTTGTTTAAGCACAAAACACTAGTGCTTGATTTTACCTTCTCACCCTCCATCTGTATTTTAAATTCCACCATATTGTGATCGCTGCTTCCGAGAGGATCCCTAACTATGAGATCATTAATCAATCCTGTCTCATTACACAGGACCAGATCTAGGACCGCTTGTTCCCTCGTAGGTTCCATTACATACTGTTCGAGGAAACTATCGCGGATACATTTTATAAACTCCTCCTCAAGGCTGCCTTGACCGACCTGGTTAAACCAATCAACATGTAGATTAAAATCCCCCATGATAACTGCTGTTATCTTGTTACCTTCCTCAACGGTAAATCCTCTATTTCCCTGCTCTGCTCCCCGGGTGCACCACAAACAACTCACTTTTCCCCATGTTCAATTTATACCCCGAAAAATCCCCAAACTCCCCAAGTATCCACATTATCTCTGGCATCCCCTCCACCGGGTCCGCCACATACAACAACAAGTCATCCGCGTACATAGATACCCGGTGTTCTTCTCCTCCCCTAAGCACTCCCCGCCTCTTCCTGGAACCCCTCAGTGCTATGGCCAGGGGCTCAATTGCCAGTGCAAACAATAACGGAGACAGAGGACACCCCTGCCTCGTCCCTCTATAAAGCCGAAAATAATCAGACCCCGTCCGTTCGTCACCACGCTCGCCATCGGGGCCCTATACAGCAACTGTATCCATCCGATATACCCATCTCCAAAGCCAAATCTCCTCAGCACCTCCCACTGATAATCCCACTCCATTCTATCAAATGCTTTCTCGGCATCCATCGCCACCACTATCTCCGCCTCCCCCTCTGGTGGGGGCATCATCACTACCCCTAGCAACATCCGTATGTTCGTGTTTAGCTGTCTCCCCTTCACAAACCCAGTTTGGTCCTCATGAACCACCCCCGGGACACAGTCCTCTATCCTCGTCGCCATTACCTTGGCCAGAATCTTAGCATCCACATTTAAATGGGAAATGGGCCTATAGGACCCGCATTGCAGCTGGTCTTTTTCCTTCATTAGGAGGAGCGATATCGTTAGTCGGGGGCAGCTGCCCCCTTTCCCTGGCCTCATTAAAGGTTCTCGTCAGTAGCGGGGCCAACAAGTCCATATACTTCTTATAAAATTCCACCGGGAATCCATCTGGTCCCGGGGCCTTCCCCGCCTGAATGCTCCCAATCCCTTTCATTACCTCCTCCATCTCAATCTGTGCTCCCAGTCCCGTGTGCTGACTTCTTAATCATAACTTGAACTTGAACCACGTGGCGGTATCAGACAGATATCTGGCGAGTCGTGAGCAAAGGTGACGTAATCAGAGCTAATAAAATAAGGCTAAAAAGAGCAACAACTGTTGCACTCCGTTTAATTTTACCTTGTTGACTGTAGGGCACTGTTTAATTTGACCTCGTTTACTGGTGGACACGGTTAAATTCGATCTTCTTCACTGTCGAGCACTGTTTCATTTTACCATATTTATTGTTGCTCTCTGTTTAATTCTATCTCGTTTACCGGACGGCCCTGTTTAATTTTACCTTGTTTACCGTGGGTCACTGTTTAATTTTACCTTGTTTACTGTGGGTCACTGTTTAATTTGGCCTTGGTAAATGCAGGTCACTGTTTAATTTGACATTGTTTACAGGAGGGCTCTGTTTAATTTGTCCTTGATCACACTAAGGCTCATTTATATTTGACCTTGAGTACTGTTGGGCTCTGATTACTTTTACCATGGTCGCAGTCCGGCACTGTATAATTTTACCTGGTTTACTGTTGTGCTCTGTTAAATTTTTCCTTGTTCACTGTAGGGCACTGTTTCATTGTACTGTATTTAATGTCGGGCTCTGTTTAATTTTACCTTGTACACTGTAGGGCACTGTTTCATTGTACTGTATTTAATGTCGGGCTCTGTTTAATGTTCCCTTGATCACTGTCGGGCACTGTTTCATTGCACTGCATTTAATGTCGGGCACTGTTTAATTTTACCTTGTTTACTGTAGGTTCCTGTTTAATTTTACCTTGTTTACTGCAGGCCACTGTTTAATTTGACCTCGTTTACTCTAGAGCACCGTTTCATTTTACCATATTTAATGGTGGGCTGTTTAATTCCACTTTGTTTAAGTATAGGTCTCTGTTTAATTTAACCATGTATACTGTAAGCCACTGGTTAATTTGACCTCCTTTCCTGCTGCACACGGTTAAATTCGACTTTGTTCACTGTAGGGCACTGTTTAATTTTACCACATTTATTGTAAGGCCCTGTTTAGTTCTACCTCGTTTGCTGTAGGGCACTGTTTAATTTTACAATATTAATTGTAGAGCCCTCTTTAATTTGACCTTGTTTACAGTAGGGCACTATTTAATTTGTCCTTGGTCATAGAAGGGCTCATATTTAATTTGACCTTGATTACTGTAGGGTTCTGTTGTATTTTACCTTGGTCACAATAGGGCTCTCGATAATTTTCAACTTGTTTTCTGTTGCGCTCCGTTTAATATTACCTTGTTGACTATCGGGCACTGTTTCATTGTGCCGTCTTTCATGTCGGGCTCTGTTTAATTTTACCTTGTTCTCTGGAGGAGTCTGTTTAATTTTACCTAGTTCACTGAAGGGCACTGTTTCGTTGCACCGTATTTAATGACGGGCTCTGCGTAATTTTACCTTCTTTACTGCATTCCGCTGTTGAATTTGACCTCGTTTACTGGTGGACACCGTTAGATTCGACCTTGTTCATTGTGGGGCACTAATATCGTTTCATTTTACCATATTAATTGTTGCGCTCTGTTTAATTATATCTCGTTGACTGTAGGCCTCTGTTTAATGATACCTTGTTTACTGTAGGTCACTGTTTAATTTAACCTTGTTTACTGTAGGTTACTGTTTAATTTAACCTTGTTTACAGCAGGTCACTGTTTAATTTAACCTTGTTTACTGGAGGTCACTGTTTAATTTAACCTTGTTTACTGTAGTTCACTGTTTAATTTAATCTTGTTTACTGTTGGTCACTGTTTAATTTGAACGTGTTTACAGTAGGGCTCTGTTTAATTTGTCCTTGTTCATAGTCCGGCTCATATTTAATTTGACCTTGATTACTGTAGGGCTCTGTTTTATTTTACCTTGTTCACAATAGGGCTCTCTATAATTTAACCTTGTTTACTGTTGCACTCCGTTTAATTTTACCTTCTTCACTGTAGGGCACTGTTTCATTGTACCGTATTTAATGTCGGTCTCTGTTTAATTCTACCTTGTTTAACTATAGGTTTCAGTTCAATTTTACCACGTTTACTGTCGGGCTCTGTTTAACTTTACTTTGTTCACTGTCGGGCTCTGTTTAATTTTACCTTGTTCACTGTTGGGCCTTGTTTAATGTGACCTTGTTTATAGTGGTCACTGTTGATTTGACCTGCTTTACACTCGGGGTCATTTTTATTTTCACCTTGATTACTTTAGGGGTCGGTTTTTTTAAAATCCTTGTCGCAATAGGACACTGTATAATTTTACCTTGTTTACTGTTGCACTGCGTTTACATTTACCTTTTTCACTGTAGAGCACTGTTTAATTTTACATTCTTTACTGTAGGCAACTGTTTAATTTTTCCTTGTTTATGTCGGGCTCTGTTTAATTTTACCTTGTTTACTATAAGCCGCTTGTTAATTTGACATCCTTTACTGCTGGACACGGTTAAATTCGACCTTGTTCACTGTAGGGCACTGTTTAATTTTACCATATCTATTGTAGGGCCCTGTTTAATTCGACCTTGGTCATAGTAGGGCTCATTTTTAATTTGACCTTGATTACTGTAGGGCTCTGTATTATTTTACCTTGGTCACACTCGGGCACTCTATAATTCTCACCTTGTTGTCTGTTGCGCTCCGTTTAATGTTACCTTGTTGACTTTAGGAGTCTGTTTAATGTTACCTTGTTCACTGTAAGGCACTGTTTCGTTTCACCATATTTAATGCCGGGCTCTGTGTAATTTTGCCTTATTTACTGCAGACCGCTGTTTAATTTGACCTCGTTTACTGGTGGGCACCGTTAAATTCGACCTTGTTCACTGTGGGGCACTGTTTCATGTCACCATATTTATTGTAGGGCCCTGTTTAATTATATCTCGTTGACTGTAGGCTTCTGTTTAATGTTACCTTGTTTACTGTAGTGCACTGTTTCATTTTACCATAATTTTTGTTGCGCTCTGTTTAATTCTATCTCGTTTACCGGACGGCCCTGTTTAATTTTACCTTGTTTACCGTGGGTCACTGTTTAATTTTACCTTGGTAACTGCAGGTCACTGTTTAATTTGACATTGTTTACAGATGGCTCTGTTAAATTTGTCCTTGACCACACTAAGGCTCATTTTTTATTTGACCTTGAGTACTGTAGGGCTCTGATTACTTTTACCTTGGTCACCGTCCGGCACTGTGCAATTTTACCTGGTTTACTGTTGTGCTCTGTTAAATTTTTCCTTGTTCACTGTAGGGCACTGTTTCATTTTAAAATATTTAATGTAGGGCTCTGTTTAATTCTACCTTTTTAAATTAAAGGTTTCTGTTTAATTTTACCATGCTTACTGACGGGCTCTGTTTAATGTTCCCTTGTTCACTGTCGGGCACTGTTTCATTGCACTGGATTTAATGTCGGGCACTGATTAATTTTACCTTGTTTACTGTAGGTTGCTGTTTAATTTTACCTTGTTTACTGCAGGCCACTGATTAATTTAACTATGTTTACTGTAAGCCACTGGTTAATTTGACCTCCTTTACTGCTGGACACGGTTAAATTCGATCTTGTTCACTGTAGGGCACTGTTTAATTTTACCATATTTATTGTATGGCCCTGTTTAGTTCTACATCCTTTGCTATAGGGCACTGTTTAATTTGACCATATTTATTGTAGAGCCCTTTTTAATTTGACCTTGTTTATAGTAGGGCACTATTTAATTTGACCTTGGTCATAGTAGGGCTCATTTGACCTTGATTACTGTAGGGTTCTGTTGTATTTTACCTTGGTCACAATAGGGCTCTCTATAATTTTCAGCTTGTTTTCTGTTGCGCTCCGTTTAATATTACCTTGTTGACTATCGGGCACTGTTTCATTGTGCCGTATTTCATGTCGGGCTCTGTTTAATTTTACCTTGTTCACTGGCGGAGTCTGTTTAATTTTACCTTGTTCACTGAAGGGCACTGTTTCGTTGCACCGTATTTAATGTCGGGTTCTGCGTAATTTTACCTTCTTTTCTGCATTCCGCTGTTTAATTTGACCTCGTTTACTGGTGGACACCGTTAAATTCGACCTTGTTCACTGTGGGGCACTAATATGGTTTCATTTTACCATATTAATTGTAGCGCTCTGTGTAATTATATCTCGTTGACTGTAGGCCTCTGTTTAATGATACCTTGTTTACTGTAGGTCACTGTTTAATTTAACCTTGTTTACTGCAGGTCACTGTTTATTTTTACCTTGTTTACTGTAGTGCTTTGTTTAATTTGGCCTTGTTTACTGTCGGGCTCTTTCTAATATTCCATTGTTTACTGTGTGCCACTGTTTAATATTACCGTGTTTACTGTCAGGCTCTGTTTAATTTTACCATGATTACTGTAAGCCACTGTTTAATTTTACCTGTTTACTGTCGGGCTCTGTTTAATTTTACCTTGATTACTGTAAGCCACTGGTTGATTTGGCCTCCTTTACTGCTGGACACAGTTAAATTCGACCTTGTTCACTGTCGGGCACTGTTTAATTTTAACATATTTATTGTAGGGCCCTGTTTAATTCTACCTCGTTTACTGTAGGGCACTATTTAATTTGACCTGGGTCACAGTCGGGCTCATTTTTAATTTGACCTTGATTACTGTAGGGCTCTGTTTTATTTTACCTTGTTCACAATAGGGCACTCTATAAGTTGACCTTGCTGACTGTTGCACTCTGTTTAATTTTACCTTGTTGACTATCGGGCACTGTTTCATTGTACCGTATTTAATGTCGGGATCTGTTTAATTTTACCTTGTTCACTGTAGTGTTTAATTTTACCTTGTTCACAGTAGGGCACTGCTTCGTTGCACCGTATTTAATGTCGTGCTCTGCGTAATTTTACCTTCTTTACTGCAGGCCGCTGTTTAATTTGACCTCGTTTACTGGTGGACCTGTTTAAATTTGACCTTTTTCACTGTGGAGCACTCTTTCATTTTACCAGATTTATTGTAGGGCTCTGTTTAATTTAACCTTGTTTACTGTAGGTCACTGTTTAATTTGGCCTTAGTTACTGCAGGCCACTGTTTAATATTACCGTGTTTACTGAAGAGCTCTGTTTAATTTTACCCTGTTTCCTGTAGGTCACTGTTTAATTTGACCGTGTTTACAGTAGGGCTCTGTTTTATTTTACGTTGGTCACAATAGGGCTCTCGATAATTTTACCTTCTTCACTGTAGGGCACTGTTTCATTGTGCCGTATTTAATGTCGGTCTCCGATTAATTCTGCCTTGTTTAACTATAGGCTCTGTTCAATTTTACCATGTTTACTGTCGCCCTCTGTTCAATGTTACCTTTTTCACTGTTGGGCCTTGTTTAATTTGACCTTGTTTATAGTTGTCACTGTTGATTTGACCTGCTTTACACTCTGGGTCATTTTTAATTTCACCTTGATTTCTTTAGGGGTCGGTTTTATTTTATTCTTGTCACAATAGGACACTGTATAATTTTACCTTGTTTACTGTTGCACTCCGTTGACATTTACCTTTTTCACTGTAGAGCACTGTTTAATTTTACATTCTTTACTGTAGGCAACTGTTTAATTTTTCCTTGTTTATGTCGGGCTCTGTTTAATTTGACCTTGTTTACTGTAAGCCACTGGTTGATTTGACCTCCTTTACTGCTGGACACGGTTAAATTCGACCTTGTTCACTGTAGGGCACTGTTTAATTTTACCATATTTATTGTACAGCCCTGTTTAATTTGACCTTGTTTACAGTACGGCTCTGTTTAATTTGGCCTTGTTTACAGTACGGCTCTGTTTAATTTGGCCTTGGTCATAGTAGGGCTCATTTTTAATTTGACCTTGATTACTGTAGGGCTCTGTTTTATTTTACCTTGGTCACACTAGGGCACTCTATAATTCTCACCTTGTTGTCTGCTGCGCTCCGTTTAATGTTACCTTGTTGACTGTAGGAGTCTGTTTAATTTTACCTTGTTCACTGTAGGGCACTGTTTCGTTTCATCATATGTAATGCCGGGCTCAGCGTAATTTTACCTTATTTACTGCAGACCGCTGTTTAATTTGACCGCGTTTACTGGTGGACACCGTTAAATTCGACCGTGTTCACTGTGGGGCACTGTTTCATTTCACCATATTTATTGTAGGGCTCTGTTTAATTATATCTCGTTGACTGTAGGCCTCTGTTTAATGTTACCTTGTTAACTGTAGGTCACTGTTTAATTTGACCTTGTTTACTGTTGGGCTCTGTTTAATTTGTCCTTGTTCATAGTAGGGCTCATTTTTAATTTGACTTTGATTGCTATAGGGCTCTGTTTTATTTTACCTTGGTCACAATAGTGCACTCTATAATTTGACTTTGTTTACTGTTGCACTCCGTTTAATTTTACCTTGTTGACTGTAGGGCACTGTTTTATTGCACCGGATTTAATATCGGGCTCTGTTTAATTTTACTTTGTTCACTCTCGAGCACAGTTGCATTGCACTGTATGTAATGTCGGTCTCTGTTTAATTTTACCTTGTTTACTGCAGGGCTCTGTTTAATTTTAGCTTGTTTACTGCAGGCCACTGTTTAATTTAAATAAACGAGTTTAATTAAACAGAGCCCGACAGTAAACATGGTAAAATTAAACAAATTCCTACAATGAACAAGGTACAATGAATCGGAGTCCGACAGAGAACAAGCTAAAAATAAACAATGCTATACAGTAAACGATGTCAAATTAAACAGTGTCCTGCAGAAAACAAGGTAAAATTCACCAGTACTCCATAATAAAGAAGGTGAGATTAAACACTGCCCTGCAGAAAACAATTAAACAGAGAAGTACAGGATGCACTGTGAAATCGAACAGAGCCCTACCGGAATCAAGATCAAATTTAACAGTGCCCGACAGTGAACAAGGTAGAATAAAACAGGGACTAACAGCAATCAATGTCAAATTTAACAGTGCCCGACAGTGAACAAGGTAGAATAAAACAGGGATTAACAGTAATCAATGTCAATTTTAACAGTGCCCTACAGTGAACGATGTAAAATTAAACAGAGACTAACAGTAATCACTGTCAAATTAAACAGAGCCCTACAGCAAACACGGTAAAATTAGACAGAGACCTACTGTAAACGAGGGCAAATTGAACAGTAGCCTACAGTAAACATGGTAAAATTAAACAGAGCGCAACACTGAGCAAGGTAAAATTAAACAGAGACCTATTGTTAAACAAGGTATATTTAAATGTAGCGCTACATTAAATATCATAAAATGAAACAGTGCCCTACAGTAAATGAGTTCAAATTAAACCGTGGCCTACAATAAACAAGTTAAAATTAAACAGTGACCTACAGTGAACAAGGTAAAAATAAAACAGAGCCCTACAGTAAACAAGGTCAAATTAACAATGAGCCCTAAAGTGAACAAGGACAAATTAAACAGTGACCTGCAGTGAACAAGGTAAAATAAAACAGGGCCCGACTATAAACAAGGTCAAATTAAACAGTGACCTGCAGTGAACAAGATAAAATTAAACAGTGACCTACAGTGAACAAGACCAAATTAAACAGTGACCTACAGTGAACAAGGTCAAATTAAACAGTGACCTGCAGTGAACAAGGTAAAATAAAACAGGGCCCGACTATAAACAAGGTCAAATTAAACAGTGACCTGCAGTGAACAGGGTAAAATAAAACAGGGCCCTACTATAAACAAGGTCAAATTAAACAGTGACCTGCAGTGAACAGGGTAAAATAAAACAGGGCCCTACTATAAACAAGGTCAAATTAAATAGTGACCTGCAGTGAACAGGGTAAAATAAAACAGGGCCCTACTATAAACAAGGTCAAATTAACAATGAGCCCTAAAGTGAACAAGGACAAATTAAACAGTGACCTGCAGTGAACAAGGCAAACTAAAACAGGGCCCGACTATAAACAAGGTCAAATTAAACAGTGACCTGCAGTGAACAAGGTAAACTAAAACAGGGCCCGACTATAAACAAGGTCAAATTAAACAGTGACCTGCAGTGAACACAATAAAATTTAACAGTGACCTACTGGGAACAAGGTCAAATTAAATAGTGACCTACAGTAAACAAGGTCAAATTAAACAGTGACCTGCAGTGAACAAGGTAAACTAAAACAGGGCCCGACTATAAACAAGGTCAAATTAAACAGAGACCTGCAGTGAACAGGGTAAAATAAAACAGGGCCCTACTATAAACAAGGTCAAATTAAACAGTGACCTGCAGTGCACAGGGTAAAATAAAACAGGGCCCTACTATAAACAAGGTCAAATTAACAATGAGCCCGTAAGTAAACGAGGTCAAATTAAACACTGACCTGCAGTGAACAAGGTAAAATAAAACAGGGCCCGACTATAAACAAAGTCAAATTAAAAATGAGCCCTACAGTCAACAAAGTCAAATGAAACAGAGCCCTACAGTAAACAAGGTCAAATTAAACAGGGCCCTACAGAAAACGGTGTAGAATTAAACAGAGCCCGACATAAATAAGGAAAAATTAAACCGTGGCCTACAGTAAAGAATGTAAAATTAAACAGTGCTCTACAGTGAAAAAGGTAAATGTAAACGGAGTGCAACAGTAAACAAGGCAAAATTATACAGTGCCCTATTGTGACAAGGATACAAAAAAACCGACCCCTAAAGTAATCAAGGTGAAATTAAAAATGAGCCCGACCGTAAAGCAGGTCAAATTAACAGTGACCACTACAAACATGGTCAAATTAAACAAGGCCCGACAGTGAACAAGGTAAAATTAAACAGAGCCCGACAGTAAACATGGTAAAATTAAACAGAGACCTATAGTTAAACAAAGTATAATTAAACATAGTCCTAAATTAAATATGGGGTAAAATGGAACAGTGCCCGCAAGTAAACGAGGTCAAAATAAACAGTGGCCTGCAATAAACAAGGTAAAATTAAACAGTGACCGACATTACAAACAGCACAATGCAACAGTGCCCTACAGTGAACAAGGTAAAATTGAACGGAGTGCAACAGTAAACAACGTAAAATTATAGAGAGCCCTTTTGTGACCAAGGTAAAATAAAACCAAGCCCTTCAATAATCAAGGTAAAATTAAAAATGAGCCCTACTATGAACAAGGACAAATTAAACAGAGCCCTACTGTAAACACGGTCAAATTAAACAGTGACCTGCAGTAACCAAGGTAAAATTAAACAGAGCCCTTCAGTAAACAAGGTCAAATTAAACAGTGACCTGCAGTAACTAAGGCCAAATTAAACAGTGACCTACAGTAAACAAGGTTAAATTAAACAGTGACCTACTGTAAACGAGATAGAATTCAACAGAGCCCGACAATAAATCTGGTAAAATGAAACAGTGCCCCCCAGTGAACAAGGTCGAATTTAAACGTGTCCATCAGTAAATGAGGTCAAATTAAACAGCGGCCTGCAGTAAAGAAGGTAAAATTACGCAGAGCTCGACATGAAAAACGGTGCAGCGAAACAGTGCCCTTCAGTGAACATGGTAAAATTAAACAGAGCACTGAATTACATATGGTAAAATGAAACGGTGCCCTCAAGTAAACGAGGTCAAAATAAACAGTGGCCTGCAGTAAACTAGGTAAAATTAAACAGAGCCCTACAGTCAACACGGTAAAATTAAACAGTGCTCTACATTAAATATGTTAAAATGAAACGGTGACCTACAGTAAACAAGGAAATATTTAACAGAGCGCAACAGTAAACCAGGTAAAAGTATACAGTGCCGTACGGTAAACGAGATAGAATTAAACAGAGCGCAACAATCAATATGGTAAAATGAAACAGTGCCCTGCAGTGAAGAAGGTCTAATTCAACCGTGTCCAACAGTAAACGAGGTCAAATTAAACAGTGACCTGCAGTAAACAACGTAAAATTACACAGCGCCCGACTTTAAATACGGTGCAACGAAACAGCGCCCGACAGTGAACAAGGTATAACTAAACAGAGTCCTACGGTGATCAAGGTAAAATTAAAGAGTGCCCTACCGTAAAAAAGGTAACATTAAAGAGTGTCCTACAGTAAACAAGGTAAAATTAAACAGAACCCTACAGTAAATATGGTAAAATAATTAAACAGAGTCCTAGAGGAAACACTGTAATATCGAACAGAGCCCTACCGGAAGCAAGGTCAAATTTAACAGTGCCCGACAGTAAACATGGTAAAATTAAACAGAACCCTACAGTAAATATGGTAAAATAATTAAACAGAGTCCTAGAGGAAACACTGTAATATCGAACAGAGCCCTACCGGAAGCAAGGTCAAATTTAACAGTGCCCGACAGTAAACATGGTAAAATTAAACAGAGACTAACGGTAATTAACGTCAAATTAAACAGAGCCCGACAGTAAACACGGTAAAATTAGACCGAGCCATACAGTAAACGAGGTCAAATTGTACAGTGGCCGACAGTAAACATGGTAAAATTTAACATAGACCTGTATTTAAACAAGGTAGAATTAAACAGAGCCCTACAATAAATATGGTAAAATGAAACGGTACCCTCGAGTAAACGAGGTCAAATTAAACAGTGGCCTGCAGTAAACAAGCTAAAATTAAACAGAGCCCCGCAGTAAACAAGGTAAAATTAAACAGAGACCGACATTACATACAGTACAATGCAACAGTGCTCGAGAGTGAACAAAGTAAAATTAATCAGAGCCCGATATTAAATACGGTGCAATGAAACAGTGCCCGACAGTCACCAAGGTAAAATTAAACAGACTCCTACAGTCAACAAGGTAACATTAAACGGAGCGCAATAGACAACAAGGTGAGAATTATAGAGTGCCCTAGTGTGGCCAAGGTAAAATAAAACAGAGCCGTACAGTAATTAAGGTCAAATTAAAAATGAGCCCTACTATGACCAAGGCCAAATTAAACAGAGCCCTACTGTAAACAAGGTCAAATTAAACAGGGCTCTACAATAAATATGGTAAAATTAAACAGTGCCCTACAGTGAACAAGGTCGAATTTAACCGTGTCCAGCAGTAAAGGAGGTCAAATTAACCAGTGGCTTACAGTAAACAAGGTAAAATTAAACAGAGCCCGACAGTAAACAAGGTAAAATTAAACAGAGCCCGACAGTAAACAAGGTCAAATTAACCAGTGGCTTACAGTAAACAAGGTAAAATTAAACAGAGCCCGACAGTAAACAAGGTAAAATTAAACAGAGCCCGACAGTAAGCAAGGTAAAATTAAACAGAGCCTGACAGTAAACAGGTAAAATTAAACAGTGGCCTACAGTAAAGAATGTAAAATTAAACAGTGCTCTGCAGTGAAAAAGGTAAATGTAAACGGAGTGCAACAGTAAACAAGATAAAATTATACAGTGTCCTATTGTGACAAGGATAAAATAAAACCGACCCCTAAAGTAATCAAGGTGAAATTAAAAATGACCCGAGTGTAAAGCAGGTCAAATCAACAGTGACCACTATAAACAAGGTCAAATTAAACATGGCCCAACAGTGAACAAGGTAACATTAAACAGAGGGCGACAGTAAACATGGTAAAATTGAACAGAGACCGATAGTTAAACAAGGTAGAATTAAAGAGAGACCGACATTATATACGGCACAACGAAACAGTGCCCTACAGTGAAGAAGGTCAAATTATAGAGAGCCCTATTGTGACCAAGGTAAAATAAAACAGAGCCCTACAGTAATCAAGGTCAAATTAAATATGAGCCCTACAATGAACAAGGACAAATTAAACAGAGCCCTACTGTAAACACGGTCAAATTAAACAGAGCTCTTCAGTAAACACGGTAACATTAAACAGTGACCTGCAGTAACTAAGGCCAAATTAAACAGTGACCTACAGTAAACAAGGTTAAATTAAACAGAGCCCCACAATAAATCTGGTAAAATGAAACAGTGCCCCCCAGTGAACAAGGTCGAATTTAAACATGTCCACCAGTAAACGAGGTCAAATTAAACAGCGGCCTGCAGTAAATAACGTAAAATTACGCAGAGCCCGACATTGAATACGGTGCAACGAAACAGTGCCCTAGAGTGAACAAGGTAAAATTAAATACGACGGTGAACAAGGTAAAATTAAACAGATCCCGACATTAAATACGGTACAATGAAACAGTGTCTTACAGTCAACAATGTAAAATTAAACAGAACCGGACATTAAATACGGTACAATGAAACAGTGTCTTACAGTCAACAATGTAAAATTAAACATAGCCCATCATTAAATACGGTACAATGAAACAGTGCCCTACACTGAACAAAGTAAAATTAAACATAGCCCGACATTAAATACGGTACAATGAAACAGTGCCCTACAGTCAACAAGGTAAAATTAAGCGGAGCGCAACAGTTCGCAAGGTCAACTTATAGAGTGCCCCATTGTGACCAAGATAAAATAAAACAGAGCCCTACAGTAATCAAGGTCAAATTAAAAATGATCCCGACTATGACCAAGGTCAAATTAAATAGTGCCCTACAGTAAACGAGGTAGAATTAAACAGGGCCCTACAATATATATGGTAAAATTAAACAGTGCCCTACAGTAAACAAGGTCGAATTTAACCGTGTCCAGCAGTAAAGGAGGTCAAATTAACCAGTGGCTTACAGTAAACAAGGTAAAATTAAAGAGTGACCTGCAGTAAACAAGGTTAAATTAAACAGTGACCTACAGTAAACAAGGTATCATTAAACAGAGGCCTACAGTCAACGAGATATAATTAAACAGAGCGCTACAATAAATACGGTGAAATTAAACAATGCCCCACAGTGAACAAGGTCGAATTTAACGGTGTCCACCAGTAAACGAGGTCAAATTATACAGCGGAATTCAGTAAAGAAGGTAAAATTACGCAGAGCCCGACATAAAATACGGTGCCAGGAAACAGTGCCCTTCAGTGAACAAGGTAAAATTCAACAGACTCCTCCAGTGAACAAGGTAAAATTAAACAGAGCCCGACATGAAAGACGGCACAATGAAACAGTGCCCGATAGTCAACAAGGTAATATTAAACGGAGCGCAACAGATAACAAGGTGAAAATAATAGAGAGCCCTATTGTGACCAAGGTAAAATACAACAGAACCCGACAGAAATCAAGGTCAAATTAAAAATGAGCCCTACTATGACCAAGGTCAAATTAAATGGTGCCCTACTGTAAACAAGGACAAATTAAACAGGGCCCTACAATAAATATCGTAAAATTAAACAGTGCCCTACAGTCAACGAGATATAATTAAACAGAGCGCTACAATAAATACGGTGAAATTAAACAATGCCCCACAGTGAACAAGGTCGAATTTAACGGTGTCCACCAGTAAACGAGGTCAAATTAAACAGCGGAATTCAGTAAAGAAGGTAAAATTACGCAGAGCCCGACATAAAATACGGTGCAACGAAACAGTGCCCTTCAGTGAACAAGGTAAAATTAAACAGACTCCTCCAGTGAACAAGGTAAAATTAAACAGAGCCCGACATGAAAGACGGCACAATGCAACAGTGCCCGATAGTCAACAAGGTAATATTAAACGGAGCGCAACAGAAAACAAGGTGAAAATTATAGAGAGCTCTATTGTGACCAAGGTAAAATAAAACAGAACCCTACAGTAATCAAGGTCAAATTAAAAATGAGCCCTACTATGACCAAGGTCAAATTAAATAGTGCCCTACTGTAAACAAGGTCAAATTAAACAGGGCTCTACAATAAAAATGGTCAAATTAAACAGTGCCCTACAGTGAACAAGGTCGAATTTAACCGTGTCCAGCAGTAAAGGAGGTCAAATTAACCAGTGGCTTACAGTAAACATGGTTAAATTAAACAGTGGCCTGCAGTAAAGAAGGTAAAATTAAACAGCAACCTACAGTAAACAAGGTAAAATTAAACAGTGCCCGACATTAAATGCAGTGCAATGAAACAGTGCCCGACAGTGAACAATGGGAACATTAAACATTTATTTTACCCTGGTCACACTAGGGCTCTCTATAATTTTACCTTCTTCACTGTAGGGCACTGTTTCATTGTGCCGTATTTAATGTCGGTGTCTGTTTAATTCTACCTTGTTTAACTATAGGTCTCTGTTCAATTTTACCATGTTTACTGTCGCCCTCTGACAGTGACCCAAGCAGGAATCGAACCTGGGACCATGGAGCTGTGAAGCAATTGTGCTATCCACAATGCTACCGTGCTGCCCTCTTTTTTTTAAAGTCATCACTGTCAGCCCAGGATAGAAATTCCGGAGAGACAATTTTATTTTATCTGGAACATTTTCCCTCTCTTGTTCCCCCAAAGCTGTAAATCCCAGTCCCACACATTCTCCCTCCTCCCTGGGGCACTGTATATTTTCCCTTGTTTTCTGTAGCGCACTGTTTAATTGACCTTATTTACTGTAGCACACAGTATAATTTTACCTTCTTTACTGAAGGCCACTGTTTATTTTAACCTTGTTTACTGCAGTGCTTTGTTTAATTTGACCTTGTTTACTGTCGGGCTCTTTCTAATTTTCCATTGTTTACTGTAGGTCATTGTTTAATTTTACCTTGGTTACTGTAGGTCATTGTTTAATTTTACCTTGGTTACTGTAAGCCACTGGTTAATTGACCTCCTTTACTGCTGGACACGGTTAAATTCGACCTTGTTCACTGTAGGGCCCTGTTTAATTTTACCATATTTATTGTAGGGCCCTGTTTAATTCTACCTCGTTTACTGTAGGGCCCTGTTTAATTTTACCATATTTATTGTAGGGCCCTGTTTAATTCTACCTCGTTTACTGTAGGGCACTATTTAATTTGACCTTGGTCATAGAAGGGCTCATTTTTGATTTGACCTTGCTGACTGTTGCGCTCCGTTTAATTTTACCATGTTGAATATCGGGCACTGTTTCATTGTACCGTATTTAATGTCGGGCTCTGCTTAATTTTACCTTGTTCACTGTAGTAGTCTGTTTAATTTTACCTTGTTCACTGTCGGGCACTGTTTCGTTGCACCGTATTTAATGTCGGACTCTGCATAATTTTACCTTCTTTACTGCTGGCCGCTGTTTAATTTACCCTCGTTTACTGGTGGACACGGTTAAATTCGACCTTGTTCACTGTGGGGCACTGTTTAATTTGGCCTTAGTTACTGCAGGTCACTGTTAATTTTACCTTGTTTACTGAAGGGCTATGTTTAATTTTACCTTGTTTACTGTAGGTCACTGTTTAATTTAACCTTGTTTACTGTAGGTCACTGTTTAATTTGGCCTTGTTTACTGTAGGTCACTGTTTAATTTAACCTTGTTTACTGTAGGTCACTGTTTAATTTGGCCTTAGTTACTGCAGGTCTCTGTTTAATTTTACCTTGTTTACTGTAGGTCACTGTTTAATTTAACCTTGTTTACTGTAGGTCACTGTTTAATTTGGCCTTAGTTACTGCAGGTCTCTGTTTAATTTTACCTTGTTTACTGCAGGGCGCTGTTTAATTTTACCTTGTTTACTGTTGGTCACTGTTTAATTTAACCTTGTTTACTGTAGGTTACTGTTTAATTTGGCCTTAGTTACTGCAGGTCAATGTTTAATTTTACCTTGTTTACTGCAGGGTGCTGTTTAATTTTACCTTGTTTACTGCAGGCCACTGTTTAATTTGACCTTGTTTACTGTAGGGCTCATTTGTAATTTGACCTTGATTACTGTAGGGCTCGGTTTTATTTTACCTTGGTCACAATGGGGCACTCTATAATTTTCTCCTTGTTTTCTGCTGCGCTCCGCTTAATGTTCCCTTGTTGTCTGTAGGAGTCTGTTTAATTTTACCTTGTTCACTGAAGGGCACTGTTTCGTTTCACCATATTTAATGCCGGGCTCTGCATAATTTTACCTTCTTTACTGCAGACCGCTGTTTAATTTGACCTCGTTTACTGGTGGACACCGTTAAATTCGACCTTGTTCACTGTGGGGCACTGTTTCATTTTACCATATCAATTGTAGGGCTCTGTTTAATTCTATCTCGTTGACTGCAGGGCACTATTTAATTCTATCTCGTTGACTGTAGGCCTCTGTTTAATGTTACCTTGTTTACTGTAGGGCAATGTTTAATTTGGCCTTAGTTACTGCAGGTCACTGTTTTATTTGTCCTTGTTTATAGTCGAGATCATTTTTAATTCGACCTTGATTACTGTAGGGCTCGGTTTTATTTTACCTTGGTCACAATAGGACTCTCTATTATTTTACCTTGTTTACTGTTGCACTCCGTTTAATTTTACCTTGTTGACTGGAGGGCACTGTTTCATTGTACCGTATTTAATATCAGGCTCTGTTTAATTTCACTTTGTTTACTCTCGAGCACTGTTTCATTTTACCATATTTATTGTAGGGCTCTCTTTAATTCTATCTCGTTTACCGTATGGCCCTGTTTAATTCTACCTTGTTTAAATACAGGTCTATGTTTAATTTTACCATGTTTACTGGCGGGCGCTGTTTCGTTGCACCGTATTTAAAGTCGGGCGCTGTGTAATTTTACGTTGTTTACTGCAGGCCACTGTTTAATTTGACCTTGTTTACTGGTGGACACGGTTGAATTAGACCTTCTTCACTGTAGGGCACTGTTTCATTTTACCATATTTATTGTTGCACTCTGTTTAATTCTATCTTGTTTACCATACGGCCCTGTTTAATTTTACCTTGTTTACTGTGAGTCACTGTTTAATTTGGCCTTGGTTACTCAGGTCACTGTTTAATTTGACATTGTTTACAGTAGGGCTCTGTTTAATTTGTCCTTGATCACACTAAGGCTCATTTTTAATTTGACCTTGAGTACTGTAGGGCTCTGATTACTTTTACCTTGGTCACAGTCCGGCACTGTATAATTTTACCTGGTTTACTGTTGCGCTCTGTTAAATTTTACCTTGTTTACTGTAAGGCATTGTTTCATTTTAACATATTTAATGTAGGACTCTATTTAATTCTACCTTGGTTAACTATAGGTCTCTGTTTAATTTTACCATATTTACTGTAGGGCTCTGTTTAATTCCACCTTGTTTACTGTACAGCACTGTTAAATTTGACCTTGCTTCTGCTTGCGATCTTTTCGGTTTTACAGTGTTACCTGTAGGATTATGTTTAATTATTTTACCTTATTTACTGCAGGGCACTGTTCAATTTTACCTTGTTCACTGTAAGCCGCAGCTTCATTTTACCGTATTTAATATAGGCCTCCGTTTAATTTTACCTTGTTTTCTGTCGGTCACTGTTCAATTTGACCTTGATTACTGCAGGTCACTGTTTAATTTGATCTTGTTTGTAGTAGGGCTCTGTTTTATTTTATCTTGTTCACTGCAGTTCACTGTTTAATTTGACCTTGTTTATAGTAGGGCCATGTTTTATTTTACCTTGTTCACTGCAGGTCTCTGTTTAATTTGTCCTTGTTCACTTTAGGGCTCATTGTTAATTTGACCTTGTTTACTGTAGGGCTCTGTTTTATTTTACCTTGTTCACTGTAGGTCACTGTTTAATTTTAACTTGTTTATTGTAGGCCACGGTTTAATTTGACCTCGTTTACTGGAGGGCACTGTTTCATTTTACGATATTTAATGTAGCGCTACATTTAAATCTACCTTGTTTTACAATAGGTCTCTGTTTAATGTTGCGCTCTGTTCAATTTGCCCTCGTTTACTGTAGGGCTCTGTCTAATTTTACCGTGTTTGCTGTAGGGCTCTGTTTAATTTGACAGTGATTACTGTTAGTCTCTGTTTAATTTTGCATCGTTCACTGTAGGGCACTGTTAAAATTGACATTGATTATTGTTAGTCCCTGTTTTATTCTACCTTGTTCACTGTCGGGCACTGTTAAATTTGACATTGATTGCTGTTAGTCTCTGTTTTATTCTACCTTGTTCACGGTCGGGCACTGTTAAATTTGATCTTGATTCCGGTAGGGCTCTGTTCGATTTCACAGTGCTTCCTGTACTTCTCTGTTTAATTATTTTACCTTATTTACTGTAGGGCTCTGTTCAATTTTACCTTGTTCACTGTAGAACACGCTTTAATTTTACCTTTTTTACTGTAGGAATTTGTTTCATTTTACCATATTTACTGTCGGACTCTGTTCAATTTTAACTTGTTCACTGTCGGACCATTTAATTTGACCTTTTTTACTGTAGAGCTCTGTTTAATTTAACCTTGTTTTCTGTAGGGCACTGATTAATCTTACCTTCTTTATTATGGAGTACTGGTGAATTTTACCGTGTTTTCTGCAGGGCATTGTTTAATTTGACATCGTTTACTGTATAGCATTGTATATTTTTACCTTGTTCACGGTCAGACTCCGATTCATTGTACCTTGTTCATTGTAGGAATTTGTTTAATTTTACCATGTTTACTGTCGGGCTCTGTTTAATTTTACCTTGGTAACAAAAGGGCAATGTATCGTTGTACTGTATTTAATGTCTGGCTCTGTTTAATTTTACCGTTTCCTGTAGGATACTGTTAATTTCACCTGGTTTACTGTAGAGCTCATTTTTAATTTGACCTTGTTTACTGTAGGGCTCTGTTTAATTTTACATTGGTCACAATACGGCACCATATAATGTTGCGTTGTTTACTATTGCCGTCCGTTTAATTTTACATTGTTGACCGTAGGCCACTCTTTAATTTTACCTTGTTTATTGCAGGCCACTGTTTAATTTCCTATCTCCAAAGCTCACACCTGTCCTGGTTCATTACCCAGTACCAAATCCAAAACGGCCTTGCCTCTCGTTGGCCTATCTACATACTATGTCAGGAAACCTTCCTGCATACATTGGACAAAAGCGGACCCATCTAAAGTACTCGAACTATAGCGTTTCCAGTCAATATTTGGAAAGTAAAGTCCCCCATAGCAACTACACTGCTGCTTTCGCTCCAATCCAGAATCATCTTTGCAATCCTTTCCTCTACATCTCTGGAACTTTTCGGAGGCCTATAGAAAACCCCAAACAGGGTAACCTCTCGTTTCCTGTTTCTAACCTCAGCCCAGACTACCTCAATCGAGGAGTCCACATCAAACGTCCTTTCTGCCTCCGTAATACTGTCCTTGACTAACAATGCCACCCCTCCCCCTCTTTTACCACCTTCCCGGAGCTTAGTGAAATATCTATACCCCGGCACCTGCAACAACCATTCTATAGGGCACTCTATAATTTTACCTTGTTCACTGTGGGGCACAGTTTCATTGTACCGTGTTTACTCTGTTACTTTTACCTTTTTCACCGTAGGGCTCTGTTTAATTTTACCTTGTTCACTGTTAGGCTCTGTGTCGTTGCACCGTATATAATGTCGGGCTCCGTTTAATTTTACCTTGTTCACTGTAGGGCGCTGTTTAATGTTATCTTGTTTACTGCAGGCCACTGTTTCATTTGACCTCGTTTACTGTAGGACACAATTTCATTTTCCAGTGTTTACTATAGGGCTCTGTTTTATTAGGCATTGATTACTGTTGATCTCTGTTTAATTTTACCCTGTTTACTGGAGGGCACTGTTAAATTTACCTAGCTTCCGGTGGGTTCTTTTCGATGTTACAGTATTTCCTGTAGGACTCTGTTTAATTATTTTACCTTATTTACTGTTCGGAACTGTTCAAGTTTACCTTGTTCACTGAAGGACACACTTTAAAGTTAACTATTTTTCTGTAGGGCTCTGTTTATTTTAACCTTGTTTAATGGAGGGCACTGATTCTATGATAATTGTTCCTTTAGTCACTGATTCATTTTACCATGATTCATGTGGGGCACTGTTTAATCTTACCTTGTTTCCAGTATGACACTGTGTAATTTGACCATGTTTACTGTCGGAATCTGTTTAATTTTACATTGTTTCCTGTAGGACATTGTATATTTGACCGTGTTTGTTGAAGCGCTCTGTTTCATTTTACCTTGTTTACTGTCGGGCTCTGTTTCATTTTACCTTGTTTACTGTCGGGCTCTGTTTCATTTTACCTTGTTTACTGTAGGCTGATAATTTGATCTTTTTTACAGTAGGGCTCTGTTTAATTTGTCCTTGTTCCCAGTCGGGCTCTGTTTACTTTTACCTTGTTTACTGTAGGGCGCTCGTTAATTTTACCATATTTACTGTCTGCCACTGTTCCATTTGACCTCGTTTACTGTTGGGCTCGGTCTAATTTTACCCTGTTTACTTTTGGGCTCTGTTTAATTTGACATTGGTTACTGTTGGTCTCTGTTTAATTCCACCTTGTTCACTGCACAGTACTGTTACATTTGACCTTGCTTCCAGTAGGGCTCTGTTCGATTTTACAGTGTTTCCCGTAGGACTCTGTTTCATTATATTACCTTATTTACTGTAGGGCTCTGTTCAGTGTTACGTTGTTCACTGTGGAACACTCTTTAATTTACCTTTCTTACTGTGGGAATTTGTTTAATTTTAACATGTTTACTGTAATGTTGTGTTCAATTTTACCTTGTTCAGTGCAGGACACCCTTTAATTTTACCTTTTTTGCTGATGGGCTCTGTTTAATTTAAACTTGTTTAATGTAGGGCACTGTTTAATTTTTCCTTGTTTACTGTGAGGCACAGTTTAATTTTACCATGTTTACTGTGGGGCACTGTTTAATTTTACCTTGTTTTCTGTAGCGCACTGCATAACATGTCCTCGTTTACTGTATGGCAGTGCTCATTTATCCCTTTTTCACTGTCGGGATCCGATTAATTTTACCTTGTTCACGATAGGAATTTGTTTAATTTTACCATGTTTACTGTCGGGCTCTGTTCAATTTTCCCTTGGTCACAATAGGGCACTGTTTCATTGTACGTATTTAATGTTAGGCTCTGTTTAATTTTACCTTGTTCGCTGTTAATTTGACGTTGTTTTACTGTAGGGCTCATTTTTAATTTGACATTGTTTACTGTAGGGCTCTGTTTTATTTTACCTTGGTCACAATAGGGCAATCTATAATTTTATCTTGTTTACTGTTGCGCTCCGTTTAATTTTACCTTGTTTACCATCGGTCACTGTTTCATTTGACCTCGTTTACTGGAGGGAACTGTTAAATTTGACCTTGTTCACTGTAGGGCACTGCTTACTTTGACCATATTTAATGTGCAGCACCGTTTAGTTCTAACTTGTTTAACTATAGGTCTCTGTTTAATTTTACCATGTTTACTGTAGGACTCTGTTTCATTATTTTACCTTATTTACTGTAGGGGTCTGATCAATTTTACCTTGTTCACTGTAAGACACTCTTTAATTTTACCTTGTTTATTGTAGGGCTGTTTCATTTTATCTTGTTTACCGTCACGCCTTGTTTCATCTTACCGGATTTACCGTAGTGCTTTGTTTAATTTGACCTTGTTTATTGTAGTGCTCTGTTTAATTTTGCCTTGTTTACTGCAGGTCACTGTTCAATTTGACCTTGGTTACTTCAGGTCACTGTTTAATTTGACCTTGTCTATTGTTGTCCTCTGTCTAATTTTACCGTGTTTACTGCTGGGCTCTGGTTAATTTGACATTGAGTGCTGTTGGCCTCTGTTTAATTCTACCTTGTTCACTATAGGGCACTGTTAAATTTGACCCTGTTTTCTGTAGGGCATTGTTTAATTTGACCTCGTTTACTGTATGGCATTGTTAAATTTGACTATGTTCACTGAAAGGCACTCTTTCATTTTACCATATTTATTGTAGGGCTCTGTTTAATTCTGCATTGTTTAACTTCAGGTCACTGTTTAATATGACCATTTAAGACTCTGTTAAAATTGACCTTGCTGCCGTTAAGGCTCCGTTCGATATTACAGTGTTTCCTGTAGGACTCTGATAATCATTTTACGTAATTTACTGTAAGTCTCTGTTTAATTTAACCTTGTATAGGACGTCTGATTCACAAGTTTGCAGATGATACTAAGATTGGTGGAGCTGCAGATAGCGAGGAGGACTGTCAGAGCATACAGCCAAATATGGATAGATTGGAGAGTTGGGCAGAGAAATGGCAGATGGATTTCAATCCAGGCAAATGCGAGGTGATGCATTTTGGAAGATTTAATTCAAGAGCGGACTATACATTCAATGGAAGAGTCCTGGGGAAAATTGATGTACAGAGAGATCTGGAAGTTCAGGTTCATTGTACCCTGAAGGTGGCAACGCAGGTCGATAGAGTGGTCAAGAGGACATAGAGCATTCTTGCCTTCATCGGACGGGGTATTGAGGACAAGAGGCGGCAGGTCATGTCACAGTTGTATTGGACTTTGGTTAGGCCACATTTGGAATACTGCGTGCTGTTCTGGTCGCCACATTACTAGAAGGATGTGCATGCTTTAGAGAGTGGGCAGAGGAGGTTCACCAGGATGTTGCCTGGTATGGAGGGTGCTAGCTGTGAAGAAAGGTTGAGTAGATTAGGATTGTTTTCGTTGGAAAGATGGAGGTTGAGGGGGAATTGATTGAGGTCTACAAAATTATGAGAGGTATGGACATGGTGGATAGTAACAAGCCTTTTCCAAGAGTGGGGGTGTCAATTACAAGGGGTCACGATTTCAAGGTGAGAGGGGGAAAGTTTCAGGGAGATGTGCGTGGAAAGTTTTTTATGCAGAGGGTGGTGGGAGCCTGGATCGCTCTGCCAGCGGAGGTGGTAGCATCATTTAAGATGTATCTCGACAGGTATATGAACGGACGGGTAACAGAGGGAAGTAGAGCCTCTGAAAATAGCTGACAGTTTTAGATAAATGATCTAGATCGGCGCAGGCTGGAAGGGTCGAATGGCCTGTTCCTGTGCTGTGATTTTCTTTGTTCTTTGTTAGATAGAAGCAATTGTGCTATCCACAAGGTTACCGTGCTGCCTTGTTCACTGTCGAGCTCCGATTCATTGTACCTTGTTCATTGTAGGAATTTGTTTAATTTTACCGTGTTTACTGTCGGGCTCTGTTTAATTTTACCTTGGTAACAAAAGGGCACTGTATCATTGTACTGTATTTAATGTCTGGCTCTGTTTAACTTTACCTTATTTACTGTAGGACACTGTTAATTTCACCTGGTTTACTGTTGGGCTCAAATTTGTTCTTTGTATATTGTCGGGCACTGATTATTTTACCGTTTTTAGTGTATGGCTGTTGCTTTATCTCGTTTACTGCGGGGCACTGACTAATTTTACCTTGTTTTCTGTTGGATGTGTTTACTTTTACCTCCTTTACTCTATGGCAGTGTTTAGTTTTACCTTGTTCACTATCGGGATTCGATTAATTTTACCTTGTTCACTGTAGGACTTTGATTAATTTTACCATGTTTACTGTCGGGCTCTGTTGAATTTGACCTTGTTTCCTGTAGGACGCTGATTAATCTTATCATGTTTACTATGGAGCACTGTTTAATTTTACCTTGTTTCTGTATCGCACTGTTTAATTTGACATCGTTTACTGTATAGCATTGTTTATTTTTACCTTGTTCACTGTCGGGCTCCGATTCATTGTACCGTGTTCATTGTAGGAATTTGTTTAATTTTACCGTGTTTACTGTCGGGCTCTGTTTAATTTTACCTTGGTAACAAAAGGGCACTGTATCATTGTACTGTATTTAATGTCTGGCTCTGTTTAATTTTACCTTGTTTACTGTAGGACACTGTTAATTTCACCTGGTTTACTGTAGGGCTCATTTTTAATTTGACCTTGTTTACTGTAGGGCTCTGTTTTATTTTACCTTGGTCACAATACGGCACCCTATAATTTAGCCTTGTTTACTTTTGCCGTCCGTTTAATTTTACATTGTTGATCGTAGGTCACTGTTTTATTTTACCTTGTTTATTTCAGGTCACTGTTTAATTTGACCGCGTTTACTAGAGGGCACTGTTAAATTTGACCTTGTTCGCTGTTTCATTTTACCATATTTAATGCGGGGTTCTGTTTAATTCTATCCTGTTTAACTGTAGGTCACTGTTTTATTTTACCTTGTTTATTTCAGGTCACTGTTTAATTTGACCGCGTTTACTAGAGGGCACTGTTAAATTTGATCTTGTTCGCTGGTTCATTTTACCATATTTAATGCGGGGTTCTGTTTAATTCTATCTTGTTTAACTGTTGGTCTCTGTTTTATTTTACCACGTTCACTGTAGGGCACTGTTCAATTTAAACTTCCTTCTGATAGGGCTCTGTTCGATTTTACAGTGTTTCCTTTAGGACTCTGTTTAATTATTTTATCTTATTTACTGGAGGGCACTCTATAATTTTACCTTGTTTACTGTTGCGCTCGGTTAAATTGTACCTTGTTCACCGTAGCGCACTGTTTCATTGGACTGTATTCCATGTTAACTTTACCTTGTTAACTGTTGGTCACTGTTAATTTGATCTGTTTTAAGTCGGACTCGTTTTTAATTTGACCATGATTACTGTAAACCTCAGTTTAATTTTACCGTGGTCACAATAGTGCACTCCTGTAATTTTACCTCGTTATCTGTTGTGCTCTGTCTAATGTTACCTTGTTCACTGTAAGGCACTGTTTCATTGTACCGTATTTAATGTCGGGCTCTGCTTAATTTTACCTTGTTTACTGCAGGCCACTGCTCAAGTTGACCTTGTCTACGGTAAGGCTCTGTCTAATCTTACCATGCTTACTGTTGGGCTCTGTTTAATTTGACATTGATTACTGTTGGTCCCTGTTTAATTCTACCTTGTTCACTGTAGGGCACTGTTTAATTTGACCCTGTTTCCTGTAGGGTACTGTTTAATTTGACCTTGTTTACTGTGTGGCACTGTTTAATTTTACCCAGTTTTCTGTAGGGCACTGTTTAATTTTACCTTCTTTACTGTGGGGCACAGTTTAATTTTCCCTTGTTTGCTATAGGGCTCTGTTTCATTTTACCTTGTTTACTGTTTGGCATTGTTAAATTTGACCATGTTCACTGTAGGTCACTCTTTCGTTTTACCGTATTTAATTCCAGGCTCTGATTTATTTTACCTTGTTTACTGTATGACACTGTTTAATTTTACCTTGTTTACTGTATGGCACTGTTTCATTTTACCTTGTTCACTGTAAGGCACTGTTTAATTTGACCTCGTGTACAGTATGGGATTGTTAAATTTGACCACGTTCACTGTAGGGCACTGTTTCATTTTACGATATTTATTGAAGGGCTCTGTTTAATTCTACCGTGTTTAACTATCGGTCTCTTTTTAATTTTACCGTGTTTACTGTAGGGCACTGTTAAATTTGACCATGCTTCCGGTAGGGCTTTATTCGATTTTACAGTGTTTCCCCTAGGACTCTGTTTAATTATTTTACCTTATTTACTGTAGGGTTCTGTTTAATTTGACCTTGTTTATTGTAGGGCTCTGATTATTTTACCGTTTTCAGTGTAGAGCTATTTCTTTATCTGGTTTACTGTGGGGCACTGACTAATTTCACCGTGTTTACTGTAGGACACTTTTTAATTTTAGCTTGTTTATATAGGGCACTGTTTCATTTGACCTTGTTTACTGGATGGCACTGTTTCATTTGACCTTGTTTACTGGATGGCATTCTTTATTTTTATGTTGTTCACTGTCGGGATCCGATTAATTTTACCTTGTTCCCTATCGGACTTTGTTTAATTTTATAATGATTACTGTCGGGCTCTGTTCAATTTTACCTTGTTTCCTGTACGACACTGTTTAATTTGACCTCGTTTACTCGATGGCAGTGTTTAGTTTTACTTTGTTCTCTATCGGGATTCGATTAATTTTACCTTGTTCGTGTCGGACTTTGTTTAATTTTACCATGTTTACTGTCGGGCTCTGTTGAATTTGACCTTGTTTCCTGTAGGAAACTGTTCAATTTGACTGTGTTTACAAAGGGCTCTCTTCAACTTTACCTTTGTTTACTTATTTTAGCTTATTTACTGGAGGGCACTCTATAATGTTACCTTGTTTACTGTTGCGCTCGGTTAAATTGCACCTTGTTCACCGTAGCGCACTGTTTCATTGGACTGTATTTCATATTAACTTTACCTTGTTAACTGTTGGACACTGTTAATTTGACCTGCTTTGCTGTCGGACTGATTTTTAATTTGATTATAATTACTGTAGACCTCAGTTGAATTTTACCTTGGTCACAATAGTGCACTCCTGTAATTTTACCGGGTTTACTGTTGCGCTCTGTCTAATGTTACCTTGTTCACTGTAAGGCACTGTTTCATTGTACCGTATTTAATGTCGGGGTCTGCTTAATTTTACCTCGTTTACTGCAGGCCACTGCTCAATTTGACCTTGTCTACTGTAGGGCTCTGTCTAATCTTATCGTGCTTACTGTTGGGCTCTGTTTGATTTGACATTGATTACTGTTGGTCTCTGTTTAATTCTACCTTGTTCATTGTAGGGCACTGTTAAATATGACCTTGTGTGCAGTCGGGTACTGTTGAATTTTACCCTGATTTCTGTCGGGCACAGTTTAATTTTTCCTTGTTTGCTATAGGGTACTGTTTAATTTTACTTTGTTTACTGCATGCCGCTGTTTAATTTGACCTCGTTTACAGTTTGGCATTGTTAAATTTGACCATGTTCACTGCAGGTCACTCTTTCGTTTTACCGTATTTTATTCCGGGCTCTGTTTAATTTTACCTTGTTCACTGTAAGGCACTGATAATTTGACCTCGTGTACTGTATGGGATTGTGAAATTTGACCATGTTCACTGTAGGGCACTGTTTCATTTTACCGTATTTATTGAAGGGCTCTGTTTAATTCTACCTTGTTAAACTATCGGTCTCTTTTTAATTTTACCATGTTTACTGTAGGGCACTTGAAAATTTGACCTTGTTTCAAGGAGGGCTCTATTTGATTTTACGGTGTTTCCTGTAGGACTCTGTTTAATTATTTTACCTTATTTAGTGTAGGGTTCTGTTTAATTTGACCTTGTTGATTGGGGGGGGCACTGATTATTTTACCGTTTTCAGTGTATGGCTGTTTCTTTTTCTGGTTTACTGTGGGGCACTGACTAATTTTACCGTGTTTACTGTAGGACACTTTTTAATTTTAGCTTGTTTATGTAGGGCACTGTTTGATTTTACCTTGTTTACTGTGTGGCCCTGATTAATTTTACCTTGTTTTCTGTAGGGCACTGTTTCATTTGACCTCGTTTACTCGATGGCATTCTTTATTTTTATGTTGTTCACTGTCGGGATCCGATTAATTTTACCTTGTTCCCTGTAGAACTTTGTTTAATTTTATAATGATTACTGTCGGGCTCTGTTCAATTTTACCTTGTTTCCTGTAGGATACTGTTTAATTTGACCGTGTTTACTGTAGGGCTCTGGTTAATTTTACATTGGTCACAATAGGGCAATCTAGAATTTTACCATGCTGACTGTTGCGCTCGGTATAATTTTAGCTTGTTCACTCTAGGGCACTGTGTCATTGTATTGCATTTAATGTCGGGCTCTATTTAATTTTACCTTGTTTACTGTTGCACTCCGTTTAATTTTACCTTGTTCACTGTAGGGCACTGTTTCATGTTTTTACCTTATTTACTGTGCGGTTCTGTATTATTTGACCTTGTTGAAGTTGTGCACTGTTTAGTTTTACCTTATTCAGTGAAGAGCACTGTTTATTTTTTACCGTGTTTACTATCGGGTACTCTTTAATTTTACCTTGATTACTGTAGGGCACTCTTTAATTTTACGTTATTTACTGTAGGACTCTGTTAATTATTGCTTGCTAACTAGAGGGTACTGTCTAAATTTACCTTGTTTATTGTAGGACACTGTTTAATTTTAATTGTTTACTGTAGGGCACGGTTTGTTTAACACTGTTTACTGTAGCGCTCTGTTCAATTTTACCTTGTTCACTGTAGGGCACTGTTTAATTTGACCTTGTTTAAAGTAAGGCTCTGTTTAATTTGCCTTTGTTTACTGTCGTGCTCTGTTTAATTTCACCTTGTTTACTAAATTGCTCCGTTTAATTTTACCTTGTTTACTGCCGGGTTCTGTTTCATGTTTCCATCTTGACTGTAGAGGTCTCTTTAATAGGGCAGCACGGTAGGATAGCACAAATGCTTCACAGCTCCAGGGTCCCAGGTTCGATTCTGGCATGGGTCACTGTCTGTGTGGAGTCTGCACATCCTCCCCGTGTGTGCGTGGGTTTCCTCCGGGTGCTCTGGTTTCCTCCCACAGTCCAAAGATGTACGGGTTAGGTGGAGTGGCCATGCTAAATTGCCCACAGGGTCCAAAATTGCCCTTAGTGTTGGGTGGGGTTACTGGGTTATGGGGATAGGGTGGAGGTGTGGACCTTGGGCAGGGTGCTCTTTCCAAGAGCCGGTGCAGGCTCGATGGGCCGAATGGCCTCCTTCTGCACTGTAAATTGCATGAAAAATAATTTGACCTTGTTTATTGTAGGGTACTGATTATGTTACCGTGTTCACTGTGGTCTGATGACTTTATCTTGTTTACTGTCAGGCAATGTTTAATTGTATCTTGTTTACAGCAGGACATTGTTTAATTCTACCTTGTTTACTGTAGGACACTGCTTAATTTAACTTGTTTACTCGAGGGCTTTGTTCAATTTGACCTTATTTACTGTCGGGGCTATTTTCTTTCATTCCTGTTTACTGTAAGGCACTGTCCAATGTTATGGTCTTTACTGTAGGGCACTGTTTACTTTTCCCTTCTTTCCTGTAGGTTGATAATGTGACCTTGTTTACTGTAGGACTCTGTTTAATTTGACCTTCTCTGCTGTCGGGCCCTTTTTAATTTTACCTTGTTTACTGTCGGGCTCTGTTTCATTTGACCTCGTTTACTATAGGCTGACCATTTGATCTTTTTTTAGAAGTGATCTGTTTGATTTTAATGGTTCACTGTAGAGTTCCGTTTAATTTAACCTTCTTTACTGTAGTACATATTATAATCTTACCTTCTTTACTGAAGTTCACAGTTTAATTTTACCTTCTTTATTGGAGGGCTGATTATTTTGACCTTGTTTTACTGTATGTCACTGGTTAATTTGACTTTGCATCCTGCCGGTCACTGTTTAATATTACTTTGTTTACAGTAGGGCTCTGCTTAATTTGTCCTTGTTCACTGTGGGGCTCATTTTTAATTCGACCCAGATTACTGTAGGGCTCTGTTTAATTTTACCATGGTCACAATAGGGCACTCTATAATTTTACCTCGTTAACTGTAGGGCACTGTTTCATTGTACCGTATTTAATGTCGGGTTCCGTTTACTTTGACCTTGTTAACTGTAGGGCTCTGTTTAAGTTTACCATGGTCACAATAGGGCACTCTATAATTTTACCTTGTTTACTGTTGCGCTCTGTTTAATTTTACCTTAGAACATAGAACATAGAACAATACAGCGTAGTACAGGCCCTTCGGCCTACGATGTTGCACCGAAACAAAAGCCATCTAACCTACACTATGCCATTATCATCCATATGTTTATCCAATAAACTTTTAAATGCCCTCAATGTTGGCGAGTTCACTACTGTAGCAGGTAGGGCATTCCACGGCCTCACTACTCTTTGCGTAAAGAACCTACCTCTGACCTCTGTCCTATATCTATTACCCCTCAGTTTAAAGTTATGTCCCCTCGTGCCAGCCATATCCATCCGTGGGAGAAGGCTCTCACTGTCCACCCTATCCAACCCCCTGATCATTTTGTATGCCTCTATTAAGTCTCCTCTTAACCTTCTTCTCTCCAACGAAAACAACCTCAAGTCCGTCAGCCTTTCCTCATAAGATTTTCCCTCCATACCAGGCAACATCCTGGTAAATCTCCTCTGCACACGCTCCAAAGCCTCCACGTCCTTCCTATAATGCGGTGACCAGAACTGTACGCAATACTCCAAATGCGGCCGTACCAGAGTTCTGTACAGCTGCAACATGACCTCCCGACTCCGGAACTCAATCCCTCTACCAATAAAGGCCAACACTCCATAGGCCTTCTTCACAACCCTATCAACCTGGGTGGCAACTTTCAGGGATCTATGTACATGGACACCTAGATCCCTCTGCTCATCCACACTTTCAAGAACTTTACCATTAGCCAAATATTCCGCATTCCTGTTATTCCTTCCAAAGTGAATCACCTCACACTTCTCTACATTAAACTCCATTTGCCACCTCTCAGCCCAGCTCTGCAGCTTATCTATATCCCTCTGTAACCTGCTACATCCTTCCACACTATCGACAACACCACCGACTTTAGTATCGTCTGCAAATTTACTCACCCACCCTTCTGCGCCTTCCTCTAGGTCATTGATAAAAATGACAAACAGCAACGGCCCCAGAACAGATCCTTGTGGTACTCCACTTGTGACTGTACTCCATTCTGAACATTTCCCATCAACCACCACCCTCTGTCTTCTTTCAGCTAGCCAATTTCTGATCCACATCTCTAAATCACCCTCAATCCCCAGCCTCCGTATTTTTTGCAATAGCCTACCGTGGGGTACCTTATCAAACGCTTTGCTGAAATCCATATACACCACATCAACTGCTCTACCCTCGTCTACCTGTTCAGTCACCTTCTCAAAGAACTCAATAAGGTTTGTGAGGCATGACCTACCCTTCACAAAGCCATGCTGACTATCCCTGATCATATTATTCCTATCTAGATGATTATAAATCTTGTCCCTTATAATCCCCTCCAAGACTTTACCCACTACAGACGTGAGGCTCACCGGTCTATAGTTGCCGGGGTTGTCTCTGCTCCCCTTTTTGAACAAAGGGACCACATTTGCTGTCCTCCAGTCCTCTGGCACTATTCCTGTAGCCAATGATGACATAAAAATCAAAGCCAAAGGTCCAGCAATCTCTTCCCTGGCCTCCCATAGAATCCTAGGATAAATCCCATCAGGTCCCGGGGACTTATCTATTTTCAGCCTGTCCAGAATTGCCAACACCTCTTCCCTACGTACCTCAATGCCATCTATTCTATTAGCCTGGGGCTCAGCATTCTCCTCCACAACATTATCTTTTTCCTGAGTGAATACTGACGAAAAATATTCATTTAGTATCTCGCCTATCTCTTCAGACTCCACACACAATTTCCCATTCCTGTCCTTGACTGGTCCTACTCTTTCCCTAGTCATTCGCTTATTCCTGACATACCTATAGAAAGCTTTTGGGTTTTCCTTGATCCTTCCTGCCAAATACTTCTCATGTCCCCTCCTTGCTCGTCTTAGCTCTCTCTTTAGATCCTTCCTCGCTACCTTGTAACTATCCATCGCCCCAACCGAAACTTCACACTTCATCTTCACATAGGCCTTCTGCTTCCTCTTAACAAGAGATTCCACTTCCTTGGTAAACCACGGTTCCCTCGCTCGACGCCTTCCTCCCTGTCTGACCGGTACATACTTATCAAGAACACGCAGTAGCTGATCCTTGAACAAGCCCCACTTATCCAGTGTGCCCAACACTTGCAGCCTACTTCTCCACCTTATCCCCCCCAAGTCACGTCTAATGGCATCATAATTGCCCTTCCCCCAGCTATAACTCTTGCCCTGCAGTGTATACTTATACCTTTCCATCATTAACGTAAACGTCACCGAATTGTGGTCACTGTCCCCAAAGTGCTCTCCTACCTCCAAATCCAACACCTGGCCTGGTTCATTACCCAAAACCAAATCCAACGTGGCCTCGCCTCTTGTTGGCCTGTCAACATATTGTTTCAGGAAACCCTCCTGCACACACAGTACAAAAAACGACCCATCTATTGTACTCGAACTATATATTTTCCAGTCAATATTTGGAAAGTTAAAGTCTCCCATAATAACTACCCTGTTACTTTCGATCATATCCAGAATCATCTTCGCCATCCTTTCCCCCACATCCCTAGAACTATTAGGAGGCCTATAAAAAACTCCCAACAGGGTGACCTCTCCTTTCCTGTTTCTAACTTCAGCCAATACTACCTCGGAAGAGTCCTCATCTAGCATCCTCTCCGCCACCGTAATACTGCTCTTGACTAGCAGCGCCACACCTCCCCCTCTTTTGCCTCCTTCTCTGAGCTTACTAAAACACCTAAACCCCGGAACCTGCAACATCCATTCCTGTCCCTGCTCTATCCATGCCTCCGAAATGGCCACAACATCGAAGTCCCAGGTACCAACCCACGCTGCCAGTTCCCCTACCTTGTTTCGTATACTCCTGGCATTGAAGTAGACACACTTCAAACCACCTACCTGAACGCTGGCCCCCTCCTGCGACGTCAAATCTGTGCTCCTGACCTCTATACTCTCATTCTCCCTTACCCAAAAACTACAATCCAGGTTCCCATGCCCCTGCTGCATTAGTTTAAACCCCCCCCCCCAAAGAGCACTAACAAATCTCCCCCCCAGGATATTTGTGCCCCTCAGGTTCAGATGTAGACCATCCTGTCTGTAGAGGTCCCACCTTCCCCAGAAAGAGCCCCAGTTATCCAAAAATCTGAAACCCTCCCGCCTGCACCATCCCTGTAGCCACGTGTTTAAATGCTCTCTCTCCCTATTCCTCATCTCACTATCACGTGGCACGGGAAACAACCCAGAGATAACAACTCTGTTTGTTCTAGTTCTGAGCTTCCATCCTAGCTCCCTGAAAGCCTGCCTGACATCCTTGTCCCCTTTCCTACCTATGTCGTTGGTGCCAATGTGGACCACGACTTGGGGCTGCTCCCCCTCCCCCCTTAGGACCCGGAAAACACGATCCGAGACATCACGTACCCTTGCACCTGGGAGGCAACATACCAAACGTGAGTCTCTCACGCTCCCACAAAATCTCCTATCTGTGCCCCTGACTATAGAGTCCCCAATTACTAATGCTCTGCTCCTCTCCCCCCTTCCCTTCTGAGCAACAGGGACAGACTCCGTGCCAGATGCCCGTACCCCATGGCTTACCCCTGGTAAGTCGTCCCCCCCACAAGTATCCAAAGCGGTATACTTGCTTCTCAGGGGAACGACCGCAGGGGATCCCTGCACTGACTGTTTTTTCCCAGTCCCTCTTACAGTTACCCACCTATCTCCAATCTTTGGTGTAACTAATTCCCTGAAGCTGCTATCTATGACCCCTTCTGCCTCCCGAATGATCCGAAGTTCTTCCAACTCCAGCTCCAGTTCCCTAACTCGGTCTTGGAGGAGCTGGAGATGGCAGCACTTCCTGCAGGTAAAATCAGCAGGGACACTAACTGCATCCCTCACCTCACACATCCTACAGGAGGAACATTGCACTCCTTTCCCTGCCATTCCTCTAACTTTCTACCAAGATCTGGCTAACAACTAAATTAAATTTTTATAAAAAATAATAATAATATAATAAAAATATGGTACTTACCTCAGACCAAAGGGTTTTATTATTAGGTTAGAGGAGGAGGGCGGGTGGGAGACACTACACGTGTAGTGTCTCGGGTTTCCTCTCCACCAGAATTTATTGGTGAGGGTCTTCCCAGACGTCCGCGGGTCGACTTCCTGTTCCCGCCTAAAAAGCTCCCAGCAACCTCCTTCCGCAATGCTCCCGCTGAAACTGATTCACCAGCTGCTCTCACGCCGCCGAAATCGACTGGCCTGCCCCTCCCAGCAACCTCCTTCCGCAATGCTCCCGCTGAAACTGACTAACCAGATGCTCTCACGCCGCCAAAATTGACCTTGTTCACTGTAAGGCACTGTTTCATTGTACCGTATTTAATGTCGGGTTCCGTTTATTTTGACCTTGTTTACTGTGGGGCGCTGTTTAATTTTACCTTGTTACCTGCAGGCGACTGGTTAATTTGACCTTGCTTGCTTTAGGGCACCATTTCACTTTACCATATTTAAGGGAGGCCTCTGTTTTATTCTACCTTGTTTATTGTAGGGCTGTTTAATTTTACCTTGTTTACTGTAAGTCACTGTTTAATTTGACGTTGGTTAGTGCAGTTCACTGTTTAATTTGGCCTTGGTTCCTGTCGGCCACCGTTCAATTTGACCTTGTTTAATTTTGCCGTGTTCACTGTTGGGCTCTGCTTAATTTTACAGTGTTTTCTGTAGACTGAAAATTTGACTTTTTTACACAAGGGCTCTGTGTAATTTCAGCTTGTTTACTGTAGGCTTCTGTTTAATTTGACTTCGTTTATTGTCGGACTGTTTAATTTTACTTTGTTTACTGCAGTGTTCTTTTTAATTGTACCTTGTTTATTGTAGCACCTTGTTTCATGTTACCGTATTTACTGTAGTGCTCTGTTTATTTTGACCTTGAATACTGTAGGGCTCTGTTTAAAATAACTTGTTTACTGTTTGTCACTTTAATTTTACTTTGTTTACTGTAGGCCCCTGTTTAATTTGTCCTTGTTTACTGTCGGGCTCATTTTAAATTTGATCTTGATTATCTTAGGGCTCTGTTTAATTTGACCTTGGTCACTGTCGGGCACTGTTTCATTTTACCATATTTGTTGCATGGGTTTTGTTTAATTTTACCTTGTTCACTTTAGAGCACTCTTTCACATTTTTTTAGAATATATTTTATTGAAGCATTTGTAATTTTTACAATTTCACATATTGACATTTCCGAAACAACCGCGCGGGTGGACACAAAATAGCCCCTAAAATAACATCAAACATTAGACCACGTACCCGATATCTCCTGCCCTATCCCCACGTACCCGTATACTAAATTCCCTGTCCTTATTTAACATGACCATGCCTCCTATTTTCCTCCCCCCCCCCTCCCCGCCCCCGCCTTTTTGCCTTTCCCCCTCTTACTGCTGACGTTAACTTTTTGTGAAAGACATCGATGAACGGCCGCCAACTCCGGGCGAGTCCCTGTATTGATCCTCTAAGAGCCAACTTGATTTTTGCCAAACCGATAAGCACGATATCGCTGACCCACACTCCTGATTTCGAGGGCTCCGAGCCCCTCCATCACAGAAAGGTCCGTCTCCGGGCTACCATGGAGGAGAAAGCCAGGTTCTGGAATTGGGGTTACCCTACCTTCCAGGACCCGACATAACATCTGCAAATCCCTGCCAGTATTCTCTCGGTTTCGGACATGAACATGGTTGGCCGGGCTACCCCCACACCGCCAACATCTGTCCTCCACCTCCTCCAAGAAACTACTCATCCGGCCTACCGTCATGTGGGTCCTTTGGACGACCTTGAACTGAATCAAGATAAGTCCGTCACAGGACGAGGTTGCATTTTCCCTTTACAAGACTTTTTCCTACAGTTCAGTTTCCAGCTCCCCTCCTAGCTCCTCTTCCTACTTCCTCTTCATCTCTCTGATAGTGGCCTCTTCCCACTCTAACAATTCCCTGAATATGTCCGAAACCTTCCCACCTCCAACCCCTGTTTTTGACAACACTTTATCCTGTAGCCCCTGAGGGGGAGGCGAGGAACGTTTGGGACCTGTCTCCCTACAAAGTCGCGCACTTGTAGGTACCGAAACCCGATCCCCCCTGGCAAATCAAACTCCTCATCTAATGTCTCCAAGGTCGGGAAGCCCTCCTGGATGAATAGATCGCCAACCCTCTCCATCCCTGCCCGCTGCCATACATTACAGCCCCCACCCAGCCAGAACACGACCACCGTCCCCTCCCCACGTAACAAACCGGTGAATGTCACAGATCGGTGACCACACTGACGCCCTCTTCAGTCTCATATAGTGCCATCGTTTCAACCACACACTCAGGGCTGCCACCACCACAGGACTTGTGGAGAACAGAGCCGGTGAGAACGGTAGGGTCACCGTCATGAAAGCTTCCAGGCTCGTAGATATGCAGGATGCTGCCTCCATCCGCTCCCGACTGACTCCTCCCCCACTGCCCACTTGCTGACCATCGATATGTTGGGACCGCAGTAATAGTTAATAAAGCACGGGAGAGACAATCCCTCTCACCCGCGGGGCCGTTCCCAGAGTGTCCTCTTTACTCACGGGATTTTACCCGCCCATATACACTTCGATATCGCCATATTCATACTTCTGAAAAAAGCCTTTGGGACAAAAATCGGGGCACTGAAAAAAGAAAAGCAGCCTCGGAAGAACAGTCGTCTTCACCGTCTGAACCCTCCCCACCACCGTCAGTGGGAGCATGTACCATCTACAAAAACCTATTCTCATTTGATCCACTGCTTTGCCCACATTTAACTTGTGAAGCATCCCCCAATCCTTGGCCACTTGAATCCTCAGATACCTAAAACTGTTCCCAACCACTTTAAAAGGTAGCTCCTTCTGCCTCCTTTCCTGCCCCCGTGCCTGAATCACGAACATCTCGCTTTTTCCCATATTTAACTTATGGCCTGGAAATCGTCCAAATTCTCCTTAAACCTCCATGATTTTGGTCATCGCGCCTCACCGGGTCCGTGATAGAAAGCAAAAATCATCCGCATAGAGAGAGACACTGTGCTCCGCCACCCCGCCCTTTACTATGCCCCTCCAGGTATTCGCTGCTCTCTGGGCCATTGCTAATGTTTCTATGGCCATGGCAAACAATAATAGGCAGCGCGTGCATCCCTGCCTTGTCCCCCGACAAAGCCTAAAGTATTCTGGCCGAACTCGGTTAGTCCTTATATTTGCACTGTGGCCAGGTGAAGTAGATGGACCGACTCCACAATTCTCTGCCCAAACCTAAACCTGCCTGAAATATCCCAGAGATACTTCCACTCCACTCGGTCACAAGCCTTCTCCGCGTCCATGGCAAATATCACCGCAGCCTCCGAGCCCCTCCGCTGGCATCATAATTACATTAAGATGCCGTCCAATCTTGGTTGTCAGGTGCCTACACTTTACAAATCCCGTCTGATCCTCCCCAATTATCTCTGGGACACAATCCTCGATTCGAGTGGCCAGGAACTTGGCCAATAGTTTGGCATCGACATTCAACAGGGAGATTAGCCGGTACGATACACAGCTCTCTGGATCCTTGTCACGCTTCATGCTGAGAGAAATTGATGCCTGTGACAACATTGGGGGGAGTACTCCCAGCTCCTTGGACTCGTTGAAAGCCTTAACCAGGAGCGGCCCCAGTAAGAGAGAATTTCTTATAAAATTCCACTGGGAACCCATCATGTTCCGGGGCTTTACCCGATTGCATTACCCCCTGCCTCTCTATCACCTCCCCAAGCCTAATCAGGCCCCCCAAGGCCTCCATCAGATCCTCATTTACCTTCGGGAACTCTAGCCTCCCCAGGAATTGATTCATGCGCTCCTCCCCAACCCGGGGTTCCGACTCGTACAGCTGGCTATAACATTTCCGGAACACTTCATTCACCGCCCCTGGGTCCGTCACCGTCTTCCCCCTCCAATCCTTTATTTTCCCTATTTCTCACTGCCTCCTGTTTCCTCAGCTGTTGTGCCAGCATCCTGCTAGCTTTCTCCCCATGTTCATATGTTGCCCCTATTGCCCTCCTCAGCTGACCCTCCGCCTTTACTGTGAAAAGGAGCCCAAACTCCATTTGAAGCCTCTGACGCTCCTTCAGGACCTCCTCATTTGGAGACTCCGAATATCTCCTGATTTCTCCTACCAACCTGTCCAGCTCCGACCGCTCTGTTTTATCCCTGTGGGCTCGAACGAAGTGAATTCCCCTCTGATGACCGCTCCCAGATCATCCCAGCTGCAGTCTCTTCCGTGTCATTGATCTTTATGTACCCCCGAATGGCCACTCTCACTCGCTCACAGATCTGCTGATCCGCTAACTGCCCTGGATCTCGTCTCCACTGTGGTTTAACTTTACCTTGGTGACTATCGGCCTCTGTTTTTTTTACAGAAATGCTCTGTTTAATTTGAAATTGTTCACTGTAGATCTCCGTTTAATTTCACCTCATTTACTGTAGTACACAGAGTAATTTTACCTTCTTTACTGACGGGCACAATTTAATTTTACCTTGTTTATTGCGGCGCCTTGTTTCACTTCACCGTATTTACTGCAGTGCTTTGTTTAATTTGACGTTGTTTTCTTTGGGTCTCTGTTAAGTTTTACCTTGTTTACTGTAGATTACTATTTATTTGACCTTGTTTGCAGTAGGGCTCTGTTTAATTTGTAGTTGTTCACTGTAGAGCTCATTTTTAATTTGACCTTGATTACTGCAGGGCTCTGTTTAATTTTACAATTTTCACAGAGGGGCACTCTATAATTTTACCTTGTTTACTGTAGGAGGTTGTTTAATTTGACCGTGGTTACAGAAGGTCTCTGTTTAATTTGACCTTTGTTACTGCAAGTCACTGTTTAATTTGAACTTCTTTACAGTAGGGCTCTGTTTAATTTGTCCTTGTTCACTGCAGTGCCCATTTATAATTTGACCTTGATTGCTGTAGGGCTCTGTTTTATTTTACCTTGGTCACATTAGGGCACTCTATAATTTTACTTTGTTTCCTTTTGCGCTCCGTTTAATGTTACCTTATTCACTATAGGGCACTGTTTCATTGTACCACATTGAATGTCGGGCTCTGTTTAATTTTACCTTGTTTACTGCAGGCTACTGTTTAATTTGGCCTGTTTTCCTGGAGGACACTGTGAAATATGACCTTGTTCACTGTCGGGCACTGTTCCATTTTACTATATAGAACATAGAACAATACAGCGCAGTACAGGCCCTTCGGCCCACGATGTTGCACCGAAACAAAAGCCATCTAACCTGCACTATGCCATTATCATCCATATGTTTATCCAATAAACTTTTAAATGCCCTCAATGTTGGCGAGTTCACTACTGGAACAGGTAGGGCATTCCACGGCCTCACAACTCTTTGCGTAAAGAACCTACCTCTGACCTCTGTCCTATATCTATTACCTCTCAGTTTAAAGTTATGTCCCCTCGTGCCAGCCATTTCCATCCGCGGGAGAAGGCTCTCACTGTCCACCCTATCCAACCCCCTGATCATTTTGCAGTCCTCAATATATATTGGAGGGCTCTATTTAATTCTGCCTTGTTTAACTTTATTACTCTGTTCTATTTGACAGTGATTCCTGTAGGACTCTGGTTAATCATTTTATCTCATTTACTGTAGAACTGTGTTTAATTTGACTTCATTTACTGTGGGGCACTGACTAATTTTGTCGTGCTTACTGTAGGGCCATTTTTAATTTTAGCTTGTTTATGAAGTGCACTGTTTAATTTTATCTTACTCTGTGTAGAGCACTGTTGGTTTTTTCCCGTGTTTACTATAGGGTACCCTTTAATATTATCTTGATTACTGTAGGGCACTCTTTATTTTAATGTCGTTCACTGGAGGATACGATTAAGTATTGCTTGTTAACTGTAGGGACGAGTTTAAATTTATCTTCTTTGTTGAAGGACACTGTTTACTTTTAAGTGTTTACTCTAGGGCACGGTTTATTTTACCTTGTTTACTGCAGGGCTCTGTTAATTTTTCTCTCTTTATTGTAGGGCTCTGTTTAATTTGACCTTGTTTATTGTAGAGCACTGATTATTTTACAATGTTCACTGTGGGCTGATTCTTTTCTCTTGTTTACTGTCGGCATTGTTTAAATATATCTTGCTTACAGCAGGACGATGTTTAATTCTACCTTGTTTACTGTACGGCAACGTTTCATTTTACCGTATTTAATTTACGGCTCTGTATAAGTTTACCTTGTTTACTGTAGGACACTGTTTAATTTAACTTGTTTACTCCAGGGCTTTGCTCAATATGACCTCATTTACTGGAGGGATCTGTTTTGTTTTATTCTTGTTTACTGTAAGGCACTGTCCAATTTTGCAGTCTTTACTGCAGGGAACTGTTTACTTTTCACTTGTTTACCGTAGGCTGATCATGTGACCTTGTTTACTGTAGGGCACTGTTTAATTTGACCTTCTTTACTGTAATGTCATTATTAATGTTACCTTGTTTACTGTAGTGTACTGTTTAACTTTACCTGCTTACAGTAGGGCACTCTATAATTTTACTTTGCTTCCTGTTGCGTTCTGTTTAATGTTACCTTATTCACTATAGGGCACTGATTCATTGTACCGAATTCAATGTCGGGCTCTGTTTAATTTAACCTTGTTACTGTATTGTACTGTTTAACTTTACCTGTTTACAGTAGGGCACTGATAAATGTCACCTTGTTTACTGTTGGGCTCTGTTTAATTTCACCGTGTTAACTGGAGGCCACTGTTTAATTTCACCGTACTTACTGAAGGGCTCTGTTTAATTTGACCTTGTTTAATGTAGGCTGATAATTTGACCATTTTTATAGAAGTGCTCTGTTTAATTTGAACGTGTTCACTGTAGAGCTTCGTTTAATTTGACCTTATTTACTGTAGTACACAGAGTAATTTTATCATCTTTACTGAAGGGCACTGTTTAATTTTACCTTCTTTATTTTCGCGCTCTTTAATTTTACCTTGTTTACTGTGGCGCCTTGTTTAATTTTATGGAATTTACTGCATTGCTTTGTTGAATTTGACCGTGTTTACTGTTGGGCGCGGTTTAATATTACCTTGTTTACTGCGGGTCCCTGTTTAATTTGACCCAGCTTCCGGGAGGGCTCTGTTCGATTTTACAATGTTTCCTGTAGGATTCTGTTTAATTATTTTACCTTATTTACTGTAGGGCTCGGTTTAAGTTTTACCTTATTCACTGTAGAGCACTGTTTATTTTTTTACCGTGTTTACTATAGCGGACTCTTCAATGTTACCTTGTTTTCTGTCGGGCTCAGATTAATATGACATTTTTTCGGTAGAGCTCTGTTTAATTTGACCTTGTTTACTGTGGGGCACTGTTAAATTTTACCTTGTTTACTGTTGCGCGCCATTTAATTTTACCTTGTTCACTGTATGGCACGTTTTCATTGCACCGTATTTAATGTCAGGCTCTGTTTAATTTTACCTTGCTTACTGTACGGCACTCTATAATTTTACCTTGTTTACTGTTGCGCGCCATTTAATTTTACCTTGTTCACTGTAAGGCACGTTTTCATTGCACCGTATTTAATGTGAGGCTCTGTTTAATTTTACCTTGTTCACTGTAGTTCACTGTTTAATTTGATCTTGTTTCCTCCAGGCCACTGTGTAATTTCACCTCGTTCACTGGAGGACATTGTTAAAATTGACCATGTTCACTGGAGGGCACTGTTTCATTTTACCATATTTAATGTAGGGCGCTTTTTAATTCTACCTTGTTTAACTATAGGTCTCTATTTAATTTTCCATGTTCACTGTTGGGCACTGTTAGATTTGACCTTGCGTCCGGTATGGCTCTGTTCGATTTTACAATGTTTCCTGTTGGACTCTGTTTAATTATTTTACCTTATTTACTGTAGGGCCCTGTTCAATTTGACCTTGTTTATTGTAGGGCACCGATTATTTTACCGTGTTCAGTGTAAGGCTGTTTCTTTACCTCGTTTACTGTGTGGCACTCACCAATTTTACCGTCTTTACTGTGCGACACTTTTTAATGTCGGCTTGTTGATGTAGTGCACTGCTTAGTTTTACCTTATTCAGTGTAGAGCACTGTTGATTTTTTACCGTGTTTCCTACAGAGCACACTTTAATTTTATCTTGGTTACTATAGGGCACTCTTTAATTGTACGTCATTCACCGTAGGACGCTGTTAACCATTGCTTGTTAACTGTGGGGTACATTTGAAATTTAGCTTGTTTATTGTAGGACACTGTATAATTTTAATTGTATACTGTAGAGCAAAGTTTATTTTAACCTTGTTTACTGTAGCGCTCTGTTCAATTTTACCTTGTTCACTGTAAGGGAGTGTTTAATTTGACCTTGTTTAGAGTAGGGCTCTGTTTAATTTGCCCTTGTTTATTGTAGTTCTCTGTGTAATTTTACCTTGTTTACTGTATTGCTCCACATAATTTACCTTGTTTACTGCTGGGCACTATTTAATTTTTCTATCGTTATTGTAGGGCTCTGTTTAATTTGACCTTGTTTACTGTAGGGAACTGATCATTTTACCGTGTTCACTGTGGGCTGATTCTTTTATCTTGTTGACCGGCGGGCAAACTTTAATTATATTTGCTTACAGCAGGACATTGTTTAATTCTACCTTGTTTACTGTACAGCACTGTTTCATTTTACCGTATTTACTGCACGTCTCTGTATAAGTTTACCTTGTTTACTGTAGGACACTGTTTAATTTAACTTGTTGACTCCAGGGTTTTGCACAATGTGACCATATTTACTGCAGGGATCTGTTTTGTTTCATTCTTGTTTACTCTGAGGCACTGTCCAATTTTACGGTGTTTGCTGTAGGGCACTGTTTACTATTCCCCTGTTTACTGTAGGCTGATAATGTTACCTTGATTACTGTTGTGCTCTGTTTAATTTGACCTTCTTAACTGTAGGGTCCTTTTTCATTTTACCTTGTTTCTGTAAGGTACTGTTTAACTTTACCTTGTTTACAGTAGGACACTGTTTAATTTCACCTTGTTTACTGTTGGGCTCTGTTGAATTTCACAGTGTTCACTGTAGGGTTCTGTTTCATTTTATCTTGTTTACTGTATTCTGATAATTTGACATTTTTTACAGAAATGTTTAATTTGAACTTGTTCACTGCAAAGCTCCGTTAAATTTGCCTTTATTTACTATAGTACACAGTGTAATTTTATCTTCTTTACTGAATGGCACTTTTTAATTTTACCTTGTTTATTGTAGGGCTGTTTCATTTTACCTTGTTTACTGTGGCGTAATTTTTCATTTTACCGTATTTACTGTAGTGCTTTGACCTTGTTTACTCTAGGTCACTGTTTAATTGGTTACTGCAGATCACAGTTTGATTGGACTTTGTTTACAGTAGGGCTCTGTTTCATTTGTCCTGGTTCACTGTCGGGCTCATTTTTAATTTGACCTTGATTACTTTAGTGCCGTGTTTATTTTTACCTTGGTCACAGTAGGGGACTTTATAATTTTACCTTGTTTACTGTTGCGCACCGTTCAATTTTACCTTGTTCACTGTAGGGCACTGCTTCATTGTACCGTATTTAATGTCGGGCTCTGTTTAATTTTACCTTGTTGATTGTAGGGCACTGTTTCATTGTACCGTATTTAATTTCTGGCTCCGTTTAATTTTACATTGTTCACTGTCGGGCACTGTCTCATTGTACTGTATTTAATTTCTGGCTCCGTTTAATTTTACATTGTTCACTGTAGGGCACTGTTTCATTGTACCGTATTTAATGTTGGGCTCCGTTTAATTTCCCCTTGTTTACTGTAGGGCTCTGTATAATTTTGCATTTTTCACAATAGCGCACTCTATAATTTTACCTTGTTTACACTTGCGCTCCGTTTAATTTTACCTTGTTTACTGTTGGTCACTGCTAATTTGACCAGGTTTCCGGTAGGGCTCATTTTTAATTTCACCTTGATTCCTTTCGGGCACTATTTTCTTTTATCTTGGTCACACTAGGGCACACTATAATTTTACCTTGCTTACTCTTGTGCTCTGTTTAATATTACCTTCTTCACTGTTGGGCACTGTTTAATTTACCTTGTTTACTGAAGGGCACTGGTTAATTTGACCTCGTTTACTGGTGGACACGGTGAAATTCGACCTTGTTCACTGTAGGGCACTGTTTAATTTTACCATATTTATTGTAGGGCTCTGTTTAATTCTACCTAGTTTACTGTAGGGCACTGTTTAATTTGACCTTTCTTCCGGTAGGGCACTGTTCGATTGTATCGTGTTTACTGCCGGGCTCTGTTTAATTTTTCGGTCTTTACTGTAGTGCTCTGTTTCCTTTGACCTTGTTTATTGTAAGGCACTGGTTATTTTACCGTGTTCACTGTGGACTGATTATTTTGTCTTGTTGCTGTAGGGCAGTGTTTAATTATATCTTTCATACAGCAGGACATCGTTTAATTCTACCTTGTTTACTGTATGGCACTGTTTCATTTTACCGCATTTACAGTACGGCTCAGTATAAGTTTACCTTGTTTACTGTAGGGCACTGTTTAATTTAACTTGTTTACTCCAGGGCTTTGTTCAATAGACCTCATTTACTGCAGGGATCTGATTTGTTTCATTGTTGTTTACTGTAAGGCACTGTGCAATTTTACAGTCTTTGCTGAAGGGAACTGTTTACGTTTCCCTTGAGAACTGTAGGCTGAAAATCTGACGTTGTTTACTTTAGGGCTCTGTTAAATTTCACCTTCTTCACTGTAGTGTCCTTTTTTATTTTACCTTATTTACTGTAGAATACTACTTATTTTGACCTTGTTTACTGTAGGTCACTGTTAATTTGACCTGGTTTACTGTAGTGATCATTTTTACCATGATTACTGTTGGGTTCTGTTAAATTTTACCTTGTTTCCTGTAGGACACTGTTTAATTCGACCGTGTTGATTGAATGGCTCTGCTTAATTTGACCTTGTTTACTGTAGGGCCCTGTTTCATTTTACTTTGTTCACTGGAGGGCATTGTTTCATTATACCCTATTTAATGTCGTGCTCTGTTTAATTTTACCATGTTTACTGTCGGGGTCTGTTTAATTTTACCTTGTTTCCTGTAGGACACTGGTTAATTCGACCTTGTTTATTGAAGCACTCTGTATAATTTGGCCTTGTTTACTGAAGGGCTCCGTTTAATTTGACTTTTTTTACAGGAGACTGATAATTTGAACTTTTTTATAGAAGTGCTCTGTTTAATTTGAACTTGTTCACTGCAGAGCTCCGTTTAATTTGACCTTATTTACTGTAGTACTGTAGTACACAGTTTAATTTTACCTTCTTTACTGAAAGGGACTGTTTAATTTTACTGTGTTTATTGCAGGGCTGTTTAATTTAATTTTTTTTATTGTGGCACCTTGTTTCATTTCACCGTATTCACTGTAGTGCTTTGTTTACTTTGACCTTGTTTACTGTCGGGCTCTTTTAAATTTCACATTGTTTACTGTAGGTCACTATTTCATTTGATCTTGGTTACTGCAGGTCACTGTTTAAATTGACCTTGGTTACTGCAGGTCACTGTTAAAATTTGATGTTGTTTACAGTCGGGCTGTGTTTAATTTGTCTTTGTTCACTGGAAGGTCATTTTTAATTTCACCTTGATTCCTATAGGGCTCTGTTTAATTGTACCGAGGCCACAGTAGGGCACTCTATAATTTTACGTTGTTTAGTGTTGCGCTCCGTTTAATTTTACCTTGTTCACTGTAGGGCACAGTTTCATTTTACCATATTTATTGTAGGGCTCTGTTTAATTCTACCTTATTTAAATGTAGGTCCCTGTTTAATTTTACCATGTTTACTATAGTGCACTGTTAGTTTTGACCTTGATTCCGGTAGGGCTCTGTTCGATTTTACACTGTTTCCTGGAGGACCCTGTTTAATTATTTTACTTTATTTGTTGTAGGGCTCTGTTTAATTTCACCTTGTTTACTATACGACACTGATTATTTTACCGTTTTCAGTGTTGGGATGTTTCTTTATCTCTTTTACTGTCGGTCACTGACTAATTTTACCCTCTTTACTGTCGGGGAAATTTTAATTTTAGCTTGTTTAAGTTGTGCACTGTTTAATTTTACCTTATTTAGTGCAGAGCACTGTTTATTTTTTTACCATGTTAACTGTAGAGCACTCTTTAATTTTATCTTGATTACTGTAGGGCACTGTTGAATTTGACCTTGTTTCGAGTAGGGCTCTGTTTAATTTGCCCTTGTCTACTGTAGTGGTCTGTTTAATTTTACCTTCTTTACTGTATTGCTCCGTATAATTTTTCCTTGTTTACTGTCGGGCTCTGTTTCATTTTTGTATCTTTACTGTCGGGTTCTGTTTAATTTGACCTTGTTTATTCTAGTGCACTGATTATTTTACCGTGTTCACCGTGGGCTGATTCTGTTATCTTCTTTACTGTAGGTCAATGTTTAATTATATCTTGCTTCAGCAGGACACCGTTTAATTCTACTTTGTTTACTGAACGTACTGTTTCATTTTACCGTATTTACTGGACGGCTCTGTATAAGTTTACCTTGTTTTCTGTAGGACACTTTTTAATTTAACTTATATACTCCAGGGCTCCGTTCAATATGATCTTACTTCCTGTAGGGTTCTGTTTTGTTTCATTCTTGTTTACTCTAAGGCATTGTCCAATTTTACGGTCTTTACTGTAGGGCACTGTTTACTTTTCCCTTGTTTACTGCAGGCTGATAATGTGACCTTGATCACTGTAGGGCTCTGTTTAATTTGACCTTCTTTAATGTAGGGTCCGTTTTACTTTTACCTTGTTTACTAGAGGATACTGTTTAACTTTCCCTTGGTCACAGTCGGGCACTGTTCAATTTCACCTTGATTACTTTTGGCCTCTGTTTAATTTTACAGTGTTTATTGTAGGGCTCTGATTCATTTTGCCTTGTTTACTGTAGGGCTCTGTTTAATTTGAACTTGTTCACTGTAGAGCTCCGTTTAATTTGACCCTTTTTACTGTAGTACACAGTATAATTGTCCCTTCTTTAATGAAGGGCACTGTTTAATTTTACCTAGTTTATTGTAGGGCTGTTTAATTTTACCTTGTTTACTATTGCACCTTGTTTTATTTCACCGTATTTACTGTGTTGCTTTCTTTAATTTGACCTTGTTTACTGTAGGGCTCTGCTTAATTTGACCTTGTTTAAAATTTAAGTTGACCTCAGTTACTGCAGGTCAGTGTTTAATTTGTCCTTGTTTACAGTAGGCCTCTGTTTAATTTGGCCTTGTTCACTGTAGGGCTAATTTTTAATGTGACCTTGATTACTGTTGAGCACCGTTGCATTATCCTTGTTGACTGGAGGGCACTCAGTCAACTCAGTTTCATTGTACCATGTTTAATGTCGGGCTCCGTTTCATTTTAACTTGTTTACTGTTGGTCGGTGTTTAATTTGACCTCGTTTTCTGCAGGGCACTGTTTCATTTTATCATATTTAATGTAGGGCTCCGTTTAATTCCATCTTGTTTAACTGTATGTCTCTGTTTAATTTTACCATGTTCACTGTGGGCCTCTGTTCAATTTGGCCTTGTTTACTGTAGGGCTCTGTCTAATTTTACTGTGTTTACTGTAGGGCTCTATTTAATTTGACATTGATTACTGTTAATCTCTGTTTAATCCTACCTTGTTCACGGTAGTGCACTGTCAAATTTGATCTAGCTTCCGGTAGGGCTCTTTTCGATTTTCCACTGTTTCCTGTAGGGTTTCCTCCGGGTGCTCCGGTTTCCTCCCACAGTCCAGAGATGTGGAGGTTGGGTGAATTGACCATGATGAACTGCCCTTAGTGTCCAGAATTGCCCTTTGTGTTGGATGGTTGTGTTGACGTTGGGTAGGGTGCTCTATCCAGACACCGGTGCAGACTCAGTGGGTCGAATGGCCTCCTTCTGTACTGTAAATGCTATGATAATCTATGATTAATCTAGGACAAACGTTTGGCACAACATCGTTGGCCGAAGGGCCTGTTATGTGCAGTATTTTTTAATGTTCTATGACTCTGTATAATTATTTTACCTTTTTTACTGCAGAGCTCTGTTTATTGTCACATTGTTCACTGTAGGACTCGCTTTAATTTTACCTTTTCTACTGTGGGGCACTGTTTAATTTTACCTTGGTTCATGTAGGGCACCGTTTAATTTGACCTCGTTTACTGTATGTCATTGTTTATTTTTACCTTGTTCACTGTCGGGCTCCGATTAATTATACATTTTACACTGTAGGACTTTGTTTAATTTTCCATTGTTTTCTGGAGGCCTCGGTTTACTTTTCCCTTGTTTACTGTAGGTCACTGTTAATTTGACCTGGTTTAAAGTAGGGATCATTTTTAATTTCACCTTGATTACTGTAGAGTTCTGGTTAATTTTACCTTGGTCTCAATAGGGCACTCTATAATTTTACCTTGTTTACTGTTGCGCTCCGTTTAATTTTACATTGTTTACTGTCGGTCACTGTTTAATTTTACCTCGTTTACTTCAGGATACTGTTAAATTGGAACGTGTTCACTGTCGGGCACTGTTTCATTTTACCCTATATTGTAGGGCCCATATTAATTCTATCTCGGTTAACTATAGTTCTCTGTTTCATTTTACACTGTTTACCGTAGTGCTCTGTTTAATTTGACATTGATTACTGTTGGTCTCTGTTTAATTCTACCTTGTGCACTGTGGGCCACTGTTAAATTTAACCTGGCTTCCGGGACGGCTGTTTTCGATTTTCCAGTGTTTCCTGTCGGACTCTGTTTAATTATTTTACCTTATTTACTGTTGGGCTCTGTTCATTTTTACCTGGTTCACTGTAGGACACTCTTTAATTTTACTTATTTTACTGTAGGGCTTTGTTTAATTTAACTTTGTTCAATGTTGGGCACTGTTTAATTTTAACTTGTTTACTGTAGGGACCTGTTTAATTTTACCTTGTTTACTGTGGGGAACTGTTTAACTTCACCTCGTTTACTGTATGGCATTCTTTATTTTTACCTTGTTCACTGTCGGGCTCCGATTAATTTTACGTTGTTCACTGTAGGACTTTGTTTAATTTTACGTTGTTCACTGTAGGACTTTGTTTAATTTTTTTCTTGTTTACTGTAGGTCACTGTTAATTTGACCTGGTTTAAAGTAGGGCTCATTTTTAATTTGTCCTTGATTACTGTAGGGCTCTGTTTTATTTTTCCTTGGTCACAATCGGGCACTCTATAATTTTCAGCTTGTTTACTGTTGCGCTCCGTTTAATTTTACCATGTTCACTGTTGGGCACTGTTTCATTGTACTGTGTGTGCTGTCGCGCTCTGGTAATTTTACATTGTTCACTGTTGGTCACTGTTTAACTTTACCATATATTGTAGGGCTCATTTTAATTCTATCTTGTTTTACGAGAGGTATCTGTTTAATTTTACCTTGTTTATTGTATGGAATTGCTTACTTGTATTTTGTTTACTGTCGGGCTCCGATGAATTTTACCTTGTTCACTGAAGGAGTTTGTTTAATTTGACCATATTTACTGTGGGGCTCTGTTTAATTTTACATTGGTCACAATAGGGCCTCTATTATTTTACCGTGTTTATTGTTGCGCTCGGTTTACTTCTACCTTGTTTACTGTTGCGCTCGGTTTAATTTGATCTTGTTCACTCTGGGACACTGTTTCATTGGACCGTATTTCATGTCGGGCTCTGCTTAGTTTTACCTTGCTCACTGCAGGCTGATAATTTGACCTTTTTTATAGAAGTGCTGTATTTAATTTGAACTTACTCACTGTAGAGCTCCGTTTAATTTGACATCATCTATTGTAGTACAGAGAATAATTTAAATTCTTTACTGAAGGGCACTGTTTAATTTTATCTTGTTTACTCTGGCGCCTTGTGTCATTTTACAGTATTTACTGCAGTGCTTTGTTTAATTTGACCACGTTTACTGTAGGGCTCTGATTAATTTTACCTTGTTTACTGCAGGCCGCTGTTTAACTTGACCTTGGTTACTGCAAGCCACTGTTTAATTTGACCTTGTTTACAGTGGGGCTCTGTTTAAGTTGTCCGTGTTCACTGTCGGGCTCAATTTTAATTTGACCTTGATGACTGTAGGGTTCGACTTAATTGTATCAAGGGCACTCTATAATTTTACTTTGTTTATTGCTGCGATCTGTTTAATTTTACTTTGGTCACAATAGGGCACTGTTTCATGATACCGTATTTAATATCGGGCTCTGTTTAATTTGACCGTGTTTACTGTTGGTCACTGTTTAATTTGACCTCGTTTACGAGACGGCATTGTTAAATGTGACCTTCTTTTACTTTATTTACTGTAGAGCTCTGTTTAATTTGACCTTGTTTCTGGTAGGGCATGGTTATTTTACCGTTTTCAGCGTAAGGTTGTATCATTATCTCGTTTGCTGTAGGACTTTTTAAATTTTAGCTGCTTTATGTAGTGCACTGTTTCGTTTTACCTTATTCAGTGTAGAGCGCTGTTGATTTTTTTTTTACCATGTTTACTATCGGGCACTCTTTAATTTTCCTTTTTTTCTGTAGCGCACTGTTTAATTGACCTCGTTTACTGTTGTACACAGTATAATTTTACCTTCTTTACTGAAGGGCTCTGTTTAATTTTACCTTGTTTATTGTAGGACTGTTTAATTTTACCTCGTTTACAGTGGCGCCTTATTTCATTTTACCGTATTCACTGTAGTGCTTTGTTTAATTTGACCTGGTTTACAGTAGGGCCCATTTTTTTATTTCACCTTGATTACTGTACGGCTCGGTTTCATTTTACCTTGTTTACTGTAGGGCTCTGTTTAATAGTACCTTGTTTACTGTCGGGCTCTGTTTAATATTACCTTGTTGACTGTCGGGCTCTGTTTAATAGTACCTTGTTTACTGTCGGGCTCTGTTTAATAGTAACTTGTTTACTGTCGGACTCTGTTAAATATTATCTTGTTTACTGTCGGGCTCTGTTTAATTTCACCGTGTTTACTGTCGGGCTCTGTTTAATATTACCTTGTTTACTGTCGGACTCTGTTTAATATTACCTTGTTTACTGTCGGGCTATGTTGAATATTAACTGGTTTACTGTCGGGCTCTGTTTAATATTACATTGTTTACTGTCGGGCTATGTTTAATATTACCTTGTTTATTGTCGGACTCTGTTTAATATTATCTTGTTTACTGTCGGGCTCTGTTTAATTTTACCGTGTTTACTGTAGGGCTCTGTTTAATATTACCTTGTTTAATGTCGGGCTCTGTTTAATATTACCTTGTTTACTGTCGGGCTCTGTTTAATATTACCGTGTTTACTGTAGGGCTCTGTTTAATTTCACCGTGTTTACTATAGGGCTCTGTTTAATATTACTTTGTTTACTGTCGGGCTCTGTTTAATATTACCGTGTTTACTGCCGGGCTCTGTTTAATATTACCTTGTTTACTGTCGGGCTCTGTTTAATATTACCTTGGTTACTGTCGGGCTCTGTTTAATATTACTTTGTTTCCTCTCGGGCTCTGGTTAATATGACCGTGTTTACTGTAGGGCTGCGTTTAATATTACCTTGTTTACTGTAGGGCTATGTTTAATATTACCTTGTTCACTGTCGGGCTCTGTTAAATTTCACCGTGTTTACTGTCGGGCTCTGTTTAATATTGCCTTGTTTACTGTAGCGCTATGTTTAATATTACCTTGTTTACTGTAGGGCTCTGTTTAATATTACCTTGTTTACTGTCGGGCTCTGATTAATATTACCGTGTTTACTGTCGGGCTCTGTTCAATTTCACCGTGTTTACTGTCGGGCTATGTTTAATATTACCTTGTTTACTGTCGGGCTCTGTTCAATTTCACCGTGTTTACTGTCGGGCTATGTTTAATATTATCTTGTTTACTGTCGGGCTCTGTTTAATATTATCTTGTTTACTGTCGGGCTCTGTTTAATATGACCGTGTTTACTGTCGGGCTCTGTTTAATATTACCGTGTTTACTGTAGGGCTGCGTTTAATATTGCCTTGTTTACTGTAGGGCTATGTTTAATATTACCTTGTTTACTGTCGGGCTCTGTTTAATTTCACCGTGTTTACTGTCGGGCTATGTTTAATATTATCTTGTTTACTGTCGGGCTCTGTTTAATATTATCTTGTTTACTGTCGGGCTCTGTTTAATATGACCGTGTTTACTGTCGGGCTCTGTTTAATATTACCGTGTTTACTGTAGGGCTGCGTTTAATATTGCCTTGTTTACTGTAGGGCTATGTTTAATATTACCTTGTTTACTGTCGGGCTCTGTTTAATTTCACCGTGTTTACTGTCGGGCTGTGTTTAGTATTGCCTTGTTTACTGTAGGGCTATGTTTAATATTACCTTGTTTACTGTCGGACTCTGTTTAATATTACCGTGTTTACTGTCGGGCTCTGTTTAATTTCACCGTGTTTACTGTAGGGCTGCGTTTAATATTACCTTGTTTACTGTAGGGCTGCGTTTAATATGACTTTGTTTACTGTCGCGCTCTGGTTAATATGACTTTGTTTACTGTCGGGCTCTGTTTAATATGATCGTGTTTACTGTAGGGCTGCGTTTAATATGACTTTGTTTACTGTCGGGCTTTGTTTAATATGACCGTGTTTACTGTAGGGCTGCGTTTAATATGACTTTGTTTAATGTCGGGCTCTGTTTAATATGACCGTGTTTACTGTAGGGCTGCGTTTAATATGACTTTGTTTAATGTCGGGCTCTGTTTCATATGACCTTTTTTACTGTCGGGCTCTGTTTGATATTGCCTTGTTTACTGTCGGGCTCTGTTTAATATTAGTTTGTTTACTGTCGGGCTCTGTTTAATAGTACCTTGTTTACTGTCGGGCTCTGTTTAATAGTACCTTGTTTACTGTCGGGCTCTGTTTAATATTACCTTGTTTACTGTCGGGCTCTGTTTAATATTACCTTGTTTACTGTCGGGCTCTGTTTAATATTAACTTGTTTACTGTCGGGTTCTGTTTAATATTACCATGTTTACTGTAGGGCTATGTTTAATATTACCTTGTTTACTGTCGGGCTCTGTTTAATATTACCGTGTTTACTGTAGGGCTATGTTTAATATTACCTTGTTTACTGTCGGGCTCTGTTTAATATTACCGTGTTTACTGTCGGGCTCTGTTTCATTTCACCTTGTTTACTGTCGTGCTCTGTTTCATTTTACCTTAGTACGAAGTCTTACCACACCAGGTTAAAGTCCAACAGGTTTGTTTCGATGTCACTAGCTTTCGGAGCGCTGCTCCTTCCTCAGGTGAATGAAGAGGTATGTTCCAGAAACACATATATAGACAAATTCAAAGATGCCAAACAATGCTTGGAATGCGACCATGAGCAGGTGATTAAATCTTTACAGATCCAGAGATGGGGTGATCCCAGGTTAAAGAGGTGTGAATTGCATCAAGCCAGGACAGTGGGTAGGATTTCGCAGGCCAGATGGTGGGGGATGACTGTAATGCGACATGAATCCCAGGTCCCGGTTGAGGCCGCACTCATGTGTGCGGAACTTGGCTATAAGTTTCTGCTCGGCGATTCTGCGTTGTCGCGCGTCCTGAAGGCCGCCTTGGAGAATGCTTACCCGGAGATCAGAGGCTGAATGCCCTTGACTGCTGAAGTGTTCCCCGCCTAGAAGGGAACATTCCTGCCTGGTGATTGTTGCGCGATGTCCGTTCATTCGTTATCGCAGCGTCTGCATGGTCTCGCCAATGTACCACGCTTCGGGACATCCTTTCCTGCAGCGTATACCTCTTCATTCACCTGAGGAAGGAGAAGCGCTCCGAAAGCTAGTGACATCAAAACAAACCTGTTGGACTTTAACCTGGTGTTGTAAGACTTCGTACTGTGCTCACCCCAGTCCAACGCCGGTATCTCCACATCAATATTATCTTGTTTACTGTAGGGCTCTGTTTAATATGATCTTGTTTACTGTAGGGCTCTGTTTACTATTACCTTGTTTACTGTAGGGCTCTGTTTAATTTCACCGTGTTTACTGTCGGGCTCTGTTTAATTTCACCGTGTTTACTGTCGGGCTCTGTTTAATAATACCTTGTTTACTGTAGGGCTCTGTTTAATTTCACTGTGTTTACTGTCGGGCTCTGTTTAATTTAACCGCGTTTACTGTCTGGCTCTGTTTAATATTACCTTGTTTACTTTCGGGCTCTGTTTAATATCGCCTTGTTTACTGTGGGGCTCTGTACAATATTACCTTTTTAACTTTTGGGCTCTGTTTAATATTACCTTGTTTACTGCAGGGCTCCATTTAATATTATCTTATTTACTGTAGGGCTATGGTTAATGTTACGGTGTTTACTGTCGGGCTCTGTTTAATTTAACCGTGTTTACTGTAGGGCTCTGTTTGATATTACCGTGTTTACTGTAGGGCTCTGTTGAATTATACATTGTTTACTGTTGGGCTCTGTTTAATCTCACCGTGTTTACTGTCGGGCTCTGTTTAATATTATCTTGTTTACTGTAGGGAACTGTTTAATATTACCTTGTTTACTGCCGGGCTCTCTTTAATATGACCTTGTTTACTGTCAGGCTCTGTTTAATATTACCTTGTTTACTGTCGGGCTCTGTTTAATATTACTGTGTTTACTGTCGGGCTCTGTTTAATATTACCGTGTCTACTGTCGGGCTCTGTTTAATATTAACTTGTTTACTGTTGGGCTCTGTTTCATTTAACGTGTTTACTGTGGGCTCTGTTTAATATTATCTTGTTTACTGTCGGGCTCTGTTTAATATTACCGTGTTTACTGTCGGGCTCTGTTTAATATTACCTTGTTTACTGTCGGGCTCTGTTTAATATTACCTTGTTTACTGTAGGGATATGTTTAATATTACCTTGTTTACTGTCAGGCTCTGTTTAATTTCACCGTGTTTACTGTCGGGCTCTGTTTAATATTAACTTGTTTACTGTCGGGTTCTGTTTAATATTACCTTGTTTACTGTCGGGCTCTGTTTAATATAACCGTGTTTACTGTAGGGCTATGTTTAATATTACCTTGTTTACTGTCGGGCTCTGTTTAATATTACCGTGTTTACTGTCGGGCTCTGTTTAATATTACCTTGTTTACTGTCGGGCTCTGTTTAATATTACTTTGTTTACTGTGGGCTCTGTTTAATATTACCGCGTTTACTGTAGGGAACTGTTTAATATTACCTTGTTTACTGTCGGCCTCTGTTTAATATTATCCTGTTTACTGTCGGGCTCTGTTTAATATTACCTTGTTTACTGACGGGCGCTGTTTAACTTAACCGTGTTTACTGTAGGGCTGCGTTTAATATTACCGTGTTTACTGTCGGGCTCTGTTTAATATTATCTTGTTTACTGTAGGGCTCTGTTTAATTTCACCTTGTTTACTGGCGGGCTCTGTTTCATTTTACCTTAGTACGAAGTCTTACCACACCAGGTTAAAGTCCAACAGGTTTGTTTCGATGTCACTAGCTTTCGGAGCGCTGCTCCTTCCTCAGGTGAATGAAGAGGTATGATCCAGAAACACATATATAGACAAATTCAAAGATGCCAAACAATGCTTGGAATGCGACCATCAGCAGGTGATTAAATCTTTACAGATCCAGAGATGGGGTGATCCCAGGTTAAAGAGGTGTGAATTGCATCAAGCCAGGACAGTTGGTAGGATTTCGCAGGCCAGATGGTGGGGGATGACAGTAATGCGACATGAATCCCAGGTCCCGGTTGAGGCCGCACTCATGTGTGCGGAACTTGGCGATAAGTTTCTGCTCGGCGATTCTGCGTTGTCGCGCGTCCTGAAGGCCGCCTTGGAGAACGCTTACCCGGAGATCAGAGGCTGAATGCCCTTGACTGCTGAAGTGTTCCCCGACTGGAAGGGAACATTCCTGCCTGGTGATTGTTGCGCGATGTCCGTTCATTCGTTGTCGCAGCATCTGCATGGTCTCGCCAATGTACCACGCTTCGGGACATCCTTTCCTGCAGCGTATACCTCTTCATTCACCTGAGGAAGGAGAAGCGCTCCGAAAGCTAGTGACATCAAAACAAACCTGTTGGACTTTAACCTGGTGTTGTAAGACTTCGTACTGTGCTCACCCCAGTCCAACGCCGGCATCTCCACATCAATATTATCTTGTTTACTGTAGGGCTCTGTTTACTATTAACTTGTTTACTGTAGGGCTCTGTTTAATATGATCTTGTTTACTGTAGGGCTCTGTTTACTATTACCTTGTTTACTGTAGGGCTCTGTTTAATTTAACCGTGTTTACTGTCGGGCTCTGTTTAATTTCACCGTGTTTACTGTCGGGCTCTGTTTAATAATACCTTGTTTACTGTCGGGCTCTGTTTAATTTAACCGTGATTACTGTAGGGCTCTGTTTAATATTACCGTGTTTACTGTAGGGCTCTGTTGAATTATACATTGTTTACTGTTGGGCTCTGTTTAATCTCACCGTGTTTACTGTCGGGCTCTGTACAATATTACCTTTTTAACTGTTGGGCTCTGTTTAATATTACCTTGTTTACTGTCGGGCTCTCTTTAATATTATCTTGTTTACTGCCGGGCTCTGTTTAATTACTGTAGGGAACTGTTTAATATTATAGAACATAGAACATAGAACGATACAGCGCAGTACAGGCCCTTCGGCCCACGATGTTGCACCGAAACAAAAGCCATCTAACCTACACTATGCCATTATCATCCATATGTCTATCCAATAAACTTTTAAATGCCCTCAATGTTGGCGAGTTCACTACTGTAGCAGGTAGGGCATTCCACGGCCTCACTACTCTTTGCGTAAAGAACCTACCTCTGACCTCTGTCCTATATCTATTACCCCTCAGTTTAAAGCTATGTCCCCTCGTGCCAGCCATTTCCATCCGCGGGAGAAGGCTCTCACTGTCCACCCTATCCAACCCCCTGATCATTTTGTATGCCTCTATTAAGTCTCCTCTTAACCTTCTTCTCTCCAACGAAAACAACCTCAAGTCCATCAGCCTTTCCTCATAAGATTTTCCCACCATACCAGGCAACATCCTGGTAAACCTCCTCTGCACCCGCTCCAAAGCCTCCACGTCCTTCCTATAATGCGGTGACCAGAACTGTATGCAATACTCCAAATGCGAACGTACCAGAGTTATGTGCAGCTGCAACATGACCTCCTGACTCCGGAACTCAATCCCTCTACCCATAAAGGCCAACACTCCATCGGCCTTCTTCACAACCCTATCAACCTGGGTGGCAACTTTCAGGGATCTATGTACATGGACACCTAGATCCCTCTGCTCATCCACACTTCCAAGAACTTTACCATTAGCCAAATATTCTGCATTCCTGTTATCCCTTCCAAAGTGAATTACCTCACACTTCTCTACATTAAACTCCATTTGCCACCTCTCAGCCCAGCTCTGCAGCTTATCTATATCCCTCTGTAACCTGCTACATCCTTCCACACTATCGACAGCACCACCGACTTTAGTATCGTCTGCAAATTTACTCACCCACCCTTCTGCGCCTTCCTCTAGTTCATTGATAAAAATGACAAACAGCAACGGTCCCAGAACAGATCCTTGTGGTACTCCACTTGTAACTGAACTCCATTCTGAACATTTCCCATCAACCACCACCCTCTGTCTTCTTTCAGCTAGCCAATTTCTGATCCACAGCTCTAAATCACCCTCAATTCCCAGCCTCCGTATTTTCTGCAATAGCCTACCGTGGGGAAACTTATCAAACGCTTTGCTGAAATCCATATACACCACTTCAACTGCTCTACCCTCGTCTACCTGTTCAGTCACCTTCTCAAAGAACTCGATAAGGTTTGTGAGGCATGACCTACCCTTCACAAAGCCATGCTGACTATCCCTGATCATATTATTCCTATCTAGATGATTATAAATCTTGTCTCTTATAATCCCCTCCAAGACTTTACCCACTACAGATGTGAGGCTCACCGGTCTATAGTTGCCGGGGTTGTCTGTGCTCCCCTTTTTGAACAAAGGGACCACATTTGCTACCCTCCAGTCCTCTGGCACTATTCCTGTAGCCAATGATGGCATAAAAATCAAAGCCAAACGTCCAGCAATCTCTTCCCTGGCCTCCCAGAGAATGCTAGGATAAATCCCATCAGGACCCGTGGACTTATCTATTTTCAGCCTGTCCAGAATTGCCAACACCTCTTCCCTCCGTACCTCAATGCCATCTATTCTATTAGCCTGGGTCTCAGCATTCTCCTCCACAACATTATATTTTTCCTGAGTGAATAATGACAAAAAATATTCATCTCGTATCTCGCCTATCTCGTCAGACTCCACACGCAACTTCCCATCCCTGTCCTTGACTGGTCCTACTCTTTCCCTAGTCATTCGCTTATTCCTGACATACCTATAGAAAGCTTTTGGGTTTTCCTTGATCCTTCCTGCCAAATACTTCTCATGTCCCCTCCTTGCTCGTCTTAGCTCTCTCTTTAGATCCTTCCTCGCTACCTTGTAACTATCCATCGCCCCAACCGAAACTTCACACTTCATCTTCACATAGGCCTCCTTCTTCCTCTTAACAAGAAATTCCTCTTCTTTGGTAAACCACGGTTCCCTCGCTCGACGCCTTCCACCCTGCCTGACCGGTACATACTTATCAAGAACATGTAGTAGCTGATCCTTGAACAAGCTCCACTTATCCAGTGTGCCCAACATTTGCAGCCTACTTCTCCACCTTATCCCCCCCCAAGTCTCGTCTAATGGCATCGTAATTGCCCTTCCCCAAGATATAACTCTTGCCCTGCGGTGTATAGTTATCCCTTCCCATCATTAACGTAAACGTCACCGAATTGTGGTCACTGTCCCCAAAGTGCTCTCCTACCTCCAAATCCAACACCTGGCCTGGTCATTGCAAAAAACCAAATCCAACGTGGCCTCGCCTCTTGTTGGCCTGTCAACATATTGTGTCAGGAAACCCTCCTGCACACACTGTACAAAAAATGACCCATCTAATGTACTCGAAATATATATTTTCCAGTCAATATTTGGAAAGTTAAAATCTCCCATAATAACTACCCTGTTACTTTCGCTCTTATCCAGGATCATCCTCGCGATCCTTTCCTCTATATCCCTAGAACTATTTGGAGGCCTATAGAAGACTCCCAACAGTGTGACCTCTCCTTTCATGTTTCTAACCTCAGCCCTTACTACCTCGGAAGATGAGTCCCCATCTAGCATCCTCTCCGCCACCGTAATACTGCTGTTGACTAGCAGCGCCACACCTCCCCCTCTTTTGCCTCCTTCTCTGAGCTTATTAAAACACCCAAACCCCGGAACCTGCAACGTCCATTCCTGTCCCTGCTCTATCCAAATCTCCGAAATGGCCACAACATCGAAGTCCCAGGTACCAACCCATGCTGCCAGTTCCCCTACCTTATTTTGTATACTCCTGGCATTGAGGTAGACACACTTCAAACCACCTACCTGAACACTGGCCCCCTCCTGCGACGTCAAATCTGTGCTCCTGACCTCTATACTCTCATTCTCCCTTACCCTAAAACTACAATCCAGGTTCCCATGCCCCTGCTGCATTAGTTTAAACCCCCCCCCCCAAAGAGCACTAACAAATCTCGCCCCCCCCACCCCCCCAGGATATTTGTGCCCCTCAGGTTCAGATATAGACCATCCTTTCTGTAGAGGTCCCACATTCCCCAGAAAGAGCACCAGTTATCCAGAAATATGAATCCCTCCCGCCTGCACCATCCCTGTAGCCAAGTGTTTAATTGCTCTCTCTCCCTATCCCTCATCTCACTATCACGTGGCACGGGCAACAACCCAGAGATAACATCTCTGTTTGTTCTAGTTCTGAGCTTCCATCCTAGCTCCCTGAAAGCCTGCCTGACATCCTTGTCCCCTTTCCTACCTATGTCGTTAGTGCCAATGTGGACCACGATTTGGGGCTGCTCCCCCTCCCCCCTAAGGACCCGGAAAACACGATCCGAGACGTCACATACCCTTGCACCTGGGAGACAACATACCAAACGTGAGTCTCTCACGCTCCCATAAAATCTCCTATCTGTGCCCCTGACTATCGAGTCCCCAATTACTAATGCTCTGCTCCTCTCCCCCTTCCCTTCTGAGCAACAGGGACAGACTCCGTGCCAGAGGCCCGTACCCCATGGCCCATAAGTCGTATCCAAAGCGGTACACTTGTTTCTCAGGGGAACGACCGCAGGGGATCCCTGTACTGACTGCTTCTTACCAGTCCCTCTTACAGTTACCCATCTATCTCCAATCTTTGGTGTAACTAATTCCCTGAAGCTGCTATCTCTGACCCCCTCTGCCTCCCGAATGATCCGAAGTTCTTCCAACTCCAGCTCCAGTTCCCTAACTCGGTCTTGGAGGAGCTGGGGATGGCAACACTTCCTGCAGGTAAAATCAGCAGGGACACTAATGGCATCCCTCACCTCAGACATGCTGCAGGAGGAACATTGCACTCCCTTCCCTGCCATCCCTCTAACTTTCTACCAAGATATGGCTAACAACTAAATTAAATTTTTTTAAAAATAATAATAAAATATGGTACTTACCTCACACCAATGGGTTTTATTATTAGGTTAGAGGAGGAGGGCGGGTGGGAGACACTACACGTGTAGTGTCTCGGGTTTCCTCTCCACCAGAATTTATTGGTGAGGGTCTTTCCAGAAGTCCGCGGGTCGAACTTCCTGTTCCCGCCTTAAATAGAAAAATTAAAAAAAACAGCAAAAAGGGACCGAAAACGGGACCAGGTAAGTATTTACCGCTAAAATTGACTAGCCTGCTCCTGTGAAGGTCTCCCAAAAATCACTAACGCACCGCTCCCGCTGCAATCGACTGGCCTGCTCCTGCAAAGATAAGTGTTTTTAAAGGAGAGACTTACCTCCCAGAAATCACTTGCGCACTGCTCTCGCTGAAATTGACTAACCTGCTCCGCTCCCGCTGAAATCGACTGGCCTGCCCCTGCAAAGACAAGTGTTTTTAAAGAAGAAACTTACCTCCCAGACCATAAATCACTTGCGCACTGCTCCCGCTGAAATTGACTAACCTGCTGCGCTCCCGCTGAAATCGACTGGCCAGCCCATGCAAAGACAAGTGTAAATAATGATAGACACCTCAGGGGCCACTGTAAATAATGATTTACGATCCAGTGACTACTGTATATAATGGTATACTGTCCAGGGACCACAGTAAATAATGATATACTTTCCACGGTACAATGTAAATAATTATATGCAGCCCAAGGGCCACTGTAAATATTCATATACTACCCAAGGACCACTGTAAATAATAAAAACGGCCCAGGGACCAGTGTAGATAATGATATTCGACCTAGGGACCACTGTAAATAATGGTATTCTGCACAGGGACATCTGTAAATGATGCTATACTGCTCAGGGACCACTGCAAATAACGGTGTACTGCACAGGGACCACTGTAAATAATTAAACACTACCCAGGTACCACTGTAAATAATGATATACAACCAAGGGTCCACTGTAAACAATGATATACTTCCCAGGCACCACTCTAAATAATGATATACTTCACAGGGACCACTGTAAATAATGATTTACTATCCAGGGACTACTGTATATAGAACATAGAACATAGAACAATACAGAGCAGTACAGGCCCTTCGGCCCACGATGTTGCACCGAAACAAAAGCCATCTAACCTACACAATGCCATTATCATCCATATGTTTATCCAATAAACTTTTAAATGCCCTCAATGTTGGCGAGTTCACTACTGTAGCAGGTAGGGCATTCCACGGCCTCACTACTCTTTGCGTAAAGAACCTACCTCTGACCTCTGTCCTATATCTATTACCCCTCAGTTTAAAGTTATGTCCCCTCGTGCCAGCCATATCCATCCGCGGGAGAAGGCTCTCACTGTCCACCCTATCCAACCCCCTGATCATTTTGTATGCCTCTATTAAGTCTCCTCTTAACCTTCTTCTCTCCAACGAAAACAACCTCGAGTCCATCAGCCTTTCCTCATAAGATTTTCCCTCCATACCAGGCAACATCCTGGTAAATCTCCTCAGCACCCGCTCCAAAGCCTCCACGTCCTTCCTATAATGCGGTGACCAGAACTGTACGCAATACTCCAAATGCGGCCGTACCAGAGTTCTGTACAGCTGCAACATGACCTCCCTACTCCAGAACTCAATCCCTCTACCAATAAAGGCCAACACTCCATAGGCCTTCTTCACAACCCTCTCAACCTGGGTGGCAACTTTCAGGGATCTATGTACATGGACACCTAGATCCCTCTGCTCATCCACACTTTCAAGAACTTTACCATTAGCTAAATATTCCGCATTCCTGTTATTCCTTCCAAAGTGAATCACCTCACACTACTCTCCATTAAACTCCATTTGCCACCTCTCAGCTCAGCTCTGCAGCTTATCTATATCCCTCTGTAACCTGCTACATCCTTCCACACTATCGACAACACCACCGACTTTAGAATCGTCTGCAAATTTACTCACCCACCCTTCTGTGCCTTCCTCTAGGTCATTGATAAAAATGACCAGCAGCAACGGCCCCAGAGCAGATCCTTGTGGTACTCCACTTGTGACTATACTCCATCCTGAACATTTCCCATCAACCACCACCCTCTGTCTTCTTTCAGCTAGCCAATATCTGATCTACATCTCGAAATCACCCTCATTCCCCAGCCTCCGTATTGTTTGCAATAGCCTACCGTGGGGAAACTTATCAAACGCTTTGCTGAAATCCATATACACCACATCAACTGCTCTACCCTCGTCTACCTGCTCAGTCACCATCTCAAAGAACTCAATAAGGTTTGTGAGGCATGACCTACCCTTCACAAAGCCATGCTGACTATCCCTGATCATATTATTCCTATCTAGATGATTATAAATCTTGTGTCTTATAATCCCCTCCAAGGCTTTACCCACTACAGACGTGAGGCTCACCGGTCTATAGTTGCCGGGGTTGTCTCTGCTCCCCTTTTTGAACAAAGGGACCACATTTGCTGTCCTCCAGTCCTATGGCACTATTCCTGTAGCCAATGATGACATAAAAATCAAAGCCAAAGGTCCAGCAATCTCTTCCCTGGCCTCCCAGAGAATCCTAGGATAAATCCCATCAGGTCCCGGGGACTTATCTATTTTCAGCCTGTCCAGAATTGACAACACCTCTACCCTACGTACCTCAATGCCATCTATTCTATTAGCCTGGGGCTCAGCATTCTCCTCCACAACATTATCTTTTTCCTGAGTGAATACTGACGAAAAATATTCATTTAGTATCTCGCCTATCTCCTCAGACTCCACACACAATTTCCCATCCCTTTCCTTGACTGGTCCTACTGTTTCCCTAGTCATTCGCTTAGTCCTGACGTAACTATAGAAAGCTTTTGGGTTTTCCTTCATCCTTCCTGCCAAATACTTCTCATGTCCCCTCCTTGCTCGTCTTAGCTCTCTCTTTAGGTCCTTCATCGCTACCTTGTAACTATCCATCCCCCCAACCGAAACTTCACACTTCATCTTCACATAGGCCTCCTTCTTCCTCTTAACAAGAGATTCCACTTCCTTGGTAAACCACGGTTCCCTCGCTCGACGCCGTCCTCCCTGTCTGACCGGTACATACTAATCAAGAACACGCAGTAGCTGATCCTTGAACAAGCCCCACTTATCCAGTGTGCCCAACACTTGCAGCCTACTTCTCCACCTTATCGCCCCCCAAGTCACGTCTAATGGCATCATAATTGCCCTTCCCCCAGCTATAACTCTTGCCCTGCGGTGTATACTTATCCCTTTCCATAATTAACGTAAACGTCACCGAATTGTGGTCACTGTCGCCAAAGTGCTCTCTTACCTCCAAATCCAACACCTGGCCTGGTTCATTACCCAATACCAAATCCAACGTGGCCTCGCCTCTTGTTGGCCTGTCAACATATTGTTTCAGGAAACCCTCCTGCACATACTGTACAAGAAACGACCCATCTATTGTACTCGAACTATATCCTTTCCAGTCAATATTTGGAAAGTTAAAGTCTCCCATAATAACTACCCTGTTACTTTCGCTCATATCCAGAATTATCTTCGCCATCCTTTCCTCTACATCCCTAGAACTATTAGGAGGCCTATAAAAAACTCCCAACAGGGTGACCTCTCCTTCCCTGTTTCTAACTTCAGCCCATACTACCTCGGAAGAAGAGTCCCCATCTAGCATCCTCTCCACCACCGTAATACTGCTCTTGACTAGCAGCGCCACACCTCCCCCTCTTTTGCCCCCTTCTCTGAGCTTACTAAAACACCTAAACCCCGGAACTTGCAACATCCATTCCTGTCCCTGCTCTATCCATGTCTCCGAAATGGCCACAACATCGAAGTCCCAGGTACCAACCCATGCTGCCAGTTCCCCTACCTTGTTTCGTATACTCCTGGCATTGAAGTAGACACACTTCAAACCACCTACCTGAACACTGGCCCCCTCCTGCGACGTCAAATCTGAGCTCCAGACCTCTATACTCTCATTCTCCCTTACCCTAAAACTACAATCCAGGTTCCCATGCCCCTGCTGCATTAGTTTAACCCCCCCCCCCCCCAAAGAGCACTAACAAATCTCCCCCCCCAGGATATTTGTGCCCCTCAGGTTCAGGTGTAGACCATCCTGTCTGTAGAGGTCCCACCTTCCCCAGAAAGAACCCCAGTTATTCAGAAATCTGAATCCCTCCCGCCTGCACCATCCCTGTAGCCACGTGTTTAAATGCTCTCTCTCCCTATTCCTCATCTCACTATCACGTGGCACGGGCAACAACCCAGAGATAACAACTCTGTTTGTTCTAGTTCTGAGCTTCCATCCTAGCTCCCTGAAAGCCTGCCTGACATCCTTGTCCCCTTTCCTACCTATGTCGTTAGTGTCAATGTGGACCACGACTTTGGGCTGCTCCCCCTCCCCCTAAGGACCCGGAAAACACGATCCGAGACGTCACATACCCTTGCACCTGGGAGACAACATACCAAACGTGAGTCTCTCACGCTCCCATAAAATCTCCTATCTGTGCCCCTGACTATCGAGTCCCCAATTACTAATGCTCTGCTCCTCTCCCCCTTCCCTTCTGAGCAACAGGGACAGACTCCGTGCCAGAGGCCCGTACCCCATGGCTTACCCCGGTAAGTCCCCCCCCCCCCCACAAGTATCCAAAGCGGAATACTTGTTTCTCAGGGGAACGACCGCAGGGGATCCCTGCACTGACTGCTTTTTCCCAGTCCCTCTTACAGTTACCCACCTATCTCCAATCTTTGGTGTAACTAATTGCCGGAAGCTGCTATCTATGACCCCTTCTGCCTCCCGAATGATCCGAAGTTCTTCCAACTCCAGCTCCAGTTCCCTAACTCGGTCTTGGAGGAGCTAAATTTGTATAAAAAATAATAATAATATAATAAAATATGGTACTTACCTCAGGCTAATGGGTTTTATTATTAGGTTAGAGGAGGAGGGCGGGTGGGAGACACTACACGTGTAGTGTCTCGGGTTTCCTCTCCACCAGAATTTATTGGTGAGGGTCTTCCCAGACGTCCGCGGGTCGACTTCCTGTTCCCGCCGAAAAACTAATTTAAAAAAAATAAAAATTCTCAGCTCCTGCTGAAATTGACTCACCAGCTGTTCTCACGCCGAAATCGACTGGCCTGCCCCTGCAAAGACAAGTGCTTTTAAAGGTTGACTTACCTCCCAGCAGCCACTTCCGCAATGCTCCCGCTGAAACTGACTCATCAGCTGATTCTCCCGCCGAAATCGACTGGCCTGCCCCTGTAAAGACAACTGCTTTTAAAGGACAGACTTACCTCCCAGCAACCACTTCCGCAATGCTCCCGCTGAAACTGACTCACCAGCTGATTCTCCCGCCGAAATCGGTAAATAATGGTATACAGTCCAGGGACCACTGTAAATAATGATATACTTTCCACGGTTCAATGTAAATAATGATATACACCCCAGGGGCCACTGTAAATATTCAGAGACTACCCAATGACCACTGTAAGTAATAACAAACGGCCCAGGGACAGGGTAGATAACGATATCGACCTAGAGACCACTGTAAATAATTATATTCTTCCCAGGCACCACTGCAAATAACAATATTCTAATCAGAGAACACTGCAAATAATGATATACTACATATGGACCATTGTAAATAATCATCCACTATCAAGGGACCACTGTAAATAATGATATACTGCCCAGGGACCACTGTCACTAATGAAATACTATCCAGTGACCACTGTAAATGATGTTACCTACCCAAGGCCAATGCAAACAAGGAGATACTACCCAGGGACCACTGTAAATAATGAAATACTATCCAGTGACCACTGTAAATGATGATACCTACCCAAGGCCAATGTAAATAATGACATACTACCCAGGGACCACTGTGAATAATGATATTCTACCCAGGGACCACTGTAAATAATGATATTCTACCCAGGGACCACTGTAAATAATGATATTCTACCCAGGGACCATTGTAAATAATGATATTCAACCCAGGAACCACTGTAAATAATGATATACTACTCAGGGAATACTGTAAATAATGATATGCGACCCAGGGACCATTGTAAACAATGATATTCTACCCAGGGATCACTGAAAATAATGATATACTACCCAGGGACCACTGTAAATTATGATATATTACCCAGGGGCCACTGTAAATAATGATGTACTACCCAGGGAACACTGTATATAATGATATACTACCCAGGGACCACTATAAATAATGATATACTGCCCGGGGACCACTGTAAACAATGATATTCTACCCAGGGACCAGTGTAAATAATGATATTCTACCCAGGGACCACTGTACACAATGATGTACTACACAGGGAATACTGCAAATAATGATATGCGACCCAGGGACCATTGTAAACAATGATAGTCTACGCAGGGATCACTGTAAATAATGAGATACTAACCAGGGACCACTGTAAATTATGATATATTACCCAGGGACCACTGTAAATAATGATGTGCTACCCAGGGATCACTGTAAATATTGAGATACTACCCAGGGACCACTGTCAATTATGATATATTACCCAGGTACCGCTGTCAATAATGATACACTACCCATGGCCTACTGTAAATAATGATATGCGACACAGGGATAACACTGTAAATAATGATACACTGCTCAGCGACCACTTTATATAATGATATTCTACACTGGGACCACTGTAAATAATGATATACTGCTCAGCGACCACTGTAAATAATGATATTCTACACAGGGACCACTGCAAATAATGATATACTGCCCAGGGAACACTGTAAATAATGATATTCTACCCAGGGACCACTGTAAATAATGATATACTGGACTGGGACCACTGTAAATAATGAGATTCTACCCAGAGACCATTGAAGATACGGATGTACGACCCAGAGACAACTAAATAATGATATTCAACCCAGGGAGAACTGTAAATAATGATATACTACTCAGGGAATACTGTAAATAATGATATGCGACCCAGGGACCTTTGTAAACAGTGATATTCTACCCAGGGATCACTGTAAATAATGAGATACTACCCAGGGACCACTGTAAATAATGAGGTACTACCCAGGGACCACAGTATATAATGATATACCACACAGGGACCACTGTAAATAATGATATACTACCTAGGGATCACTGTAAATAATAACATCCTACCCAGTGACCACTGTAAAGAATGATATAATACCCAGGGAACAGTATAAATAATTCTATTCTACCCAGGGACCACTGTAAATAATGATATACTACCGAGGGACCACTGTAAATAATGATATCCTACCCAGTGACCACTGTAAAGAATGATATAATACCCAGGGAACACTATAAATAATGATATTCTATCCAGGGACCACTGCAATTAATGATATACTACCCAGGTACAACTATAAATAATGATATTCTACCCAGGGGACACTGTAAATAATGATATTCTACCCAGGGACCACTGTAATTAATGATATACTACCCAGGGACCACTGTAAATAATGATATACTGCTCAGCGACCACTTTATATAATACAAAGTCTTACAACACCAGGTTAAAGTCCAACAGGTTTGTTTCGATGTCACTAGCTTTCGGAGCGCTGCTCCTTCCTCAGGTGAATGCAGATATTTATAGACTTTATATAATGATATTACCCAGGGACCACTGTAAATAATGATACACTACTCAGGGAATACAGTAAATAATGATATGCGACCCAGGGACCATTGTAAACAATGATATTCTACCCAGGGATCACTGTAAATAATGAGATACTAACCAGGGACCACTGTAAATTATGATATATTACCCAGGGACCACTGTAAATAATGATGTGCTACCCAGGGATCACTGTAAATAAAGAGATACTACCCAGGGACCATTGTAAACAATGATAATCTACCCAGGGATCACTGTAAATAATGATATTCTACCCAGGGACAACTGTAAATAATGATATACTACCCAGGGACCACTGTATATAATGATATATTACTCAGGGACCACTGTAAATAATGAGGTACTATCCAGAGACCACTGTAAATAATGATATTCTACCCAGGGGACACTGTAAATAATAATATTCTACCCAGGGACCACTGTAAATACTGGTGTTCTACCCAGGGACCACTGTAAATAATGATTTTTGTACCCGGGGACCACTGTAAATAATGATATACCGGAGCGGGACCAATGCAAATAATGAGATTCTACCATGAACCACTGTAAATAATGATATACCGGACAGGATTAACTGTAAATAATGATAATTTACCCAGGGACTACTGTAAATAATGATATTCTACACAGGGACCACCGTAAATAATGATATAATACCCAGGGGCCATGGAAGATCCGGATATACAACCCAGAGACAACTGTAAATAATGATATTCTGCCCAGGGACCACTTTACATAATGATATTCTACCCAGGGACCACCTTAAAAATGATATTCTGCCCAGGGACCTCTGTAAATAATGATATACTACCCAGAGACCATAGTAAATAATGATATTCTACCCACGGACCACTGTCAATAATGAAATACTACCCAGGGACCACTGTAAATTATGATATATTATCCAGGGACCATAGTAAATAATGATTTTTGTACCCAGGGACCACAGTAAAACATGAGATACTACCCGGGGACCACTGTAAATAAAGAAATAATACCCAGGGATCACTGTAAATAATGATACACTACCCAGGGACCACTGTAAATAATGATATACTGCCCAGGGACCACTGTAAATAATATCATTCTACCCACCGACCAGTGTAAATAATGATATGCCGGACAGGGACCACTGTAAATAATGAGATTCTACCCGGGGACCATTGAAGATACGGTTGTACTACCCAGAGGCAACTGTATATAATGAGATACTACCCAGGGACCACTGTCAATAATGATACACTACCCAGGCACGACTGTAAATAATGATATGCGACCCAGGGACCACTGTAAATAATGATATTCTACCCAGGGACCACTGTAAATAATGAGATACTACCCAGGGACCACTGAAATTATGATATTCTACCCAGGGACCACTGTAAAAAATGATATACCTGTCAAGGACCACTGTAAATAATGATATTCTGCCCAGGGACCACTGTAAATAATGATATAATACCCAGGGACAATTGAAGATACGGATCTACTACCTAGGGACAACTGTAAATAATGAAATACTACACAGGGACCACTGTAAATTTGATATTCTCCCAAGGAACCACTGTAAATAATGATATTCTACCCGGGGACCACTGAAAATAATGATATCCTCCCCAGGAACCGCAGTAAATAATGCGATAATACCCAGAACCATTGTAGATACGGATATACTACCTAGGGACAACTGTAAATAATGAAATACTACACAGGGACCACTGTAAATTTGATATTCTCCCAAGGAACCACTGTAAATAATGATTTTCTACCCGGTGACCACTGAAAATAATGATATCCTCCCCAGGAACCGCAGTAAATAATGCGATAATACCCAGGGACCATTGTAGATACGGATATACTACCCAGGGATCACTGTAAATTTGATATTTTCCCCAGGGACCACTGTAAATAACGATATTCTACCCAGGGGACACTGTAAATAATGATATGCGACCAAGGGACCACTGTAAATAATGATACACTACACAGGGACCACTGTAAATAATGATATACTACCCAGTGACCAATGTGAATAATGACATACTACCCAGGGACCACTGTAACTATTGATACACTGTACAGGGGCCACTGTAAGTAATGATATACTACCCAGGGACCACTGTAAATAATGATATTCTACACGGGGATCACTGTAAATAATGATATACTGCCCAGGGACCACAGTAAATAATGACATACTACCCACGGACCACTGTAAATAATGATATTCCATCCAGTGACCACAGTACATTATGATATTCTACCCAGGGACTACTTTAAATAATGATATTCGACACAGGGACCACCGTAAATAATGGTATAATACCCAGGGACCATTGAAGATCCGGATAGACTACCCAGACAACTGTGAATAATGAGATACTACCCAGGGACCACTGTAAATAATGATATGCGAACCAGGGACCACTGTAAATAATGAGATAATCCCCGGGACGATTGTAGTTAGGGCGATACTACCCAGAGACCACTGTAAATAATGAAATCCTCCCCAGGGACCGCAGTAAATAATGAGATAATACCCAGGGACCATTGTAGATACGGATATACTACCCAGGGATCACTGTAAATTTGATATTCTCCCAGGGACCACTGTAAATTATGATATACTACCCAGGGACCACAGTAAATAATGAGATAATACTCAGTGACCATTGTAGATACGGATATAGTACCCAGGCACCACTGTAAATAATGATATTCTACCCAGAGACCACAGTAAATAATGCGAAAATACGCAGGGACCATTGTAGATACGGATATACTACCCTGGGACGACTGTAAATAATGATGTACTACCCAGGGACTACTGTAAATAATGATATTCTACCCAGTGACCACTGTAAATCGTGCGATACTGCCCAGGAACCACTGTAAATAATGATACACTACCCAGGCACTACTGTATATCATGATATTCTCCCCGGGGAGCACTGTAAATAATGATATACTAACCAGGGACTACAGTAAAATATGATATTCTACCCGGGGACCACTGTAATTAATGATATTCCATCCAGGGACTACTGTAAATCATGATATAATACCCAGGACCACTGGAAATAATAATATACGATCCAGGGACAACTGTAAATAATGATATTCTAACCAGGGACCACTGTAAATAATGAGATACTACCCAGGGACCACTGTAAATAATGATATGCGACCCAGGGACCACTGTAAATAATGAGATAATCCCCGGGACGATTGTAGTTAGGGCGATACTACCCAGAGACCACTGTAAATAATGAAATCCTCCCCAGGGACCGCAGTAAATAATGAGATAATACCCAGGGACCATTGTAGATACGGATATACTACCCAGGGATCACTGTAAATTTGATATTCTCCCAGGGACCACTGCAAATAATGATATACTACCCAGGGACCACAGTAAATAATGAGATAATACTCAGTGACCATTGTAGATACGGATATAGTACCCAGGCACCACTGTAAATAATGATATTCTACCCAGAGACCACAGTAAATAATGCGAAAATACTCAGGGACCATTGTAGATACGGATATACTACCCTGGGACGACTGTAAATAATGATGTACTACCCAGGGACCACTGTAAATAATGATATTCTACCCAGTGACCACTGTAAATCGTGCGATACTGCCCAGGAACCACTGTAAATAATGATACACTACCCAGGCACTACTGTATATAATGATATTCTCCCCGGGGACCACTTAAATAATGATATACTACCCAGGGACTACAGTAAAAATGATATTCTACCCGGGGACCACTGTAATTAATGATATTCCATCCAGGGACGACTGTAAATCATGATATAATACCCAGGACCACTGGAAATAATAATATACGATCCAGGGACAACTGTAAATAATGATATTCTACCCAGGGACCACTGTAAATAATGATATATTACCCAGGGACCACTGCAAATAATGATATTCGACACAGCGACCACAGTAAATAATGAGATAATACTCAGGGACCATTGTAGATACGGATATACCACCGAGGGACAACTGTAAATAATGATGTACTACCCAGGGACCACTGTAAAAAATGATATACTATCCAGTGACCAATGTGAATAATAATATACTACCCAGGGACCACTGTACACGATGATACACTGCCTAGGGCCCACTGTAAATAATGATATTCTACCCGAGGACCACCGTAAATAATGATATACTACCCAGGGACCACTGTAAATAATGATGTTCTCCCCAGGGACCACTGTAAATAATGAGATAATTCCCAGGTACGATTGTACATACGGATATACTACTCAGAGACCACTGTAAATAATGATATTCTCCCCAGGGACCCCATAAATAATGAGATAATACCCAGGGACAATTGTAGATACGGATATACTACTCAGAGACCACTGTAAATAATGTTATGCTACCCAGGGAGCACAGTAAATAATGAGATACTACCCAGAGACCACAGTAAGTAATGAGAAAATGCCCAGGGACCATTGTAGATCCTGGTACACCACTCAGGGACCACTATAAATAATGATATTCTACGCAGGGACGATTGTAGATACGGATATACTGCCGAGAGACCACTGTAAATAATGATATTCTCCCCAGAGACATAGAACATAGAACAATACAGCGCAGTACAGGCCCTTCGGCCCACGATGTTGCACCGAAACAAAAGCCATCTAACCTACACTATGCCATTATCATACATATGTCTATCCAATAAACATTTAAATGCCCTCAATGTTGGCGAGTTCACTACTGTAGCAGGTAGGGCATTGCACGGCCTCACTACTCTTTGCGTAAAGAACCTACTTCTGACCTCTGTCCTAAATCTATTATCCCGCAGTTTAAAGCTATGTCCCCTCGTGCCAGCCATTTCCATCCGCGGGAGAAGGCTCTCACTGTCCACCCTATCCAACCCCCTGATCTTTTTGTATGCCTCTATTAAGTCTCTTCTTAACCTTCTTCTCTCCAACGAAAACAACCTCAAGTCCTTCAGCCTTTCCTCATAAGATTTTCCCTCCATACCAGGCAACATTCCGGTAAATCTCCTCTGCACCCGCTCCAAAGCCTCCACATGACCTCCTGACTCCGGAACTCAATCCCTCTACCAATAAAGGCCAACACTCCATAGGCCTTCTTCACAACCCTATCAACCTGGTTGGCAAATTTCAGGGATCTATGTACATGGACACCTAGATCCCTCTGCTCATCCACACTTTCAAGAACTTTACCATTAGCCAAATATTCCGCATTCCTGTTATTCCTTCCAAAGTGAATCACCTCACACTTCTCTACATTAAACTCAATTTTCCACCTCTCAGCCCAGCTCTGCAGCTTATCTATATCCCTCTGTAACCTGCTACATCCTTCCACACCATCGACAACACCACCGACTTTAGTCTCGTCTGCATATTTACTCACCCACCCTTCTGCGCCTTCCTCTAGGTCATTGATAAAAATGACAAACAGCAACGGCCCCAGAACAGATCCTTGTGGTACTCCACTTGTGACTGAACTCCATTCTGAACATTTCCCATCAACCACCACCCTCTGTCTTCTTTCAGCTAGCCAATTTCTGATCCACATCTCTAAATCACCCTCAATCCCCAGCCTCCGTATTTTCTGCAATAGCCTACCGTGGGGAAACTTATCAAACGCTTTGCTGAAATCCATATACACCACTTCAACTGCTCTACCCTCGTCTACCTGTTCAGTCACCTTCTCAAAGAACTCGCTAAGGTTTGTGAGGCATGACCTACCCTTCACAAAGCCATGCTGACTATCCCTGATCATATTATTCCGATCTAGATGATTATAAATCTTGTCTCTTATAATACCCTCCGCGACTTTACCCACTACAGACGTGAGGCTCACCGGTCTATAGTTGCCGCGGTTGTCTCTGCACCCCTTTTTGAACAAAGGGACCACATTTGCTATCCTCCAGTCCTCTGGCACTATTCCTGTAGCCAATGATGACATAAAAATCAAAGCCAAAGGTACAGCAATCTCTTCCATGGCCTCCCAGAGAATCCTAGGATAAATGCCATCAGGTCCCGGGGACTTATCTATTTTCAGCCTGTCCAGAATTGCCAACACCTCTTCCCTACGTACCTCAATGCCATCTATTCTATTAGCCTGGGTCTCAGCATTCTCCTCCACAACATTATCTTTTTCCTGGGTGAATACTGACGAAAAATATTCATTTAGTATCCCGCCTATCTCTTCAGACTCCACACACAATTTCCCATCCATGTCCTTGACTGGTCCTACTCCTTCCCTAGTCATTCGCTTATTCCTGACATACCTATAGAAAGCGTTTGGGTTTTCCTTGATCCTTCCTGCCAAATATTTCTCATGCCCCCCAATTGCTCGTCTTAGCTCTCTCTTTAGATCCTTCTTCGCTACCTTGTAACTATCCATCGCCCCAATTGAAACTTCACACCTCATCTTCACATAGGCCTCCTTCTTCCTCTTAACAAGAGATTCCACTTCCTTGGTAAACCACGGTTCCCTCGCTCGGCACCTTCCTCCCTGCCTGATCGGTACATACTTATCTAGAACACGCATTGGTGATCCTTGAACAAGCCCCACTTATCCAGTGTGCACAACACTTGCAGCCGACTTCTCTACCTTATCCCCCCCCCCAAGTCAAATCTAATGGCATCATAATTGCCCTTCCCCCAGCTATAACTCTTGCCCTGCGGTGTATACTTATCCCTTTCCATCATTAACGTAAACGTCACCGAATTGTGGTCACTGTCCCCAATGTGCTCTCCTACCTCCAAATCCAACACCTGGCCTGGTGCATTACCCAAAACCAAATCCAACGTGGCCTCGCCACTTGTTGGCCTGTCAACATATTGTGTCAGGAAACACTCCTGCACACACTGTACAAAAAACGACCCATCTAATGTACTCGAACTATATCTTTTCCAGTCATTATTTGGAAAGTTAAAGTCTCCCATAATAACTACCCTGTTACTTTCGCTCTTATCCAGATTCATGGGCGAAATTCTCCATTATCGGCGGAAAGTCCGCCGATCGGCGCAAAAAACGGCGCAAATCCCACTTGCGTCACGTCATAAAAATGGGCCGATAGTCTGCGGCCCGAAATGGGATAGCAGCGACGTAACGGGATCCGCGCTTGCGCAGTGGTTCACGCCGTGCAGCGTCATACGCGCTGCACGGCGTGACGGCTCATAAGGCCGCGCAGCTCCCCCCCACCCGACCGGAACACCCGACCGCAACACCCGACTGGATGGCTGGCCGTCGCTCAGCCCCGAGGTTCGAGTCACGCGATGTGGAGGTGCTCCTGGACGCGGTGGAGCAGAGGAGGGACGCCCTGTATCCCTTGCACGGCCGCAGAGTTGCCCCACGCCACAGCCGGCGTCTGTGGAGGGAGGTGGCAGAGGCCGTCACCGCTGTGGCCCTAACACCACGGACAGGCACCCAGTGCCACAAGAAGGTGAACGACCTCGTCAGAGCAGGCAGGGAGAGCCTCCCCCATATCCCCCATATCCCCCCTCCCCATATCCCCCCTCCCCCATATCCCCCATATCCCCCCTCCCCCATATCCCCCATATCCCCCCTCCCCCATATCCCCCCTCCCGCATATCCCCCCTCCCCCATATCCCCCATATCCCCCCTCCCCCATATCCCCCCTTCCCCATATCCCCCATATCCCCCCTCCCCCATATACCCCCTCCCCCATATCTCCCCTCCTCCATATCCCCCCCTCCCCCATATCCCCCTCCCCATATCCCCCCTCCCCCATATCCCCCCCCTCCCCCATATCCCCCCTCCCCCATATCCCCCATATCCCCCTCCCCCATATCCCCCCTCCCCCATATCCCCGCTCCCCCATATCCCCCTCCCCCATATCCCCCATATCCCCTCTCCCCCATGCCCCCCCTCCCCCATATCCCCCATATCCCCAAGTGAATCCAGCCCTAACCTTAACCTCTGCAATGCACGCGCAACCGATGGCATGCATTCATATACCTGCCTTACACTGTTGCCTTTTACCCCTGCCGCCAACCCCCCCCCCCCCCCCCACAGGAGAGGCGCGCACACAACAATAGGGAGCATGTGAGGACTGGAGGAGGGCCCGCTGATGAGAGGCCACTGACCGTACATGAGGAAAGGGCCCTGGAACTGGCTGGCGGACCTGAGGACCGGGAGGTTGCTGATGCAGAGGTCGGGGCCCCACGAGCAAGTGAGCCACCGTCAGCCCGTCCCCATATCCCCCCTCCCCTATATCCCCCTCCCCCGTATCACCTGATCACTGCCTGATGTCTAACCATGCATGCTTCATTGTGTATCGCAGGACCAAACGTCCAGGCACCCATCCCCGCAGATGCACACCGCCCGCAGGCTGCCCCTCGGAGACCACGGGAGACAGAGAGACACGGACCCTCCAGCATGCGACGCCCGCAGGATGCCCCTCGCACACCACGGGAGACGGAGAGACCTGGAGCAACAGGGAGACGACACCCCCGTCACGTGCGGGAGCGACCACCCAGCGATGAGGGGGGCAGCCACAGGCCCCCGTCACATCCGAGCCAGGACACCACTACCCAGGACATCACTATCCAGGACACCCCTACCCGGGACACCACTACCCAGGACACCACTACCCAGGACACCCCTACACGGGACAGCACTATCCAGGACACCCCTACCCGGGACACCACTACCCAGGACACCCCTACCCGGACAGCACTACCCGGGACAGCACTACCCGGGACAGCACTACCCGGGACAGCACTACCCAGGACACCCCTACCCGGGAAGACGAAATACCGGACAGTGACTCAGAGTGGATGGGTGGAGACGAACTCCCACCCCAAAGTGCCATGGACTCAGAGTGGGACGAAGAGCACGACACAACGCCACTGCTGTCACCAACACCCTCCACCATCGCAGAAACACTCACCATGGTTGGGCACTTTAGTGATGAGGCGTCTGGTACACTCACTGGTGCGCACAACACAGCCGTCCCGGTACAGCAGGTGGAGGTAGGAGCAGCAGAGGGACCGGGCGGTCGGAGGGCAGCCCAGGCCAAGCGAACATCTGCCGCCCAGATGGATCCCGGGTTCCTGGAGTTTCCACACCCACACATAGATCCGATGCAACCACCAACACGGAGACGAGCAAATAGGGTGACGGGTGGCTTGCGGCGGCTGCGGTCGCAGGTAGAGGAGTCCACCCGCGTCCAGGAGCTGGGAGTGGTCCCGGTCATGCGTGCCACCCAGGCTGACACCGCACGGGTGGCGTCCGCGGTGGAGGCAATGGGTGCGACGGTGTCAGACATGCGGAACGGTTTGCGAGGCCTGGGGCCTTCCGTGCAGGCGGCGTCTGTGGCCCAGGAAATGGCTGCCCTCTCACAGGAGGCCATGAGCCAGTGCCAGCGCCAGATGGCAGAGGCGCTCAACGCCATAGCCCAGTCTCAGCAGGCCATGGCCCAGTCTCAGCAGGCCATGGCCCAGTCTCAGCAGGCCATAGCCCAGTCTCTGTAGGCCATGGCCCAGTCTCTGCAGGCCATGGCCCAGTCTCAGCAGGCCATCGCTGAGGGCATCGGCGCCAGTGGCCATGTGCGAGCTGGCGTCGCACTGTCGCAGACAGGGTTCGACAACCCCCTGGGCTCCATGGCTGCAAACCTGCAGACCCCTGTCGATACCAGTACGGGCCTCCAGGACTGGCAGCGGCAGATGTCGGGGGCCAGTCCGTTCGCATCCCCCATCCATGTAGAGGCCTGGGGGCCATCGGGCACCCCGAGGGAGGAGGAGGTGGTGTGGTCCGTCCCGGCTCCCTCTGTAGGGGAGGTCCCGGTACACCGCGACACCTCGGACTCCCCCCCCTTCCGTCCCAGGTGCATCGGGTGGGCAACGGGCAGGACAGGCTGGCAGCTCGCCATCCCAGTCGCCCGGGCCGCAGCCTGGCCCATCTAGGCCAGGACGCCCCAGGAAACGGCCGCCAAAGGGATCCAGTGTCAGAGGGCAGGAATCACAGGGGTCCACCTCCAGTTCTGCTGTACCGTCTGGGGAACCACGTAGACGTAGTCAAAGGGCCCGTAAGGCCAAACAATTAGACACTGAGTAAGTTGGCACGGGTGCAGGGCACAGATGAGTTTTAGGGGCTAGGGCACGTGCATGAACTCCTTTGGTTATTAAAGTCAATGTTACACCTACCGAAGCTGCCTTTGTGCTCTGTCCAAAGTGTTCGGGCATGTCATGTACGTTGAGCGCAAGTGTGTGTGTGACGGGTGGTCTTACCTCAGCCCCAGGTGAATCTGCCCCCTTCCCCCTGGGCCGCCATCAACATCCCCCGGGCAGAGGACGGGACCGTGCGCTGCAGTGTCACAGCCGCATGCAGGGATGGTCCGGGTGGATGGTGGTACTGTGGCCATGGGTCAGACATAGTCCAACGATGTAGAGCCAGGAGCTCATCGGAGGCGGGTTGTCATCATCCTCCATGGCCTGCGATAGACACGCGTCCACCCGCAACTGGGTGAGCCCGGCCCGTTGTGCCGCCGGTGGATCGGCAATTGGGGGTGGGGGGGTGGTGTGTATGCGGGTGGGGTGTGTGGGGTTGGGGAGGGGGGTGAGGGTGCTGGGTGGGTGGATGGGTGGTGGGTGTGGGTGGTCGGCTGTTGTCATGGTGTGCGGTCTGTGGCCATACTAGCCGATTCCCACGCCCATCTAGTCAGTGAAGCGGGCGTCTATCAGTCTGTCCCGTGCCCGCTGGGCCAGCCAGTAACGGTGGACAGCCACCCGCCTGTGTCTACCCCGTCAGCCCTGACCATTGCCCCCATCCCCCTCAACTGGGGAGGACTGGGCCTCTTCCTGCTGCTCCTCCACTCCGCCCTCCTCTGCCTGCGGCACATCGCCCCTCTGCTGGGCTATGTTGTGCAGGACGCAGCACACCACAATGATGCGGCCGACCCTATCTGACCGATACTGGAGGGCGCCCCCAGAGAGGTCCAGGCACCTGAAACGCATCTTCAGCACGCCAAAGCACCTCTCGATCACTCCCCTTGTCGCTACATGGGCATCATTGTAGCGGTTCTCCGCCTCATTGCATGGCCTCCGTATAGGCGTCATCAGCCACGATCGCAATGGGTAGCCCCTGTCGCCCAGCAACCAGCCCCTCAGCCGGGGATGGTGTCCTTCGTACATGCCGGGGATGGATGACCGCGACAACATGAATGAGTCGTGTACACTGCCTGGGTGACGGGCGCAGACGTGCAGGATCATCATGCAGTGGTCGCAGACCACCTGTACGTTCATTGAATAGGTCCCCTTCCTGTTAGTGAACACGGCCCTGTTCTCTGCAGGTGGCCGCACGGCGACGTGCATCCCATCGATCGCGCCCTGGACCATGGGGAACCCGGCCACGGCAGAGAAGCCCACGGCCCGGGCATCTTGGCTGGCCCGGTCCACGGGGAAGCGGATGTAGCGGTGCGCCATGGCATAAAGGGCATCTGTCACTGCCCGGATGCACCGATGCACCGATGTCTGCGATATGCCGGGCAGGTCCCCACTCGGTGCCTGGAATGACGCCGTTGCATAAAAGTTCAGGGCCACCGTAACCTTGACGGACAGGGGGAGAGGGTGTCCCCCGCCAGTGCCACGCGGTGACAGGTGTGCCAGCAGGTGGCAGATGTGTGCCACGGTTTCCCGGCTCATCCGGAGTCTCCTCCTGCATTCCCGGTCCGTGAGGTCCTGGTATGACTGCCGGGGCCGGTAGACACGGGGCGCCCTCGGGTGACTCCGTTGCCGTGGGGCCGCGACGTCCTCCTCCCCCTCCTCGTCCTGTCGGTCAGGTGTCCCTCCTGCCTGGGCGGCTGCCGCCTGCCCCTCTGCGGCAGCCTGCGCCGCATCTCTGGCACGCTCCTCCTCCTCATCCAGGGCAACATAGACATGAGCGGCTGCCACCACGGCGGCCAACATCGCTGGATGGTCTGAAAACATGACGGCCTGGTGGGGGGGGGAGGGGAACGACGACATGTCATCATTGCCCATATCCCCTCCTCCCCCGAGCCAGGTGGCATGGACCGCATGGGTCCAACTGTTGGAGGCTGGCAACTGGCCAGGTGGACCAACTCATTTGCCCTCCCATCACCCTCCTCGGCACGGACCCCCTCCCCAACCTCCACCCCAGCACGGACCCCCCCCCCCAACCTCCACCCCGGCACGGACCCCCTCCCCAACCTCCACCCCGGCACGGAACCCCTCCCAAACCCCAACCTCCACCCCAGCACGGACCCCCCCCCAACCTCCACCCCGGCACGGACCCCCTCCCCAACCTCCACCCCAGCACGGACCCCCTCCCCAACCTCCACCCCGGCACGGACCCCCTCACAAACCTCCACCCCGGCACGGACCCCCTCCCAACCCCCAAACTCCACCCCAGAACGGACCCCCCCACAACCTCCACCCCGGCACGGACACCCTCCCCAACCTCCACCCCAGCACGGACCCCCTCCCCAACCTCCACCCCAGCACGGAGCCCCTCCCAACCCCCAGCCTCCACTCCAGCACGGACCCTCCCCCCAACCTCCACCCCAGCACGGACCCCCTCCCCAACCTCCACCCCAGCACGGACCCCTCCCCAACCTCTACCCCAGCACGGACCCCCCTCCCGGCACTCCCCCGGAGCCCAGCCTACTCTAACCACTTCCCCCCCCCCCCCGCCGCACACACACACACACACAAGCCGAGAGACACCTCTCCTCACGCAATCAGTCTGCGGCCACGCCATTTCCTGCCCAGAGCCAACACTCCAGGCCGTCACTCACCTCCTTGCTGGTCGGCGTGAGCCTGGAGCACCGGGTCACGCTGATGAAAAGGAGGTTTGATTCACGTCGACGTGAACGCTCATCACGTCGACGGAACTTCGGCCCATCCGGAAGGGAGAATATCGGCAGGCCGAAAATCGGCTGCCTTGCGCAGACCCGTGACATTCTCCGCGGCAGCGGCGCCATTAACGCCCCGCCGACTTTTCTCCCTTCGGAGACGTCGGCGGGGGCGGGATTCACGGCGGCCAACGACCATTCTCCGACCCGACGGGGGGTCGGAGAATGACGTCCATGATTTATAATCATCTAGATAGGAATAACATGATTAGGGATAGTCAGCATGGCTTTGTGAAGGGGAGGTCATGCCTCACAAATCTTATCGAGTTCTTTGAGAATGTGACTGAACAGGTAGACGAGGGTAGAGCAGTTGATGTGGTGTATATGGATTTCAGTAAAGCGTTTGATAAGGTTCCACACGGTAGGCTATTGCATTAAATACGGAGGCTGGGGATTGAGGGTGATTTAGAGATGTGGATCAGAAATTGGCTAGCTGCAAGAAGACAGAGGGTGGTGGTTGATGGGAAATGTTCAGAATGGAGTTCAGTTACAAGTGACGTACCACAATCATCTGTTCTGGGACCGTTGCTGTTTGTCATTTTTATAAATTACCTAGAGGAGGGCGCAGAAGGGTGGGTGAGTAAATTTGCAGACGACACTAAAGTCGGTGGTGTTGTCGACAGTGCGGAAGGATGTTGCAGGTTACAGAGTGACATAGATAAGCTGCAGAGCTGGGCTGAGAGGTGGCAAATGGAGTTTAACGTAGAGAAGTGTGAGGTGATTCACTTTGGAAGGAATAAGAGGAATGCGGAATATTTGACTCATGGTAAAATTCTTGGAAGTGTGGATGAGCAGAGGGATCTCGGTGTCCATGTACACAGATCCCTGAAATTTGCCACCCAGGTTGATAGGGTTGTGAAGAAGGCCTATGGAGTGTTGGCCTTTATTGGTAGAGGGGTTGAGTTCTGGAGTCATGAGGTCATGTTGCAGCTGCACAAAACTCTGGTACGGCCGCATTTGGAGTATTGTGTACAGTTCTGGTCACCTCATTATAGGAAGGACGTGGAAGCATTGGAAAGGGTGCAGAGGAGATTTACCAGGATGTTGCCTGGTATGGAGGGAAAATCTTATGAGGAAAGGCTGATGGACTTGAGGTTGTTTTCGTTAGAGAGAAGAAGGTTTCGAGGAGTCTTAATCGAGGCATACAAAATTATCAGAGGGTTAGATAGGGTGGACAGTGAGAGCCTTCTCCCGCGGGTGGAAATGGCTAGCACGAGGGGACATAGCCTTAAACTTAGGGGTAATAGATATAGGACAGAGGTCAGAGGTAGGTTCTTTACGCAAAGAGTGGCGAGGCCGTGGAATGCCCTACCTGCAACAGTAGTGAACTCGCCAACATTGAGGGCATTTAAAAGTTTATTGGATAAGCATATGGATGATACTGGCATAGTGTAGGTTAGATGGCTTTTGTTTTTTGACTTCCCATGTCGGTGCAACATCGTGGGCCGAAGGGCCTGTACTGCGCTGTATCATTCTATGTTCTATGTTCTATAGGTACCAGTGTAAATAATTATATACTACATAGGTACCACTGTAAATAATGATATGCTACCCGGGGAACACTGTAAATAATGGTATTCTACACAGGGGCCGCTGTTAATATTTATATATCACCCACGGACCACTGTTAATAATGATATTGTACCCAGGGACCACTGTAAGTAATGAAATACTGCACAGAGACCACTGTAAATAATGAAATACTACAGAGTGACCACTGTAAATAATATTATATTACACAGGGTCAAGGTAATTAAAGGTATTCTACACAGGGACAACTGTAAATAGTGATATATAACTGAGGGACAACTGTAAATAATGATATTCTACCCAGGGGCCACTGTAAATAGTGATATACTAACCAGGGTTCACTTTAAATAATGATATACGACCCAGTGGCCTCTGTAAATAAAGATATACTGCCCAGGGACCACTGCAAATAGCGATATACAACCCAGGGTTCACTGTAAATAATGATACACTACCCAGTGACCACTGTAAATAAAGGTACACCGCCCAGGAACCACTGTAAATAAAGACTTTCTACACAAGGACCACTGGAAATAATGATATTCTACACAGTGGCCACTGCAGATAATGATGTACTGCACAGAGCCACTGTAAATAATGATATACTACCCATGGACCATTGTAAATAATGATATACTACCCAGGGACCGCTGTACATAATGATATACTACCCAGGGACCACTGTAAATAATGACAGACTGCCCAGGAACCACTGTAAATAATGATATTCTACCCAGGGACCACTGTAAATAATGATATACTACCCAGGGACCGCTGTAAATAATGATATACTACCCAGGGCACACTGTAAATAATGATATACTACCAGGGACAACTGTAAATAATGATATTCTACCCAGCGACCACTGTAAATAATGATATACTACCCAGAGGACACTGTAAATAATGATAGTCTAACCAGTGTCCACTGTAAATAATTATATACGACATAGCTACAACTGTAAATTATGATATACCACCCAGGGCACACTGTAAATAATGATATACTACCCAGGGCACACTGTAAATAATGATGCTGAGGAAGTTGTGGATAGCACATTCAGTGAGTTGGTCACACCGCAGATTAAAATTACTGAGGCAGATAGGGAATGGGTGACCAACAGGCAGAGGAAGAGTTGGAAGGCAGTGCAGGGATCCCCTGCGGTCATCTCCCGCCAAAACAGATTTACCGTTTTGGAAACTGTTGGGGGAGCTGGTTCACCAGGGGAAGGTAGCAGCAGCCAGGTTCATGGCACCGTGGCTGGCTCTGCTGCACAGAAGGGCGGGAAAAAGATTGGCAGAGCTATAGTGATAGGGGATTCAATTGTAAGGGGACTAGACAGGCGTTTCTGTGGACGCAAACGAGAATCCAGGTTGGTATGTTGCCTCCCTGGTGCAAGGGTCAAGGATGTCTCGGAATGGCTGCAGGGCATTCTGGAGGGGGAGGGTGAACAGCCAGCTGTCGTGGTGCATATAGGCACCAACGATATAGGTAAAAAACGGGATGAGGTCCTACAAGCTGAATCTAGGGAATTAGGAGTTAAACTAAAAAGTAGGACCTCAAAGGTAGTAATCTCAGGATTGCTACCAGTGCCACCTGATAGTCAGAGTAGGAATGACAGGATAGCTAGGATGAATACGTGGCTTGAGAGATGGTGCAAGAGGGAGGGTTTCAAATTCCTGGGACATTGGGACCGGTTCTGGGCGAGGTGGGACCTGTACAAATCGGACGGTCTGCATCTGGGTGGGACCGGAACCAATGTTCTCGGGGGTGTGTTTGCTAGTGCAGTTGGGGAGGGTTTAAACTAATGTGGCAGGGGGATGGGAACCGATGTAGGAAGTCAGTGGGGACAGAAACAAAAGGCAGGAAGGGAGAGTGTGTAAAGCATGACCAGAGAAAGCAGGGCAGAGAGCAAGGACGGTCTACATTAAACTGCATTTATTTCAATGCAAGGGGCCTGACGGGTAAAGCGGAATAACTCAGGGCATGGACGGGCACATGGGATGGGATATTATAGCTATTACTGAAACATGGCTAAGGGAGGGGCAGGACTGGCAGCTCAATGTTCCAGTGGCGTTTTTGATTAGGGAGAACATCACGGCAGTACTTAGAGGGGATATATCCGAGGGTTCGCCCACTGAGTCTATATGGGTGGAACTGAAAAATAAGAAGGGAGAGATCACCTTGGCAGGACTGTCCTACAGGCCCCCAAATAGTCAGCGGGAAATTGAGGAGCAAATATGTAAGGAGATTACAGATAGCTGCAAGAATAATAGGGTGGTAGTAGTAGGGGACTTTAACTTTCCCAACATTGACTGGGACAGCCATAGCATTAGGGGCTTGGATGGAGGGAAATTTGTTGAGTGTATTCAGGAGGAATTTCTCATTCAGTATGTGGATGGACCGACTAGAGAGGGGGCAAAACTTGACCTCGTCTTGGGAAATAAGGAAGGGCAAGTGACAGAAGTGCTAGTGAGGAATCACTTTGGGACAAGTGACCATAACTCCATTAGTTTTAAGATAGCTATGGAGAATGATAGGTCTGGCCCAAGAGTTAAAATTCTTAATTGGGGCAAGGCCAATTTTGATGGTATCAGACAGGAACTTGCAGAGGTAGATTGGGGGAGACTGTTGGCAGGCAAAGGGACGGCTGGTAAATGGGAGGCTTTTAAAAATGTGTTAACCAGGGTGCAGGGTGAGCACATTCCCTTTAGAGTGAAGGGCAAGGCTGGTAGAAGTAGGGAACCCTGGATGACTCGAGATATTGAGACTCTGGTCAAAAAGAAGAAGGAGGCATATGACGTACATAAGCAACTGGGATCAAGTGGATCCCTTGAAGAGTATAGAGATTGTCGAAATAGAGTTAAGAGGGAAATCGGGAGGGCAAAAAGGGGACATGAAATTGCTTTGGCAAATAATGCAAGGAAGAATCCAAAGAGATTCTACAGATACATAAAGGGGAAATGAGTAACTAGGGACAGAGTAGGGCCTCTTAAGGATCAACAAGGGCATCTATGTGCAGAGCCACAAGAGTTGGGTGAGATCCTGAATGAATATTTCTCATCGGTATTCACGGTGGAGAAAGGCATGGATGTTAGGAAACTAAGCGAAATAAATAGTGATGTCTTGAGAAGTGTGCATATTACAGAGGAGGAGGTGCTCTGAAGTCTTAAAGCGCATCAAGGTAGATAAATCCCCGGGACCTGACGAAATGTATCCCAGGATGTTGTGGGAGGCTAGGGAGGAAATTGCGGGTCCCCTAACAGAGATATTTGAATCATCGGCAGCCACACGTGAGGTGCCTGAAGATTGGAGAGTGGCGAATGTTGTGCCCTTGTTTAAGAAGGGCAGCAGGGAAAAGCCTCGGAACTACAGACCGGTGAGCCTAACGTCTGTAGTAGGTAAGTTTCTAGAAGGTATTCTGAGAGACAGGATCTACAAGCATTTAGAGAGGCAAGGACTGATTCGGGGCAGTCAGCATGGCTTTGTGCGTGGAAAATCATGTCTCACAAATTTGATTGAGTTTTTTGAGGGGGTGACCAAGAAGGGAGATAAGGGCAGTGCAGTAGACGTTGTCTGCATGGACTTTAGCAAAGCCTTTGACAAGGTACCGCATGGTAGGTTGTTGCAGAAGGTTAAAGCTCATGGGATCCAGGGTGAGGTTGCCAATTGGATTCAAAATTGGCTGGACGACAGAAGGCAGAGGGTGGTTGTAGAGGGTTGTTTTTCAAACTGGAGGCCTGTGACCAGTGGTGTGCCTCAGGGATCGGTGCTGGGTCCACTGTTATTTGTGAATTATATTAATGATTTGGATGAGAATTTAGGAGGCATGGTTAGTAAGTTTGCAGATGACACCAAGATTGGTGGCACAGTGGATAGTGAAGAAGGTTATCTAGGATTGCAACGGGATCTTGATCAATTAGGCCAGTGGGCCGACGAATGGCAGATGGAGTTTAATTTAGATAAATGTGAGGTGATGCATTTTGGCAGATCGAATCAGGCCAGGACCTACTCAGTTAATGGTATGGCGGTAGGGAGAGTTATAGAACAAAGAGATCTAGGAGTACAGGTTCATAGCTCCTTGAAGGTGGAGTCGCAGGTGGGCAGGGTGGTGCTTGGTTTCATTGGTCAGAACATTGAATACAGGAGTTGGGACATCTTGTTGAAGTTGTACAAGACATTGGCACGGCCACACTTGGAATACTGTGTGCAGTTCTGGTCACCCTATTATAGAAAGGATATTATTAAACTGGAAAGAGTGCATAAAAGATTTACTAGGATGTTGCCGGGACTTGATAGTTTGAGTTGGAAGGAGAAGCTGGATAGACTGGGACTTTTTTCTCTGGAGCGTAGGAGGCTTAGGGATGATCTTATAGAGGTCTATAAAATAATGAGGGGCACAGATAAGGTAGATAGTCAACATCTTTTCCCAAAGGTAGGGGAATCTAAAACTAGAGGGCATAGGTTTAAGGTGAGAGGGGAGAGATTCAGAAGGGCCCAGAGGGGCAATTTCTTCACTCAGACGGTAGTGAGTGTCTGGAATGGGCTGCCAGAGGTAGTAGTAGAGGCGGGTACAATTGTGTCTTTTAAAAAACATTTAGATAATTACATGGGTCAGGTGGGTATAGAGGGTTATGGGCCAAGTGCGGGCAACTGGGACTAGCTTAATGGTAAAAACTGGGCGGCATGGACTGGTTGGGCCGAAGGGCCTGTTTCCATGCTGTAAACTTCTATGATTCTATGAAGTCACACGGGATCAGGGGTGAGCTGGCAAGGTGGATACAGAACTGGCTAGGCCATAGAAGGCAGAGAGTAGCAATGGAAGGATGCTTTTCTCATTGGAGGGCTGTGACCAGTGGTGTTCCACAGGGATCAGTGCTGGGGCCTTTACTCTTTGTAGTATATATAAATGATTTGGAGGAAAATGTAACTGGTCTGATTAGTAAGTTTGCAGATGACACAAAGGTTGGTGGAATTGCGGATAGTGATGAGGACTGTCGGAGGATACAGCAGGATTTAGATTGTTTGGAGACTTGGGCGGAGAGATGGCAGATGGAGTTTAATCCGGACAAATGTGAGGTAATGCATTTTGGAAGGTCTAATGCAGGTAGGGAATATACGGTGAATGGTAGAACCCTCAAGAGTATTGAAAGTCAAAGAGATCTAGGAGTACAGGTCCACAGGTCACTGAAAGGGGCAACACAGGTGGAGAAGGTAGTCAAGAAGGCATACGGCATGCGTGCCTTCATTGTCCGGGGCATTGAGTATAAGAATTGGCAAGTCATGTTGCAGCTGTATAGAACCTTAGTTAGGCCACACTTGGAGTATAGTGTTCAATTCTGGTCGCCACACTACCAGAAGGATGTGGAGGCTTTAGAGAGGGTGCAGAAGAGATTTACCAGAATGTTGCATGGTATGGAGGGCATTAGCTATGAGGAGCGTTTGAATAAACTCGGTTTGTTCTCACTGGAACGAAGGAGGTTGAGGGGAGACCTGATAGAGGTATACAAAATTATGAGGGGCATAGACAGAGTGGATAGTCAGAGGCTTTTCCCCAGGGTAGAGGGGTCAATTACTAGGGGGCATAGGTTTAAGGTGAGAGGGGCAAGGTTTAGAGTAGATGTACGAGGCAAGTTTTTTACGCAGAGGGTAGTGGGTGCCTGGAACTCGCTACCGGAGCAGGTGGTGGAAGCAGGGACGATAGTGACATTTAAGGGGCATCTTGACAAATACATGAATAGGATGGGAATAGAGGGATACGGACCTAGGAAGTGTAGAAGATTGTAGTTTAGTCGGGCAGCATGGTCGGCACGGGCTTGGAGGGCCGAAGGGCCTGTTCCTGTGCTGTACATTTCTTTGTTCTTTGTTCTTTGTTCTATATACTACCAGGGACAACTGTAAATAATGATATTCTACCCAGCGACCACTGTAAATAATGATATACTACCCAGAGGACACTGTAAATAATAATATTCTAACCAGTGAACACTGTAAATAATTATATACTACATAGGTACCACTGTAAATAATGATATACCACCCAGGGAACACTGTAAATAAGGATATTCTACCCACGGACCACAGTAAATAATGATATACTGCACAGGTAGCACTGTAAAGAAGATATACTACACAGGGACCACTGTAATTAAAAATATTCTAGCCAGGGACAAATGTATATAATGATATAATACTGAGGGACCACTATAAATAATGATATTCTACCCAGGGGCCACAGCAAATAATGATGTACTTCCAGGGACCACTGTAAATAAAGGTTTACTGCCCAGGGACCACTGTAAATAAAGATATACTACCCAGGGGACCACCGTAAATAATGATATACTACCCAGGGGTCACAGCAAATAATGATGTACTACCAGGGACCACTGTAAATAAAGTCATACGACCCAGGGACTATTGTAAATAATGATATACTACACAGTGACCACTGTAAAAAATGATATTCTAACCAGAGACAACTGTAAATAATGATATATTTCCTACGGGCCACTATAAATTATGATACACTATCAGCGACTACTGTAAATAATGATATACTGCCCAGGGACCACTGTAAATAATGATATACTACACAGGGACAACTGTAAATAATGATATACTTCCCAGGGACCACTGTGAGTAATGATATGTTGCCCAGGGACCACTGTGAAAAATGACATATTGCCCAGGGACCACTGTAAATAATGATATACTGCCCAGGGACCACTGTAAATAATGATATACTACCCAGGGACCATTGTAAATAGTGATATACTACCCAGGGACCACTGTAAATAATGATATACTCCCCAGGGACAACTGTAAAAATGATATACTGCACAGGGACCACTGAAAAGATTGATATATTACCCCGGGACCACTGTAATTAATGATGTACAACCAGGGACCACTGTAAATAACGCTATACTACCCCAGGACCACTGTAAATAATGATGTACAGCCAGGGACCACTGTAAATAAAGGTTTACTGCCCAGGGACCACTGTGAATAAAGATATACTACCCAGGGACCACCGTAAATAATGATATACTACCCAGGGGCCACAGCAAATAATGATGTACTACCAGGGACCACTTTAAATAATGTCATACGACCCAGGGATTATTGTAAATAATGATATACTACACAGTGACCACTGAAAAAAATGATATTCTAACCAGAGACAGCTGTAAATAATGATATATTTCCTACGGGCCACTATAAATTATGATACACTATCAGCGACTACTGTAAATAATGATATACTGGCCAGGGACCACTGTAAATAATGATATACTACACAGGGACAACTGTAAATAATGATATACTTCCCAGGGACCACTGTGAATAATGATATGTTGCCCAGGGACCACTGTGAATAATGATATATTGCCCAGGGACCACTGTAAATAATGATATACTACCCAGGGACCACTGTACATAATGATATACTCCCCAGGGACAACTGTAAAAATGATATACTGCACAGGGACCACTGAAAAGTTTGATATATTACCCCGGGACCACTGTAATTAATGATGTACAACCAGGGACCACTGTAAATAACGATATACTACCCCAGGACCACTGTAAATAATGATGTACAGCCAGGGACCACTGTAAATAACGATATCATAGCCATATCATAGAATTTACAGTGCAGAAGGAGGCCATTCGGCCCATCGAGTCTGCACCGGCTCTTGGAAAGAGCACCCTACCCAAGGTCAACACTTCCAACCTATCCCTATAACCCAGTAACCCCACCCAACACTAAGGGCAATTGTGGACACTAAGGGCAATTTATCGTGGCCTATCCGCCTAACCTGCACATCTTTGGACTGTGGGAGGAAACCGGAGCACCCGGAGGAAACCCACGCACACACGGGGAGGATGTGCAGACTCCGCACAGACAGTGACCCAAGCCGGAATCGAACCTGGGACCCTGGAGCTGTGACGCAATTGTGCTATCCACAATGCTACCGTGCTGCCCCGATATACTACCGGGGACCATTGTAAATAATGATATACTACCCAGGGACCACTGTCGATAATGATATCCTACCCAGGGTCCAATGTAAATAATTATAGACTACTCAGGGACCACTGTAAATCAAGATTTACTGCCCAGGGACGACTGCACACAGTGATATACTGCACAGGGCCCACTAAATAAATGGTAAATAATGGTAAACTAACCAGAGACCACTGTGAATAATGATGTACTACCCAGGCACAATTGTAAATAATGACATTTTTACCAGGAACCACAGTGAATAATGATATACTACCCAGGGACCTCTGTAAATAATGATATACTACCCAGGGACCACTGTAAATAATGATATTCTACCCAGGGACAACTGTAAATAATGATATTCTACCCAGGGACAACTGTAAATAATGATGTACTACCCAGGCACAATTGTAAATAATGACATTTTTACCAGGGACCACTGTAAATAATGATATTCTACCAGGGACCACAGTAAATAATGATTCACTACCCAGGAACTAATGTAAATAATGATATTCTATCGAGGGACCAATGTAAATAATGATACACTGCCCAGGAATCACTGTAAATAATCGTATACTGCCCACGGACTACCCAAAATAATGATGTACTGCTCTGGGACCATTGTAAATAATGATATCCTGCCCAGGGAGCACTGCAGAAAATGATATACTACCTATGGATCACTATTAATAATGGTGAAGTGCCCATGGACGCTGTAAATGATGATTTTCGACACAGGAACCACTGTAGCTAATGATATACTTCCCATTGACCACTGAAAAGAATGATACACTACCCACGGGCAACTGTGAATAACGATGTACTGCCCTGGGACCACTGTAACTATTGATATACTTACATTGACCACTGTAAAGAATGATATACTACACAGGGACAACTGTGAATAATGATATACTGCCCAGGGACAATTGTAAATAATGAGATGCTGCCCAGGGACCACTGTAGATAATGATTTACTACCCAAGGTCGACGGTAAATAATGACATACTAACGAGGGACCATTGGAAATAAAGATAAAATGCCCAGGACCCACTGTAAATAATGATATACTATCCAGGGACCCCTGTAAATAATGATAGACTGCTCAGTGACCACTGTCAATAATTATATACTGCCCAGGGACCACTGTAAATAATGATAGACTGCGCAGGGACCACTGTAAATATTGATATACACATCAGGGACTACTGTAAATAATGTTATACTAACCAGGGACCACTGTAAATAAAGATATACTACCCAGGGACCACTGTAAATAAAGATATACTGCCCAGGGACCACTGTAAATAATGATATACTCACAAGGGACTACTGTAAATAATGAGAAACTACTCAGCGACCACTGTAAATAGAGATATACTGCCCAGGGACCACTGTAAATAAAGATATACTGCCCAGGGACCACTGTACATAAAGATATACTGCCCAGGGACCACTGTAAATAATGATATACTACCCAGTGACCACTGTAAATAATGATATACTGCCCAGGGACCACTGTGAATAAAGATATACTGCCCAGGGACCACTGTAAATAAAGATATACTGCCCAGGGACCACTGGAAATAATGATATACTCACAAGGGACTACTGTAAATAATGTGAAACTACACAGCGACCACTGTAAATAGAGATATACTGCCCAGGGACCACTGTACATAAAGATATACTGCCCAGGGACCACTGTAAATAAAGATATCCTGCCCAGGGACCACTGTAAATAAAGATATACTGCCCCGGGACCACTGTAAATAATGATGTACTACCCAGGCACAATTGTAAATAATGACATTTTTACCAGGGACCACTGTAAATAATGATATTCTACACAGGAACCACTGTAAATAATGATATTGTACACAGGGACCACTGTAAATAATGATATTCTACACAGCGACCACTGTAAATAATGATATACTGCTCAGGGACCACTGTAAATTATGATATACTGCCATTGGACTGCTGTAAATAATGATATTCTACCCACGGACCACTGTAAATAATGATATTCTACCCAGGGACCACTGTAAATAATGATTTTTTTCGCCAGGGACCTATGTAAATAATGAGATACTACCCTTGGACCACAGTAAATAATGATATCATCCCCAGGGACCATTGTAGATACGGATATAGTACCCAGAGACTACTGTAAATAATGATATTCTCCCCAGGGACCACTGTAAATCATAGAATTTACAGTGCAGAAGGAGGCCATTCGGCCCATCGAGTCTGCACCGGCTCTTGGAAAGAGCACCCGACCCAAGGTCAACACCTCCACCCTATCCCCATTACCCAGTAACCCCACCCAACACTAAGGGCAATTTTGGACACTAAGGGCAATTGAGAATGGCCATTCCACCTAACCTGCACATCTTTGGACTGTGGGAGGAAACCGGAGCACCCGGAGGAAACCCACGCACACACAGGGAGGATGTGCAGAGTCCGCACAGACAGTGACCCAAGCCGGAATCGTACCTGGGATCCTGGAACTGTGAAGCAATTGTGCTATCCACAAGGCTACCGTGCTGCCGTGCTGTAAATGACCACTGTAAATAATGAGATAATACCCAGGGACCATTGTCGATACTGATACACTACCCAGGGACCATTGTAAATAATGATATTCCACCCAGGGACCACAGTGAATAATGAGATAATACCCAGGGACCATTGTAGATACTGATATACCACTCAGGGACCATTGTAAATAATGATATTCTACCCAGAGACCACTGTAAATAATGATATACTCCCCGGAGACCACTGTAAATAATGATATACTATCCATTGACCACTGTAAATAATGATATACTACCCAGAGACCACTGTAAATAATTATACACTACCCAGGGACTACTGTAAATAATGATATACTCCCCGGAGACCACTGTGAATAATGATATACTACCCAGAGACCACTGTCAATAATGATATACTATCCAGGGACCACTGTAAATAATGATATACTGCCCAGAGACCACTGTAAATAATGATATCCTACCCAGGGACCACTGTGAATATTGATACATTGCCCAGCGACCACTTTCAATAATGCTGTACAATGCAGGGACCACTGTGAATGGTGATATAATACACAGCGCACACTATAAATGATGACGTGCTGCCCAGGGACTACTGTAAATGATGATAGACCAAACAGGGACCAATGTATATAATGAAATACTACCCAGGCACCATTGTAAATAATGATATTCTGCTCTGCGACCACTGAAAAAAATGATATGCTGCCCAGTGGCCACTGCAAACAATGATATTCCACCCTGGGATCACTAAAAATCATTATATACCGTCCAGAGACCACCGCAAATAATTATATATAACCAAGGGACAACTGTAAATAATGATATACAATCCAGGGACCACTGTAAATAAGAATATAATGCCCAGGGACCACAGTAAATAATGATATTCCACACAGTTACCACTGTAACTATTAATATACTATCCAGGGACCAATGTAAATAATGATGTTTTACCCAGGGACAATTGAAAATAATGATATTCTGCACAGGGACCACTGAAAATAATGATATAATACAGTGCGACCACTGTAAATAATTATATTTCATCCAGTCACATCTGTAAATAAATATATACTACCCAGGGATCACTGAAAATAATGATAAACTATACAGGGACCACTGTAAATAATGACATTCGAACCAGGGACCACTGTACATAATGATATACTAACCAGTGAATACTGTAAATAATGATATACTACCCAGGGACAACTGTAAATAATGAAAAACTACCCAGGGACTACTGTGATTAATGATATATTTCCCCGGGACCACTGCAAATAATGATATACTACACCATGGACCACTGTAAATAGTGATATACTACCCAGGGACTGCTGTGATTAATGATATATTTCCCCGGGACCACTGCAAATAATGATATACTACACCATGGACAACTGTAAATAATGATATACTACCCAGGGACCACTGTGATTCCTGATATATTGCCCAGGGACACTGTAAATAATGAAATACTATCCAGAAACCACTGTAAATAAAGATGTATTTCACAGGGCACACTATAATTGATGACATACTGTCCAGGGACAACTGTAAATCATGATATACCACCCTGGGAACACTGTCAATAATGATATACTACCCAGGGAACACTTTATTTGATGATACGTTACCCAGGAACAACAGGAAATGAAGATATACTATCCAGGGAACACAGTAAATAATGATTTACTCCCCAGGGACCACTGTAAATAATGATATACGACCCAAGGACTACTGTAAATAATGATATTCTACCCAGGGACCACTTTATGTAATGATATACTACCCAGGGACCACTGTAAATAATGATGTTTTACCCAGGGACCATTGAAAATAATGATATTCTGCACAGGGACCACTGAAAATAATGATATAATACAGTGCGACCACTGTAAATAATTATATTTCATCCAGTCACATCTGTAAATAAATATATACTACCCAGGGATCACTGAAAATAATGATAAACTATACAGGGACCACTGTAAAAAATGACATTCGAACCAGGGACCACTGTACATAATGATATACTAACCAGTGAATACTGTAAATAATGATATACTACCCAGGGACAACTGTAAATAATGAAAAACTACCCAGGGACTACTGTGATTAATGATATATTTCCCCGGGACCACTGCAAATAATGATATACTACACCATGGACCACTGTAAATAATGATATACTACCCAGGGACTGCTGTGATTAATGATATATTTCCCCGGGACCACTGCAAATAATGATATACTACACCATGGACAACTGTAAATAATGATATACTACCCAGGGACCACTGTGATTCCTGATATATTGCCCAGGGACACTGTAAATAATGAAATACTATCCAGAAACCACTGTAAATAAAGATGTATTTCACAGGGCACACTATAATTGATGACATACTGTCCAGGGACAACTGTAAATCATGATATACCACCCTGGGAACACTGTCAATAATGATATACTACCCAGGGAACACTTTATTTAATGATACGTTACCCAGGAACAACAGGAAATGAAGATATACTATCCAGGGAACACAGTAAATAATGATTTACTCCCCAGGGACCACTGTAAATAATGATATACGACCCAAGGACTACTGTAAATAATGATATTCTACCCAGGGACCACTTTATATAATGATATACTACCCAGGGACCACTGTAAATAATGATACGTTGTCCAGAAACCACTGTAGATAATGATATACTATCAAAGGACCACTGGAAATAATAATATACTGCCCAGGAACCACAGTAAATATGGACATATTACCCGGGAACCACTGTCACTAATTAAATACTACCCAGTCACCACTGTAAATGATGATACCTAACCAAGGCCACTATAAATAATGGTATACAACCCAGTGACCAGTGAAAAGAATGATATACTACACAGGGACCACTGCACATAATGATAAACTATGCAGGGACCACTGTAAATAATGATATACTACCCAGGGACCACTGTAAATAATGATATACCATCAAGGGAGCACTGTAAATAATGATATACTACCCAGGGACCACTGCAAATAATGATATACTATCCAGGGACCACTGTAAATAATGATATACTGACGACGGGCGACTGTAAATAACGACATACTGCCCCGGGACCACTGCCACTATGAAATACTATCCAGTGAAAACTGTAAATGATGATACCTAACCAAGGCCACTGTAAATAATGGTATACTACCCAGGGACAAGTGTAAATAATGATATACTACACAGGGACGACTGTAAATAATAATATACTAACCAGGGACCACTGTATATAGTGTTATTCTCCCCAGGGACCACTGTGCATAATGATATACCAGACAGGGACCACTGTAAATAACGATATGCTTCCCAGGGACCACTGTAAATAATGAGATACTACTCAGGGACCAGTGTAAAAAATGCGATCCTACCAAAGGACCACTGCAAATGATAATAATCTACCCAGGGACCACAGTAAATAATGATATACTGCCCAGGGACCACTGTAACTAATGAAATACTATCCAGTGGCCACTGTAAATGATGCTACCTCCCCAAGGCCACTGTGAATAATGGAAGACAACCCAGGAACCGCTGAAGATAATGATATTCTACTCAGGGACAACGGTAGATAATGATCCACTAACCGGGACCACTGTAAATAATGATATACTCCCAGAGGTCCACTGTAAATAATGATATACTGCCCACGGACCACTGTAAATAATGATATTCTACCCAGGGACCACTGTAAATAATGATATTCTGCACAGAGACCACTGTAAATAATGATATACAACCCAAGGACCGCAGTAAAAAATTATATTCTACACAGGGACCACTGTAAATAATGATATACTACCCAGGGATCACTGTAAATAATGATATACTACCCAGGAACACAGTAAATAATGATATTCTACCAAGATACCACTGTATATAATGATATGCTACCCAGGGAGCACTGTATTTAATGATACACTACCCAGGGACCACTGTATATAATGATATTCTACCCAGGGACCATTGAAAATGATGATATACTGCCCAGGGACCACTGTAAATAATGATATACTACCCAGGGACCACTGTATATAATGATATACTGCCCAGGGACCACTGTAAATAATGATATACTACCCAGGGACCACTGTATAAAATGATATACTCCCCAGGGTCCACTGTAAATAATGATATACTGCCCAGGGACCACAGTAAATAATGATATTCTACCCAGGGACCACTGTATGTAATAATATACTCCCCAGGGACCACTGTAAATTATTCCCTGGAACTACTGTAACAAATGGGGAGAGTTTCTAGAACACGCAAGATGATTCTACAATGAGGGGGCAGGTGGGAGGCCAGCCCCTGCCGAATCTTCTGTTGTATCACTGGGCAGCCAGCGGGGACAGGGTGAAGGGATGTCTAAGGGAGCTGGAGGTGGACTGGGTCTGAATGGAGGAGGCCTCGTGCGCGGTAACTCTCCCTGCGCGCTGACTACCTGGCCACTCCCGGCCAGCCCACACACACACTCCAGGCCAGGCCACTCCCGGCCAGCCCACACACACACTCCAGGCCACTCCCTGCCAGCCCACACACACACTCCAGGCCAATCCCGGCCAGCCCACACACACACTCCAGGCAACTCCCGGCCCGTCCACACACACACTCCAGGCCACTCCCTGCCAGCCCACACACACACTCCAGGCCACTCCCTGCCAGCCCACACACACACTCCAGGCCAATCCCGGCCAGCCCACACACACACTCCAGGCAACTCCCGGCCCGTCCACACACACACTCCAGGCCACTCCCGGCCAGCCCACACACACACTCCAGGCCACTCCCTGCCAGCCCACACACACACTCCAGGCCAATCCCGGCCAGCCCACACACACACTCCAGGCAACTCCCGGCCCGTCCACACACACACTCCAGGCCACTCCCGGCCAGCCCACACACACACTCTAGGCCACTCCCGGCCAGCCCACAAAGACACTCCAGGGCCACTCCCGGCCAGCCCACACACACACTCCAGGCCAGTCCCGGCCAGCCCACACACACACTCCAGGCCACTCCCGGCCAGCCCACACACACACTCCAGGCTAGGCCACTCCCTGCCAGCCCACACACACACTCCAGGCCACTCCCTGCCAGCCCACACACACACTCCAGGCCAATCCCGGCCAGCCCACACACACACTCCAGGCTAGGCCACTCCCTGCCAGCCCACACACACACTCCAGGCCACTCCCTGCCAGCCCACACACACACTCCAGGCCACTCCCGGCCAGCCCACACACACACTCCAGGCTAGGCCACTCCCTGCCAGCCCACACACACACTCCAGGCCACTCCCTGCCAGCCCACACACACACTCCAGGCCAATCCCGGCCAGCCCACACACACACTCCAGGCAACTCCCGGCCCGTCCACACACACACTCCAGGCCACTCCCGGCCAGCCCACACACACACTCCAGGCCACTCCCTGCCAGCCCACACACACACTCCAGGCCAATCCCGGCCAGCCCACACACACACTCCAGGCAACTCCCGGCCCGTCCACACACACACTCCAGGCCAGTCCCGGCCAGCCCACACACACACTCAAGGCCACTCCCGGCCAGCCCAGACACACAATCCAGGTCACTCCCGGCCAGCCCACACTCACACTCCAGGGCCACTCCCGGCCAGCCCACACACACACGCCAGGCCACTCCCGGCCAGCCCACACACACACTCCAGGCCACTCCCTGACAGCCCACACACACACTCCAGGCCACTCCCGGCCAGCCCACACACATACTCCAGGCCACTCCCGGCCAGCCCACACACACACGCCAGGCCACTCCCGGCCAGCACACACACATACTCCAGGCCACTCCCGGCCAGCCCACACACATACTCCAGGCCACTCCCGGCCAGCCCACACACATACTCCAGGCCACTCCCGGCCAGTCCACACTCACTCCCGGCCAGGCCTCTCCCGGCCAGCTCACACACACTCCAGGCCAGGCCACTCTCGGCCAGCCCACAAACACACTCCAGGCCACTTCCGGCCATCCCACACACACTCCAGGCCACTCCCGGCCAGCCCACACACACACTCCAGGCCACTCACGGCCAGCCCACACACACACTCAAGGCCACTCCCGGCCAGCCCACACTCACACTCCGGGCCACTCCCGGCCAGCCCACACACACATTCCAGGCCACTCCTGGCCAGCCCACACATACACTCCAGGCCACTCCCGGCCCACACACACACTCCAGGCCACTCCCGGCCAGCCCACACACACTCCAGGCCACTCCCGGCCAGCCATCACACACACTCCAGGCCAGGCCACTCCCGGCCAGCCCACACACACACTCCAGGCCACTTCCGGCCAGGCCTCACACACTCTCCAGGCCACTCCCGGCCAGCCCACACACACTCTCCAGGCCACTCCCGGCCAGCCCACACACACGCTCCAGGCCACTCCTGGCCAGCCCACACACACTCTCCAGGCCACTCCCGGCCAGCCCACACACACACATTGCCGGCCAGACCACACACACACTCCAGGCCACTCCCGACCAGCCCACACACACACTCCAGGCCACTCCCGGCCAGTCGACACTCACACTCCAGGCCACTCCCGGCCAGTCCACACACACACTCCAGGCCAGGCCACTCCCGGCCATCCCACACACACACTCCAGACAACTCCCGGCCAGCCCACACACACACTCCAGGCCACTCCCGGCCATCCCACACACACACTCCAGGCCACTCCCGGCCAGTCCACAGACACACTCCAGGCCAGGCCACTCCCGGCCATCCCACACACACACTCCAGACCACCCCCGGCCAGCCCACACACACACTCCCGGCCAGCCCACACACACACTCCAGGCCACTCCCGGCCAGCCCACACACACACTCCCGGCCAGCCCACACACACACTCCAGGCCACTCCCGGCCAGCCCACACTCACACTCCAGGGCCACTCCCGGCCAGCCCACACACACACGCCAGGCCACTCCCGGCCAGCCCACACACACACTCCAGGCCACTCCCGGCCAGCCCACACACACACTCCCGGCCACTCCCTGACAGCCCACACACACACTCCAGGCCACTCCCGGCCAGCCCACACACATACTCCAGGCCACTCCCGGCCAGCCCACACACACACTCCAGGCCACTCCCGGCCAGCACACACACATACTCCAGGCCACTCCCGGCCAGCCCACACACATACTCCAGGCCACTCCCGGCCAGCCCACACACATACTCCAGGCCACTCCCGGCCAGTCCACACTCACTCCCGGCCAGGCCTCTCCCGGCCAGCTCACACACACTCCAGGCCAGGCCACTCTCGGCCAGCCCACACACACACTCCAGGCCACTCCCGACCATCCCACACACACTCCAGGCCACTCCCGGCCAGTCCACACACACACTCCAGGCCAGGCCACTCTCGGCCAGCCCACACACACACTCCAGGCCACTCCCGGCCAGTCGACACTCACACTCCAGGCCACTCCCGGCCAGTCCACACACACACTCCAGGCCAGGCCACTCCCGGCCATCCCACACACACACTCCAGACAACTCCCTGCCAGCCCACACACACACTCCAGGCCACTCCCGGCCATCCCACACACACACTCCAGGCCACTCCCGGCCAGTCCACAGACACACTCCAGGCCAGGCCACTCCCGGCCATCCCACACACACACTCCAGACCACCCCCGGCCAGCCCACACACACACTCCCGGCCAGCCCACACACACACTCCAGGCCACTCCCGGCCAGCCCACACACACACTCCCGGCCAGCCCACACACACACTCCAGGCCACTCCCGGCCAGGCAACACTCACACTCCAGTGCCACTCCCGGCCAGCCCACACACACACGCCAGGCCACTCCCGGCCAGCCCACACACACACTCCAGGCCACTCCCGGCCAGCCCACACACACACTCCAGGCCACTCCCTGACAGCCCACACACACACTCCAGGCCACTCCCGGCCAGCCCACACACATACTCCAGGCCACTCCCGGCCAGCCCACACACACACTCCAGGCCACTCCCGGCCAGCACACACACATACTCCAGGCCACTCCCGGCCAGCCCACACACATACTCCAGGCCACTCACGGCCAGCCCACACACATACTCCAGGCCACTCCCGGCCAGTCCACACTCACTCCCGGCCAGGCCTCTCCCGGCCAGCTCACACACACTCCAGGCCAGGCCACTCTCGGCCAGCCCACACACACACACTCCAGGCCACTCCCGGCCATCCCACACACACACTCCAGGCCAGGCCACTCTCGGCCAGCCCACACACACACACTCCAGGCCACTCCCGGCCAGCCCACACACACACTCCAGGCCACTCCCGGCCAGCCCACACTCACACTCCGGGCCACTCCCGGCCAGCCCACACACACACTCCAGGCCACTCCCGGCCAGCCCACACACACACTCCAGGCCACTCCCGGCCCACACACACACTCCAGGCCACTCCCGGCCAGCCCACACACACTCCAGGCCACTCCCGGCCAGCCCACACACACACTCCAGGCCAGGCCACTCCCGGCCAGCCCACACACACACTCCAGGCCACTCCCGGCCAGCCCTCACACACTCTCCAGGCCACTCCCGGCCAGCCCACACACACTCTCCAGGCCACTCCCGGCAAGCCCACACACACACTCCAGGCCACTCCCGACCATCCCACACACACTCCAGGCCACTCCCGGCCAGTCCACACACACACTCCAGGCCAGGCCACTCTCGGCCAGCCCACACACACACACTCCAGGCCACTCCCGGCCAGTCGACACTCACACTCCAGGCCACTCCCGGCCAGTCCACACACACACTCCAGGCCAGGCCACTCCCGGCCATCCCACACACACACTCCAGACAACTCCCTGCCAGCCCACACACACACTCCAGGCCACTCCCGGCCATCCCACACACACACTCCAGGCCACTCCCGGCCAGTCCACAGACACACTCCAGGCCAGGCCACTCCCGGCCATCCCACACACACACTCCAGACCACCCCCGGCAAGCCCACACACACACTCCCGGCCAGCCCACACACACACTCCAGGCCACTCCCGGCCAGCCCACACACACACTCCCGGCCAGCCCACACACACACTCCAGGCCACTCCCGGCCAGCCCACACTCACACTCCAGCTCCACTCCCGGCCAGCCCACACACACACGCCAGGCCACTCCCGGCCAGCCCACACACACACTCCAGGCCACTCCCGGCCAGCCCACACACACACTCCAGGCCACTCCCTGACAGCCCACACACACACTCCAGGCCACTCCCGGCCAGCCCACACACATACTCCAGGCCACTCCCGGCCAGCCCACACACACACTCCAGGCCACTCCCGGCCAGCACACTCACATACTCCAGGCCACTCCCGGCCAGCCCACACACATACTCCAGGCCACTCCCGGCCAGCCCACACACATACTCCAGGCCACTCCCGGCCAGTCCACACTCACTCCCGGCCAGGCCTCTCCCGGCCAGCTCACACACACTCCAGGCCAGGCCACTCTCGGCCAGCCCACACACACACACTCCAGGCCACTCCCGGCCATCCCACACACACTCCAGGCCACTCCCGGCCAGCCCACACACACAATCCAGGCCATTCCCGGCCAGCCCACACACACACTCCAGGCCACTCCCGGCCAGCCCACACTCACACTCCGGGCCACTCCCGGCCAGCCCACACACACACTCCAGGCCACTCCCGGCCAGCCCACACACACACTCCAGGCCACGCCCGGCCCACACACACACTCCAGGCCACTCCCGGCCAGCCCACACACACTCCAGGCCACTCCCGGCCAGCCCACACACACACTCCAGGCCAGGCCACTCCCGGCCAGCCCACACACACACTCCAGGCCACTCCCGGCCAGCCCTCACACACTCTCCAGGCCACTCCCGGCCAGCCCACACACACTCTCCAGGCCACTCCCGGCAAGCCCACACACACGCTCCAGGCCAATCCTGGCCAGCCCACACACACTCTCCAGGCCACTCCCGGCCAGCCCACACACACACATTGCCGGCCAGACCACACACACTCCAGGCCACTCCCGACCAGCCCACACACACACTCCAGGCCACTCCCGGCCAGTCGACACTCACACTCCAGGCCACTCCCGGCCAGTCCACACACACACTCCAGGCCAGGCCACCCCCGGCCATCCCACACACACACTCCAGACAACTCCCGGCCAGCCCACACACACACTCCAGGCCACTCCCGGCCATCCCACACACACACTCCAGGCCACTCCCGGCCAGTCCACAGACACACTCCAGGCCAGGCCACTCCCGGCCATCCCACACACACACTCCAGACCACTCCCGGCCATCCCACACACACACTCCAGGCCACTCCCGGCCTGCCCACACACACACTCCCGGCCAGCCCACACACACACTGCAGGCCACTCCCGGCCAGCCCACAAACACACTCCAGGCCACTCCCGGCCAGCCCACACACACACTCCCGGCCAGCCCACACACACACTCCAGGCCACTCCCGGCCTGCCCACACACACACTCCCGGCCAGCCCACACACACACTGCAGGCCACTCCCGGCCAGCCCACAAACACACTCCAGGCCACTCCCGGCCAGCCCACACAAACACTTCAGGCCTCTCCCGGCCAGCCAACACACACTCCCGGCCACTCCCGGCCATCCCACACACACACTCCAGGCCACTCCCGGCCAGCCCACACACACACTCCAGGCCACTCCCGGCCAGCCCACACACACTCCAGGCCACTCCCGGCCAGCCCACACACACACTCCAGGCCACTCCCGGCCAGCACACACACATACTCCAGGCCACTCCCGGCCAGCCCACACACATACTCCAGGCCACTCCCGGCCAGCCCACACACATACTCCAGGCCACTCCCGGCCAGTCCACACTCACTCCCGGCCAGGCCTCTCCCGGCCAGCTCACACACACTCCAGGCCAGGCCACTCTCGGCCAGCCCACACACACACACTCCAGGCCACTCCCGGCCATCCCACACACACTCCAGGCCACTCCCGGCCAGCCCACACACACACTCCAGGCCACTCCCGGCCAGCCCACACACACACTCCAGGCCACTCCCGGCCAGCCCACACACACTCCGGGCCACTCCCGGCCAGCCCACACACACACTCCAGGCCACTCCCGGCCAGCCCACACACACACTCCAGGCCACTCCCGGCCCACACACACACTCCAGGCCACTCCCGGCCAGCCCACACACACTCCAGGCCACTCCCGGCCAGCCCACACACACACTCCAGGCCAGGCCACTCCCGGCCAGCCCACACACACACTCCAGGCCACTCCCGGCCAGCCCTCACACACTCTCCAGGCCACTCCCGGCCAGCCCACACACACTCTCCAGGCCACTCCCGGCAAGCCCACACACACACTCCAGGCCACTCCCGACCATCCCACACACACTCCAGACCACTCCCGGCCAGTCCACACACACACTCCAGGCCAGGCCACTCTCGGCCAGCCCACACACACACTCCAGGCCACTCCCGGCCAGTCGACACTCACACTCCAGGCCACTCCCGGCCAGTCCACACACACACTCCAGGCCAGGCCACTCCCGGCCATCCCACACACACACTCCAGACAACTCCCTGCCAGCCCACACACACACTCCAGGCCACTCCCGGCCATCCCACACACACACTCCAGGCCACTCCCGGCCAGTCCACAGACACACTCCAGGCCAGGCCACTCCAGGCCATCCCACACACACACTCCAGACCACCCCCGGCCAGCCCACACACACACTCCCGGCCAGCCCACACACACACTCCAGGCCACTCCCGGCCAGCCCACACACACACTCCCGGCCAGCCCACACACACACTCCAGGCCACTCCCGGCCAGCCCACACTCACACTCCAGGGCCACTCCCGGCCAGCCCACACACACACGCCAGGCCACTCCCGGCCAGCCCACACACACACTCCAGGCCACTCCCGGCCAGCCCACACACACACACTCCAGGCCACTCCCTGACAGCCCACACACACACTCCAGGCCACTCCCGGCCAGCCCACACACATACTCCAGGCCACTCCCGGCCCGCCCACACACACACTCCAGGCCACTACCGGCCAGCACACACACATACTCCAGGCCACTCCCGGCCAGCCCACACACATACTCCAGGCCACTCCCGGCCAGCCCACACACATACTCCAGGCCACTCCCGGCCAGTCCACACTCACTCCCGGCCAGGCCTCTCCCGGCCAGCTCACACACACTCCAGGCCAGGCCACTCTCGGCCAGCCCACACACACACACTCCAGGCCACTCCCGGCCATCCCACACACACTCCAGGCCACTCCCGGCCAGCCCACACACACACTCCAGGCCACTCCCGGCCAGCCCACACACACACTCCAGGCCACTCCCGGCCAGCCCACACTCACACTCCGGGCCACTCCCGGCCAGCCCACACACACACTCCAGGCCACTCCCGGCCAGCCCACACACACACTCCAGGCCACTCCCGGCCCACACACACACTCCAGGCCACTCCCGGCCAGCCCACACACACTCCAGGCCACTCCCGGCCAGCCCACACACACACTCCAGGCCAGGCCACTCCCGGCTAGCCCACACACACACTCCAGGCCACTCCCGGCCAGCCCTCACACACTCTCCAGGCCACTCCCGGCCAGCCCACACACACTCTCCAGGCCACTCCCGGCAAGCCCACACACACGCTCCAGGCCAATCCTGGCCAGCCCACACACACTCTCCAGGCCACTCCCGGCCAGCCCACACACACACATTGCCGGCCAGACCACACACACTCCAGGCCACTCCCGACCAGCCCACACACACACTCCAGGCCACTCCCGGCCAGTCGACACTCACACTCCAGGCCACTCCCGGCCAGTCCACACACACACTCCAGGCCAGGCCACTCCCGGCCATCCCACACACACACTCCAGACAACTCCCGGCCAGCTCACACACACACTCCAGGCCACTCCCGGCCATCCCACACACACACTCCAGGCCACTCCCGGCCAGTCCACAGACACACTCCAGGCCAGGCCACTCCCGGCCATCCCACACACACACTCCAGACCACTCCCGGCCAGCCCACACACACACTCCCGGCCAGCCCACACACACACTCCAGGCCACTCCCGGCCTGCCCACACACACACTCCCGGCCAGCCCACACACACACTGCAGGCCACTCCCGGCCAGCCCACAAACACACTCCAGGCCACTCCCGGCCAGCCCACACAAACACTTCAGGCCTCTCCCGGCCAGCCAACACACACTCCCGGCCACTCCCGGCCATCCCACACACACACTCCAGGCCACTCCCGGCCAGCCCACACACACACTCCAGGCCACTCCCGGCCAGCCCACACACACACTCCAGGCCACTCCCGGCCAGCCCACACACACACTCCAGGCCACTCCCGGCCAGCCCACACACACACTCCAGGCCACTCCCGGCCAGCCCACACACACACTCCAGGCCACTCCCAGCCAGCCCACACACACACTCCAGGCCACTCCCGGCCAGCCCACACACACACTCCAGGCGACTCCCGGCCAGCCCACACACACACTCCAGGCCACTCCCGGCCAGCCCACACACACACTCCAGGCCACTCCCGGCCAGCCCACACACACACTCCAGGCCACTCCCGGCCAGCCCACACACACACTCCCGGCCACTCCCGACCGGCCCACACACACACTCCCGGCGAGCCCACTCACATACTCCAGGCCACTCCCGGCCAGCCCACACACACACTCCAGGCCACTCCCGGCCAGCCCACACACACTCTCCAGGCCACTCCCGGCCAACCCACACACACACTCCAGGCCACTCCCGGCCAGCCCACACAAACACTCCAGGCGAATCCCGGCCAGCCCACACACACACTCCAGGCCACTCCCGGCCAGCTCACACACACACTCCAGGCCACTCCCGATCAGCCCACACAGACACTCCAGGCCATTCCCGACCAGCCCACACACACACTCCCGGCCACTCCCGGCCAGACAACACACACACCCCAGGCCACTCCCGGCCAGGCCACACACACACTCCAGGCCACTCCCGGCCAGCCCAGACACACACTCCAGGCCACTCCCGGCAATCCCACACTCACACTCCAGGCCACTCCCGGCCAGCCCACACACACACTCCAGGCCACTCCCGGCCAGCCCACACGCACACTCCAGTCCACTCCCGGCCAGCCCACACACACACTCCAGGCCAATCCCGGCCATCCCACACACACACTCCAGGCCACTCCAGGCCAGCCCACACACAGGCTCCAGGCCACTCCCGGCCAGCCCACACACACACTCCAGGCCACTCCCGGCCAGCCCACACAGACACTCCAGGCCACTCCCTGCCAGCCCACACACACACTCCAGGCCACTCCCGGCCAGCCCACACACACACTCCAGGCCACTCCCGGCCAGCCCACACACGCACTCCAGGCCGCTCCCGGTCAGCCCACACACACTCCAGGCCACTCCCAGCCAGCCCACACACACTCCAGGCCACTCCCGGACAGCCCACACACACACTCCAGGCCACTCCCGGCCAGCCCACACACACACTCCAAGCCACTCCCGGCCAGCGCACACACACACTCCAGGCCACTCCCGGCCAGCCCACACACACACTCCAAGCCAGGACACTCCCGGCCAGCCCACACACACACTCCAGGCCACTCCCGGCCAGCCCACACACACACTCCAGGCCACTCCCGGCCAGCCACCACACAGACTAAAGTCCACTCCCGGCCAGCCCACACACACACTCCAGGCCACTCCCGGCCAGCCCACACACACACTCCAGGCCACTCCCGGCCAGCCCACACACACTCCAGGCCACTCCCGGACAGCCCACACACACACTCCAGGCCACTCCCGGCTAGCCCACAAACACAGTCCAGGCCACTCCCGGCCAGCCCACACACACTCTCCAGGCCAGGCCACTCCCGGCCGGCCCACACACACTCTCCAGGCCACTCCCGGCCAGCCCACACACAAACTCCAGGCCACTCCCGACCAGCCTACACACACACTGCAGCCCACTCCCGGCCAGCCCACACAAACACTCCAGGCCACTCCCGGCCAGCCCACACAAACACTCCAGGCCACTCCCGGCCAGCCCACACACACACTCCCTGCCATCCCACACACACACTCCAGGCCACTCCCGATCAGCCCACACACACGCACTCCAGGCCACTCCCGGCCAGCCCACACACACACTCCAGGCCACTCCCGATCAGCCCACACACACGCACTCCAGGCCACTCCCGGCCTGCACACACACACTCCAGGGCACTCCCGGCCAGTCCACACACACTCTCCAGCCCACTCCCGGCCAGCCCACACACACACTCCAGGCCACTCCCGGCCAGCCCAAACACACACTCAAGACCAGGCCACTCCCGGCCAGCCCACGCACACACTCCAGGCCACTCCCGGCCAGCCCACACACACACTCCAGGCCAGGCCACTCCCGGCCAGCCCACACAAACACTCCAGGCCACTCCCGGCCAGCCCACACACACACTCCCGGCCACTCACGGCCAGCCCACACTCACACTCCAGGCCACTCCCGGCCAGCCCACACACACACTCCAGGCCACTCCCGGCCAGCCCACACACACGCTCCAGGCCATTCCCGGCCAGCCCACACACACACTCCAGGCCACTCCCGGCCAGCCCACACACACACTCCAGGCCAATCCCGGCCAGCCCACCCACACACTCCAGGTCACTCCCGGCAGCCCACACTCACACTCCAGGCCACTCACGGCCAGACCACACACACACTCCAGGCCACTCCCGGCCAGCCCATACACACACCCCAGGCCACTCCCGGCCAGCCCACCCACACACACCAGTCCACTCCCGGCCAGCCCACCCACACACTCCAGGCCACTCCCGGCCAGCCCACACACACACTCCAGGCCACTCCCGGCCAGCCCACCCACACACTCCAGGCCACTCCCGGCCAGCCCACCCACACACTCCAGGCCACTCCCGGCCAGCCCATACACACACTCCAGGCCACTCCCGGCCAGCCCACCCACACACACCAGTCCACTCCCGGCCAGCCCACCCACACACTCCAGGCCACTCCCGGCCAGCCCCCACACACTCTCCAGGCCACTCCCGGCCAGCCCACCCACACACTCCAGGCCACTCCCGGCCAGCCCACACACACACTCCAGGCCACTCCCGGCCAGCCCATACACACACTCCAGGCCACTCCCGGCCAGCCCCCCACACACACCAGTCCACTCCCGGCCAGCCCACACACACACTCCAGGCCACTCCCGGCCAGCCCACACACACACTCCAGGCCACTCCCGGGCAGCCCACACACACACTCCAGGCCAGGCCACTCCCGGCCAGCCCACACACACACTCCAGGCCACCCGGCCAGCCCACACACACGCTCCGGGCCACCGCCGGCCAGCCCACACACACACATTCCCGGCCAGCCCACACTCACACTCCAGGCCACTCCCGGCCAGCCCACACACACACTCCAGGCCAGGCCACTCCCGGACAGCCCACACACACACTCCAGGCCACTCCCGGCCAGCCCACACTCACACTCCAGGCCACTCCCGGCCAGCCCACACACACACTCCAGGCCACTCCCGGCCAGCACACACACACACTCTAGGTCACTCCGGGCCAGCCCACACACACACTCCAGGCCACTCCCGGCCCACATACACACTCCAGGCCACTCCCGGCCAGCCCACACACACACTCCAGGCCACTCCCGGCCCACACACACACTCAGGCCACACCCGGCCAGCCCACACACACACTCCAGGCCAGTCCTGGCCAGCCCACACACACACTCCAGGCCACTCCCGGCCCACACACACACTCCAGGCCACTCCCGGCCCACACACACACTCCAGGCCAGTCCTGGCCAGCCCACACACACACTCCAGGCCACTCCCGGCCCACACACACACTCCAGGCCACTCCCGGCCCACACACACACTCCAGGCCAGTCCTGGCCAGCCCAAACACACACTGCAGGCCACTCCCGGCCCACACACACACTCCAGGCCACTCCCGGTCAGCCCACACACACACTCCAGGCCACTCCCGGCCAGCCCACACACACTCCAGGCCACTCCCGGCCAGCCCACACCCACACTCCAGGTCACTCCTGGCCAGCCCACACTCACACTCCAGGCCACTCCCGGCCAGCCCACACACACTCCAGGCCACTCCCGGACAGCCCACACACACACTCCAGGCCACTCCCCGCTAGCCCACAAACACAGTCCAGGCCACTCCCGGCCAGCCCACACTCACATTCCAGGACACTCCCGGCCAGCCCACACACAAACTCCAGGCCACTCCCGACCAACCCACACACAATCTCCAGGCCACTCCCGACCAGCCTACACACACACTCCAGCTCACTCCCGGCCAGCCCACACAAACACTCCAGGCCACTCCCGGCCAGCCCACACAAACACTCCAGGCCACTCCCGATCAGCCCATACACACGCACTCCAGGCCACTCCCGGCCAGCCCACACACACACTCCAGGCCACTCCCGATCAGCCCACACACACGCACTCCAGGCCACTCCCGGCCTACACACACACTCCAGCCCACTCCCGGCCAGCCCACACACACACTCCAGGCCACTCCCGGCCAGCCCACACACACTCTCCAGGCCACTCACGGCCAGCCCACACTCACACTCCAGCCCACTCACGGCCAGCCCACACACACACTCCAGGCCACTCCCGATCAGCCCACACACACGCACTCCAGGCCACTCCCGGCCTACACACACACTCCAGCCCACTCCCGGCCAGCCCACACACACACTCCAGGCCAGGCCTCTCCCGGCCAGCCCACACACAGACTCCAGGCCAGGCCACTCCCAGCCAGCCCACACACACACTCCAGGCCACTCCCGGCCAGCCCACACACACACTCCCGGCCACTCCCGGCCATCCCACACACACACTCCAGGCCACTCCCGGCCAGCCCATACACACACTCCAGGCCACTCCCGGCCAGCCCACACACACACTCCAGGCCACTCCCGGCCAGCCCACACACACACTCCAGGCCACTCCCGGCCAGCCCACACACACACTCCAGGCCACTCCCGGCCAGCCCTCACACACACTCCAGGCCACTCCCGGCCAGACCACACACACACTCCAGGCCACTCCAGGCCAGCCCACACACACACACTCCAGGCCACTCCCGGCCAGCCCACACACACACTCCAGGCCACTCCCGGCCAGCCCACACACACACTCCAGGCCACTCCCGGCCAGCCCACACACACACTCCAGGCCACTCCCGGCCAGCCCACACACACACTCCAGGCCACTCCCGACCGGCCCACACACACACTCCCGGCCAGCCCACTCACATACTCCAGGCCACTCCCGGCCAGCCCACACACACACTCCAGGCCACTCCCGGCCAGCCCACACACACTCTCCAGGCCACTCCCGGCCAGCCCACACACACACTCCAGGCCACTCCCGGCCAGCCCACACAAACACTCCAGGCGACTCCCGGCCAGCCCACACACACACTCCAGGCCACTCCCGGCCAGCCCACACACACACTCCAGGCCACTCCCGATCAGCCCACACAGACACTCCAGGCCACTCCCGACCAGCCCACACACACACTCCCGGCCACTCCCGGCCAGACAACACACACACCCCAGGCCACTCCCGGCCAGCCCACACACACACTCCAGGCCACTCCCGGCCAGCCCAGACACACACTCCAGGCCACTCCCGGCCATCCCACACTCACACTCCAGGCCACTCCCGGCCAGCCCACACACACACTCCAGGCCACTCCCGGCCAGCCCACACACACACTCCAGGCCACTCCCGGCCAGCCCACACACACACTCCAGGCCACTCCCGGCCAGCCCACACGCACACTCAAGTCCACTCCCGGCCAGCCCACACACACACTCCAGGCCAATCCCGGCCAGCCCACTCACATACTCCAGGCCACTCCCGGCCAGCCCACACACACACTCCAGGCCACTCCAGGCCAGCCCACACACACTCTCCAGGCCACTCCCGGCCAGCCCACACACACACTCCAGGCCACTCCCGGCCAGCCCACACAAACACTCCAGGCGACTCCGGGCCAGCCCACACACACTCCAGGCCACTCCCGGCCATCCCACACACACACTCCCGGCCACTCCCGGCCAGCCCAGACACACACTCCAGGCCACACCCGGCCATCCCACACTCACACTCCAGGCCACTCCCGGCCAGCCCACACAGACACTCCAGGCCACTCCCTGCCAGCCCACACACACACTCCAGGCCACTCCCGGCCAGCCCACACACACACTCCAGGCCACTCCCGGCCAGCCCACACACGCACTCCAGGCCGCTCCCGGTCAGCCCACACACACACTCCAGGCCACTCCCAGCCAGCCCACACACACTCCAGGCCACTCCCGGACAGCCCACACACACACTCCAGGCCACTCCCGGCCAGCCCACACACACACTCCAAGCCACTCCCGGCCAGCCCACACACACACTCCAGGTCACTCCCGGCCAGCCCACACACACACTCCAGGCCACCCGGCCAGCCCACACACACACTCCAAGCCAGGACACTCCCGGCCAGCCCACACACACACTCCAGGCCACTCCCGGCCAGCCAACACACTCACTCCAGGCCACTCCCGGCCAGCCACCACACAGACTAAAGTCCACTCCCGGTCAGCCCACACACACACACACCAGGCCACTCCCGGCCAGCCCACACACACACTCCAGGCCACTCCCGGCCAGCCCACATACACTCCAGGCCACTCCCGGACAGCCCAAACACACACTCCAGGCCACTCCCGGCTAGCCCACAAACACAGTCCAGGCCACTCCCGGCCAGCCCACACACACTCTCCAGGCCAGGCCACTCCCGGCCAGCCCACACACACTCTCCAGGCCACTCCCGGCCAGCCCACACACAAACTCCAGGCCACTCCCGACCAGCCTACACACACACTGCAGCCCACTCACGGCCAGCCCACACAAACACTCCAGGCCACTCCCGGCCAGCCCACACAAACACTCCAGGCCACTCCCGGCCAGCCCACACACACACTCCAGGCCACTCCCGGCCCACACACACACTCCAGGCCACTCCCGGCCAGCCCACACACACACTCCCTGCCATCCCACACACACACTCCAGGCCACTCCCGATCAGCCCACACACACGCACTCCAGGCCACTCCCGGCCAGCCCACACACACACTCCAGGCCACTCCCGATCAGCCCACACACACGCACTCCAGGCCACTCCCGGCCTACACACACACACTCCAGGGCACTCCCGGCCAGCCCACACACACTCTCCAGGCCACTCCCGGCCAGCCCACACACACACTCCAGCCCACTCCCGGCCAGCCCACACACACACTCCAGGCCACTCCCGGCCAGCCCAAACACACACTCCAGGCCAGGCCACTCCCGGCCAGCCCACACACACACTCCAGGCCACTCCCGGCCAGCCCACACACACACTCCAGGCCAGGCCACTCCCGGCCAGCCCACACAAATACTCCAGGCCACTCCAAGCCAGCCCACACACACACTCCAGGCCACTCCCGGCCAGCCCACACACACACACACCAGGCCACACCCGGCCTGCCCTCACACACACTCCCGGCCACTCACGGCCAGCCCACACTCACACTCCAGGCCACTCCCGGCCAGCCCACACTCACACTCCCGGCCAGCCCACACACACACTCCAGGCCACTCACGGCCAGCCCACACTCACACTCCAGGCCACGCCCGGCCAGCCCACACACACACTCCAGGCCATTTCCGGCCAGCCCACACACACACTCCAGGCCACTCCCGACCAGCCCACACACACACTCCAGGCCAATCCCGGCCAGCCCACACAGACACTCCAGGCCACTCCCTGCCAGCCCACACACACACTCCAGGCCACTCCCGGCCAGCCCACACACACACTCCAGGCCACTCCCGGCCAGCCCACACACGCACTCCAGGCCGCTCCCGGTCAGCCCACACACACACTCCAGGCCACTCCCAGCCAGCCCACACACACTCCAGGCCACTCCCGGACAGCCCACACACACACTCCAGGCCACTCCCGGCCAGCCCACACACACACTCCAAGCCACTCCCGGCCAGCCCACACACACACTCCAGGTCACTCCCGGCCAGCCCACACACACACTCCAGGCCACCCGGCCAGCCCACACACACACTCCAAGCCAGGACACTCCCGGCCAGCCCACACACACACTCCAGGCCACTCCCGGCCAGCCCACACACTCACACCAGGCCACTCCCGGCCAGCCACCACACAGACTAAAGTCCACTCCCGGTCAGCCCACACACACACACTCCAGGCCACTCCCGGCCAGCCCACACACACACTCCAGGCCACTCCCGGCCAGCCCACATACACTCCAGGCCACTCCCGGACAGCCCAAACACACACTCCAGGCCACTCCCGGCTAGCCCACAAACACAGTCCAGGCCACTCCCGGCCAGCCCACACACACTCTCCAGGCCAGGCCACTCCCGGCCAGCCCACACACACTCTCCAGGCCACTCCCGGCCAGCCCACACACAAACTCCAGGCCACTCCCGACCAGCCTACACACACACTGCAGCCCACTCACGGCCAGCCCACACAAACACTCCAGGCCACTCCCGGCCAGCCCACACAAACACTCCAGGCCACTCCCGGCCAGCCCACACACACACTCCAGGCCACTCCCGGCCCACACACACACTCCAGGCCACTCCCGGCCAGCCCACACACACACTCCCTGCCATCCCACACACACACTCCAGGCCACTCCCGATCAGCCCACACACACGCACTCCAGGCCACTCCCGGCCAGCCCACACACACACTCCAGGCCACTCCCGATCAGCCCACACACACGCACTCCAGGCCACTCCCGGCCTACACACACACACTCCAGGGCACTCCCGGCCAGCCCACACACACTCTCCAGGCCACTCCCGGCCAGCCCAAACACACACTCCAGCCCACTCCCGGCCAGCCCACACACACACTCCAGGCCACTCCCGGCCAGCCCAAACACACACTCCAGGCCAGGCCACTCCCGGCCAGCCCACACACACACTCCAGGCCATTCCCGGCCAGCCCACACACACACTCCAGGCCAGGCCACTCCCGGCCAACCCACACAAATACTCCAGGCCACTCCAAGCCAGCCCACACACACACTCCAGGCCACTCCCGGCCAGCCCACACACACACTCCAGGCCACACCCGGCCTGCCCTCACACACACTCCCGGCCACTCACGGCCAGCCCACACTCACACTCCAGGCCACTCCCGGCCAGCCCACACTCACACTCCCGGCCAGCCCACACACACACTCCAGGCCACTCACGGCCAGCCCACACTCACACTCCAGGCCACGCCCGGCCAGCCCACACACACACTCCAGGCCATTTCCGGCCAGCCCACACACACACTCCAGGCCACTCCCGACCAGCCCACACACACACTCCAGGCCAATCCCGGCCAGCCCACACACACACTCCAGGCCACTCCCGGCCCACACACACACTCAAGGCCACTCCCGGCCAGCCCACACACACACTCCAGTCCACTCCCGGCCAGCCCACACACACACTCCAGGCCACTCCCGGCCAGCCCACACACACACCCCCGGCCACTCCCGGCCAGCCCACACAGACACTCCAGGCCACTCCCTGCCAGCCCACACACACACTCCAGGCCACTTCCGGCCAGCCCACACACACACTCCAGGCCACTCCCAGCCAGCCCACACACACTCCAGGCCACTCCCGGACAGCCCACACACACACTCCAGGCCACTCCCGGCCAGCCCACACACACACTCCAAGCCACTCCCGCCCAGCCCACACACACACTCCAGGTCACTCCCGGCCAGCCCACACACACACTCCAGGCCACTCCCGGCCAGCCCACACACACACTCCAAGCCAGGACACTCCCGGCCAGCCCACACACACACTCCAGGCCACTCCCGGCCAGCCCACACACACACTCCAGGCCACTCCCGGCCAGCCACCACACAGACTAAAGTCCACTCCCGGCCAGCCCACACACACACTCCAGGTCACTCCCGGCAGCCCTCACTCACACTCCAGGCCACTCCCGGCCAGCCCACACACACACTCTAGGTCACTCCCGGCCAGCCCACACACACGCTCCGGGCCACCCCCGGCCAGCCCACACACACACATTCCCGGCCAGCCCACACTCACACTCCAGGCCACTCCCGGCCAGCCCACACACACACTCCAGGCCAGGCCACTCCCGGACAGCCCACACTCACACTCCAGGCCACTCCCGGCCAGCCCACACACACACTCCAGGCCACTCCCGGCCAGCACACACACACACTCTAGGTCACTCCCGGCCAACCCACACACACACTCCAGGCCACTCCCGGCCCACACACACACTCCAGGCCACTCCCGGCCAGCCCACAAACACACTCCAGGCCACTCCCGGCGCACACACACTCCAGGCCACTCCCGGCCAGCCCACACACACACTCCAGGCCAGTCCTGGCCAGCCCACACACACACTCCAGGCCAGTCCCAGCCCACACACACACTCCAGGCCACTCACGGCCGACACACACACTCCAGGCCACTCCCGGCCAGCCCACACACACATCCAGGCCAGTCCCGGCCCACACACACACTCCAGGCCACTCCCGGCCAGCCCACACACACACTCCAGGCCACTCCCGGCCAGCCCACACACACACTCCAGGCCACTCCCGGCCAGCCCACACCCACACTCCAGGTCACTCCCGGCCAGGCCACACTCACACTCCAGGCCACTCCCGGCCAGCCAACAAACACTCCAGGCCACTCCCGGACAGCCCACACACACACTCCAGGCCACTCCCCGCTAGCCCACAAACACAGTCCAGGCCACTCCCTGCCAGCCCACACTCACACTCCAGGACACTCCCGGCCAGCCCACACACAAACTCCAGGCCACTCCCGACCAGCCCACACACAAACTCCAGGCCACTCCCGACCAGCCTAGACACACACTCCAGCCCACTCCCGGCCAGCCCACACAAACACTCCAGGCCACTCCCGGCCAGCCCACACAAACACTCCAGGCCACTCCCGATCAGCCCACACACACACACTCCAGGCCACTCACGGCCAGCCCACACACACACTCCAGGCCACTCCCGATCAGCCCACACACACGCACTCCAGGCCACTCCCGGCCTACACACACACTCCAGCCCACTCCCGGCCAGCCCACACACACACTCCAGGCCACTCCCGGCCAGCCCACACACACTCTCCAGGCCACTCACGGCCAGCCCACACTCACACTCCAGCCCACTCCCGGCCAGCCCACACACACACTCCAGGCCACTCCCGATCAGCCCACACACACGCACTCCAGGCCACTCCCGGCCTACACACACACTCCAGCCCACTCCCGGCCAGCCCACACACACACTCCAGGCCAGGCCTCTCCCGGCCAGCCCACACACAGACTCCAGGCCAGGCCACTCCCAGCCAGCCCACACACACACTCCAGGCCACTCCCGGCCAGCCCACACACACCCGGCCACTCCCGGCCAGCCCACACACACACTCCAGGCCACTCCCGGCCAGTCCACACACACACTCCAGGCCAGGCCACTCCCGGCCAGCCCACACACACTCCTAGCCACTCCCGGCCAGCCCACACACACACTCCAGGCCACTCCCGGCCAGCCCACGCACACACTCCAGGGCACTCCCGGCCAGCCCACACACACACTCCAGGCCAGGCCACTCCCGGCCAGCCCACACAAACACTCCAGGCCACTCCCGGCCAGCCCACACACACACTCCAGGCCACTCGCGGCCAGCCCACACACACACTCCAGGCCACTCCCGGCCAGCCCACACACACACTCCAGGCCACTCCCGGCCAGCCCACACACACACTGCAGGCCACTCCCGGCCAGCCCACACACACACTCCAATCACTCCCGGCCATCCCACACACACACTCCAGGCCACTCCCCACCAGCCCACACACACACTCCAGGCCACTCCCGGCCAGCCCACACACACACTCCAATCACTCCCGACCAGCCCACACACACACTCCAGGCCACTCCCGGCCAGCCCACACACACACTCCAGGCCACTCCCGGCCAGCCCACACTCACACTCCAGGCCACTCCCGGCCAGCCCACACACACACTCCAGGCCACTCCCGGCCAGCCCACACACACACACCAGGCCACTCCCGGGTAGCCCACACACACACTCCCGGCCACTCCCGGCCAGCCCACACACACACTCCAGTCCACTCCCGGCCCACACACACACTCAAGGCCACACCCGGCCAGCCCACACACACACTCCAGGCCACTCCCGGCCCACACACACACTCCAGGCCACTCCCGGCCAGCCCACACACACACTCCAGGCCACTCCCGGCCAGCCCACACACACACTCCAGGACACTCCTGGCCAGCCTTCACACACACTCCCGGCCAGCCCACACACACACTCCAGGCCACTCCCGGCCAGCCCACACACACTCCAGGCCACTCCCGGCCAGTCCACAAACACACTCCAGGCCACTCCCGTCCAGCCCACACACACACTCCAGGCTAGGCCACTCCCGGCCAGCCCACACACACACTCCCGGCCAGCCCACACACAGACTCCAGGCCACTCCCGGCCAGCCCACACACACACTCCAGGCCACTCCCGGCCAGCCCACACAAACACTCCAGGCCTCTCCCGGCCAGCCAACACACACTCCCGGCCACTCCCGGCCATCCCACACACACACTCCAGGCCACTCCCGGCCAGCCCACACACACACTCCAGGCCACTCCCGGCCAGCCCACACACACACTCCAGGCCACTCCCGGCCAGCCCACACACACACTCCAGGCCACTCCCGGCCAGCCCACACACACACTCCAGGCCACTCCCGGCCAGCCCACACACACACTCCAGGCCACTCCCGGCCAGCCCACACACACACTCCAGGCCACTCCCGGCCAGCCCACACACACACTCCAGGCCACTCCCGGCCAGCCCACACACACTCCAGGCCACTCCCGGCCAGCCCACACACACACTCCAGGCCACTCCCGGCCAGCCCACACACACACTCCAGGCCACTCCCGTCCGGCCCACACACACACTCCCGGCCAGCCCACTCACATACTCCAGGCCACTCCCGGCCAGCCCACACACACACTCCAGGCCACTCCCGGCCAGCCCACACACACTCTCCAGGCCACTCCCGGCCAGCCCACACACACACTCCAGGCCACTCCCGGCCAGCCCACACAAACACTCCAGGCGACTCCCGGCCAGCCCACACACACACTCCAGGCCATTCCCGGCCAGCCCACACACACACTCCAGGCCACTCCCGATCAGCCCACACAGACACTCCAGGCCACTCCCGACCTGCCCACACACACACTCCCGGCCACTCCCGGCCAGACAACACACACACCCCAGGCCACTCCCGGCCAGCCCACACACACACTCCATGCCACTCCCGGCCAGCCCAGACACACACTCCAGTCCACTCCCGGCCAGCCCACACGCACACTCCAGTCCACTCCCGGCCAGCCCACACACACACTCCAGGCCAATCCCGGCCATCCCACACACACACTCCAGGCCACTCCAGGCCAGCCCACACACACGCTCCAGGCCACTCCCGGCCAGCCCACACACACACTCCAAGCCACTGCCGGCCAGCCCACACAGACACTCCAGGCCACTCCCTGCCAGCCCACACACACACTCCAGGCCACTCTCGGCCAGCCCACACACACACTCCAGGCCACTCGCGGCCAGCCCACACACACACTCCAGGCCACTCCCGGCCAGCCCACACACACACTCCAGGCCACTCCCGGCCAGCCCACACACACACTGCAGGCCACTCCCGGCCAGCCCACACACACACTCCAATCACTCCCGGCCATCCCACACACACACTCCAGGCCACTCCCCACCAGCCCACACACACACTCCAGGCCACTCCCGGCCAGCCCACACACACACTCCAATCACTCCCGACCAGCCCACACACACACTCCAGGCCACTCCCGGCCAGCCCACACACACACTCCAGGCCACTCCCGGCCAGCCCACACTCACACTCCAGGCCACTCCCGGCCAGCCCACACACACACTGCAGGCCACTCCCGGCCAGCCCACACACACACTCCAATCACTCCCGGCCATCCCACACACACACTCCAGGCCACTCCCCACCAGCCCACACACACACTCCAGGCCACTCCCGGTCAGCCCACACACACACTCCAATCACTCCCGACCAGCCCACACACACACTCCAGGCCACTCCCGGCCAGCCCACACACACACTCCAGGCCACTCCCGGCCAGCCCACACTCACACTCCAGGCCACTCCCGGCCAGCCCACACACACACTCCAGGCCACTCCCGGCCAGCCCACACACACACTCCAGGCCACTCCCGGGTAGCCCACACACACACTCCCGGCCACTCCCGGCCAGCCCACACACACACTCCAGTCCACTCCCGGCCCACACACACACTCAAGGCCACACCCGGCCAGCCCACACACACACTCCAGGCCACTCCCGGCCCACACACACACTCCAGGCCACTCCCGGCAAGCCCACACACACACTCCAGGCCACTCCCGGCCAGCCCACACACACACTCCTGGACACTCCCGGCCAGCCTTCACACACACTCCCGGCCAGCCCACACACACACTCCAGGCCACTCCCGGCCAGCCCACACACACTCCAGGCCACTCCCGGCCAGTCCACAAACACACTCCAGGCCACTCCCGTCCAGCCCACACACACACTCCAGGCTAGGCCACTCCCGGCCAGCCCACACACACACTCCCGGCCAGCCCACACACACACTCCAGGCCACTCCCGGCCAGCCCACACACACACTCCAGGCCACTCCCGGCCAGCCCACACAAACACTCCAGGCCTCTCCCGGCCAGCCAACACACACTCCCGGCCACTCCCGGCCATCCCACACACACACTCCAGGCCACTCCCGGCCAGCCCACACACACACTCCAGGCCACTCCCGGCCAGCCCACACACACACTCCAGGCCACTCCCGGCCAGCCCACACACACACTCCAGGCCACTCCCGGCCAGCCCACACACACACTCCAGGCCACTCCCGGCCAGCCCACACACACACTCCAGGCCACTCCCGGCCAGCCCACACACACACTCCAGGCCACTCCCGGCCAGCCCACACACACACTCCAGGCCACTCCCGGCCAGCCCACACACACACTCCAGGCCACTCCCGGCCAGCCCACACACACTCCAGGCCACTCCCGGCCAGCCCACACACACACTCCAGGCCACTCCCGGCCAGCCCACACACACACTCCAGGCCACTCCCGGCCAGCCCACACACACTCTCCAGGCCACTCCCGGCCAGCCCACACACACACTCCAGGCCACTCCCGGCCAGCCCACACAAACACTCCAGGCGACTCCCGGCCAGCCCACACACACACTCCAGGCCATTCCCGGCCAGCCCACACACACACTCCAGGCCACTCCCGATCAGCCCACACAGACACCCCAGGCCACTCCCGACCAGCCCACACACACACTCCCGGCCACTCCCGGCCAGACAACACACACACACCCCAGGCCACTCCCGGCCAGCCCACACACACACTCCACGCCACTCCCGGCCAGCCCAGACACACAGTCCAGTCCACTCCCGGCCAGCCCACACGCACACTCCAGTCCACTCCCGGCCAGCCCACACACACACTCCAGGCCAATCCCGGCCATCCCACACACACACTCCAGGCCACTCCAGGCCAGCCCACACACACGCTCCAGGCCACTCCCGGCCAGCCCACACACACACTCCAGGCCACTGCCGGCCAGCCCACACAGACACTCCAGGCCACTCCCTGCCAGCCCACCCACACACTCCAGGCCACTCCCGGCCAGCCCATACACACACTCCAGGCCACTCCCGGCCAGCCCACACACAAACTCCAGGCCACTCCCAGCCAGCCCACACACACTCCAGGCCACTCCCGGACAGCCCACACACACACTCCAGGCCACTCCCGGCCAGCCCACACACACACTCCAAGCCACTCCCGCCCAGCCCACACACACACTCCAGGTCACTCCCGGCCAGCCCACACACACACTCCAGGCCACTCCCGGCCAGCCCACACACACACTCCAAGCCAGGACACTCCCGGCCAGCCCACACACACACTCCAGGCCACTCCCGGCCAGCCCACACACACACCAGGCCACTCCCGGCCAGCCACCACACAGACTAAAGTCCACTCCCGGCCAGCCCACACACACACTCCAGGCCACTCCCGGCCAGCCCACACACACACTCCAGGCCACTCCCGGCCAGCCCACACACTCCAGGCCACTCCCGGACAGCCCACACACACACTCCAGGCCACTCCCGGCCAGCCCACACACACACTCCATGCCACTCCCGGCCAGCCCAGACACACACTCCAGTCCACTCCCGGCCAGCCCACACGCACACTCCAGTCCACTCCCGGCCAGCCCACACACACACTCCAGGCCAATCCCGGCCATCCCACACACACACTCCAGGCCACTCCAGGCCAGCCCACACACACGCTCCAGGCCACTCCCGGCCAGCCCACACACACACTCCAAGCCACTGCCGGCCAGCCCACACAGACACTCCAGGCCACTCCCTGCCAGCCCACACACACACTCCAGGCCACTCCCGGCCAGCCCACACACACACTCCAGGCCACTCGCGGCCAGCCCACACACACACTCCAGGCCACTCCCGGCCAGCCCACACACACACTCCAGGCCACTCCCGGCCAGCCCACACACACACTGCAGGCCACTCCCGGCCAGCCCACACACACACTCCAATCACTCCCGGCCATCCCACACACACACTCCAGGCCACTCCCCACCAGCCCACACACACACTCCAGGCCACTCCCGGCCAGCCCACACACACATTCCAATCACTCCCGACCAGCCCACACACACACTCCAGGCCACTCCCGGCCAGCCCACACACACACTCCAGGCCACTCCCGGCCAGCCCACACTCACACTCCAGGCCACTCCCGGCCAGCCCACACACACACTGCAGGCCACTCCCGGCCAGCCCACACACACACTCCAATCACTCCCGGCCATCCCACACACACACTCCAGGCCACTCCCCACCAGCCCACACACACACTCCAGGCCACTCCCGGTCAGCCCACACACACACTCCAATCACTCCCGACCAGCCCACACACACACTCCAGGCCACTCCCGGCCAGCCCACACACACACTCCAGGCCACTCCCGGCCAGCCCACACTCACACTCCAGGCCACTCCCGGCCAGCCCACACACACACTCCAGGCCACTCCCGGCCAGCCCACACACACACTCCAGGCCACTCCCGGGTAGCCCACACACACACTCCCGGCCACTCCCGGCCAGCCCACACACACACTCCAGTCCACTCCCGGCCCACACACACACTCAAGGCCACACCCGGCCAGCCCACACACACACTCCAGGCCACTCCCGGCCCACACACACACTCCAGGCCACTCCCGGCCAGCCCACACACACACTCCAGGCCACTCCCGGCCAGCCCACACACACACTCCAGGACACTCCCGGCCAGCCTTCACACACACTCCCGGCCAGCCCACACACACACTCCAGGCCACTCCCGGCCAGCCCACACACACTCCAGGCCACTCCCGGCCAGTCCACAAACACACTCCAGGCCACTCCCGTCCAGCCCACACACACACTCCAGGCTAGGCCACTCCCGGCCAGCCCACACACACACTCCAGGCCACTCCCGGCCAGCCCACACACACACTCCAGGCCACTCCCGGCCAGCCCACACAAACACTCCAGGCCTCTCCCGGCCAGCCAACACACACTCCCGGCCACTCCCGGCCATCCCACACACACACTCCAGGCCACTCCCGGCCAGCCCACACACACACTCCAGGCCACTCCCGGCCAGCCCACACACACACTCCAGGCCACTCCCGGCCAGCCCACACACACACTCCAGGCCACTCCCGGCCAGCCCACACACACACTCCAGGCACTCCCGGCCAGCCGACACACACACTCCAGGCCACTCCCGGCCAGCCCACACACACACTCGAGGCCACTCCCGGCCAGCCCACACACACACTCCAGGCCACTCCCGGCCAGCCCACACACACACTCCAGGCCACTCCCGGCCAGCCCACACACACTCCAGGCCACTCCCGGCCAGCCCACACACACACTCCAGGCCACTCCCGGCCAGCCCACACACACACTCCAGGCCACTCCCGTCCGGCCCACACACACACTCCCGGCCAGCCCACTCACATACTCCAGGCCACTCCCGGCCAGCCCACACACACACTCCAGGCCACTCCCGGCCAGCCCACACACACTCTCCAGGCCACTCCCGGCCAGCCCACACACACACTCCAGGCCACTCCCGGCCAGCCCACACAAACACTCCAGGCGACTCCCGGCCAGCCCACACACACACTCCAGGCCATTCCCGGCCAGCCCACACACACACTCCAGGCCACTCCCGATCAGCCCACACAGACACTCCAGGCCACTCCCGACCAGCCCACACACACACTCCCGGCCACTCCCGGCCAGACAACACACACACCCCAGGCCACTCCCGGCCAGCCCACAAACACACTCCACGCCACTCCCGGCCAGCCCAGACACACACTCCAGTCCACTCCCGGCCAGCCCACACGCACACTCCAGTCCACTCCCGGCCAGCCCACACACACACTCCAGGCCAATCCCGGCCATCCCACACACACACTCCAGGCCACTCCAGGCCAGCCCACACACACGCTCCAGGCCACTCCCGGCCAGCCCACACACACACTCCAAGCCACTGCCGGCCAGCCCACACAGACACTCCAGGCCACTCCCTGCCAGCCCACACACACACTCCAGGCCACTCCCGGCCAGCCCACACACACACTCCAGGCCACTCGCGGCCAGCCCACACACACACTCCAGGCCACTCCCGGCCAGCCCACACACACACTCCAGGCCACTCCCGGCCAGCCCACACACACACTGCAGGCCACTCCCGGCCAGCCCACACACACACTCCAATCACTCCCGGCCATCCCACACACACACTCCAGGCCACTCCCCACCAGCCCACACACACACTCCGGCCACTCCCGGCCAGCCCACACACACACTCCAATCACTCCCGACCAGCCCACACACACACTCCAGGCCACTCCCGGCCAGCCCACACACACACTCCAGGCCACTCCCGGCCAGCCCACACTCACACTCCAGGCCACTCCCGGCCAGCCCACACACACACTCCAGGCCACTCCCGGCCAGCCCACACACACACTCCAGGCCACTCCCGGGTAGCCCACACACACACTCCCGGCCACTCCCGGCCAGCCCACACACACACTCCAGTCCACTCCCGGCCCACACACACACTCAAGGCCACACCCGGCCAGCCCACACACACACTCCAGGCCACTCCCGGCCCACACACACACTCCAGGCCACTCCCGGCCAGCCCACACACACACTCCAGGCCACTCCCGGCCAGCCCACACACACACTCCAGGACACTCCCGGCCAGCGTTCACACACACTCCCGGCCAGCCCACACACACACTCCAGGCCACTCCCGGCCAGCCCACACACACTCCAGGCCACTCCCGGCCAGTCCACAAACACACTCCAGGCCACTCCCGTCCAGCCCACACACACACTCCAGGCTAGGCCACTCCCGGCCAGCCCACACACACACTCCCGGCCAGCCCACACACACACTCCAGGCCACTCCCGGCCAGCCCACACACACACTCCAGGCCACTCCCGGCCAGCCCACACAAACACTCCAGGCCTCTCCCGGCCAGCCAACACACACTCCCGGCCACTCCCGGCCATCCCACACACACACTCCAGGCCACTCCCGGCCAGCCCACACACACACTCCAGGCCACTCCCGGCCAGCCCACACACACACTCCAGGCCACTCCCGGCCAGCCCACACACACACTCCAGGCCACTCCCGGCCAGCCCACACACACATTCCAGGCCACTCCCGGCCAGCCCACACACACACTCCAGGCCACTCCCGGCCAGCCCACACACACACTCCAGGCCACTCCCGGCCAGCCCACACACACACTCCAGGCCACTCCCGGCCAGCCCACACACACACTCCAGGCCACTCCCGGCCAGCCCACACACACTCCAGGCCACTCCCGGCCAGCCCACACACACACTCCAGGCCACTCCCGGCCAGCCCACACACACACTCCAGGCCACTCCCGGCCAGCCCACACACACTCTCCAGGCCACTCCCGGCCAGCCCACACACACACTCCAGGCCACTCCCGGCCAGCCCACACAAACACTCCAGGCGACTCCCGGCCAGCCCACACACACACTCCAGGCCATTCCCGGCCAGCCCACACACACACTCCAGGCCACTCCCGATCAGCCCACACAGACACTCCAGGCCACTCCCGACCAGCCCACACACACACTCCCGGCCACTCCCGGCCAGACAACACACACACACCCCAGGCCACTCCCGGCCAGCCCACACACACACTCCACGCCACTCCCGGCCAGCCCAGACACACACTCCAGTCCACTCCCGGCCAGCCCACACGCACACTCCAGTCCACTCCCGGCCAGCCCACACATACACTCCAGGCCAATCCCGGCCATCCCACACACACACTCCAGGCCACTCCAGGCCAGCCCACACACACGCTCCAGGCCACTCCCGGCCAGCCCACACACACACTCCAGGCCACTGCCGGCCAGCCCACACAGACACTCCAGGCCACTCCCTGCCAGCCCACACACACACTCCAGGCCACTCCCGGCCAGCCCATACACACACTCCAGGCCACTCCCGGCCAGCCCACACACAAACTCCAGGCCACTCCCAGCCAGCCCACACACACTCCAGGCCACTACCGGACAGCCCACACACACACTCCAGGCCACTCCCGGCCAGCCCACACACACACTCCAAGCCACTCCCGCCCAGCCCACACACACACTCCAGGTCACTCCCGGCCAGCCCACACACACACTCCAGGCCACTCCCGGCCAGCCCACACACACACTCCAAGCCAGGACACTCCCGGCCAGCCCACACACACACTCCAGGCCACTCCCGGCCAGCCCACACACACACACCAGGCCACTCCCGGCCAGCCACCACACAGACTAAAGTCCACTCCCGGCCAGCCCACACACACACTCCAGGCCACTCCCGGCCAGCCCACACACACACTCCAGGCCACTCCCGGCCAGCCCACACACTCCAGGCCACTCCCGGACAGCCCACACACACACTCCAGGCCACTCCCGGCTAGCCCACAAACACAGTCCAGGCCACTCCCGGCCAGCCCACACACACTCTCCAGGCCAGGCCACTCCCGGCCAGCCCACACACACACTCCAGGCCACTCCCGGCCCACACACACACTCCAGGCCACTCCCGGCCAGCCCACACACACACTCCAGGCCACTCCCGGCCAGCCCACACACACACTCCAGGACACTCCCGGCCAGCCCACACACACACTCCCGGCCAGCCCACACACACACTCCAGGCCACTCCCGGCCAGCCCACACACACTCCAGGCCACTCCCGGCCAGTCCACACACACACTCCAGGCCACTCCCGGCCAGCCCACACACACACTCCAGGCTAGGCCACTCCCGGCCAGCCCACACACACACTCCCGGCCAGCCCACACACACACTCCAGGCCACTCCCGGCCAGCCCACACACACACTCCAGGCCACTCCCGGCCAGCCCACACAAACACTCCAGGCCTCTCCCGGCCAGCCAACACACACTCCCGGCCACTCCCGGCCAGCCCACACACACACTCCAGGCCACTCCCGGCCAGCCCACACACACACTCCAGGCCAGGCCTCTACCGGCCAGCCCACACACACACTCCCGGCCACTCCCGGCCAGCCCACACACACACTCCAGGCCACTCCCGGCCAGCCCACACACACACTCCAGGCCAGGCCACTCCCAGCCAGCCCACACACACACTCCAGGCCACTCCCGGCCAGCCCACACACACCCGGCCACTCCCGGCCAGCCCACACACACACTCCAGGCCACTCCCGGCCAGCCCACACACACACTCCAGGCCAGGCCACTCCCGGCCAGCCCACACACACTCCAGGCCACTCCCGGCCAGCCCACACACACACTCCAGGCCACTCCCGGCCAGCCCACGCACACACTCCAGGCCACTCCCGGCCAGCCCACACACACACTCCAGGCCAGGCCACTCCCGGCCAGCCCACACAAACACTCCAGGCCACTCCCGGCCAGCCCACACACACACTCCAGGCCACTCGCGGCCAGCCCACACACACACTCCAGGCCACTCCCGGCCAGCCCACACACACACTCCAGGCCACTCCCGGCCAGCCCACACACACACTGCAGGCCACTCCCGGCCAGCCCACACACACTCCAATCACTCCCGGCCATCCCACACACACACTCCAGGCCACTCCCCACCAGCCCACACACACACTCCAGGCCACTCCCGGCCAGCCCACACACACACTCCAATCACTCCCGACCAGCCCACACACAAACTCCAGGCCACTCCCGGCCAGCCCACACACACACTCCAGGCCACTCCCGGCCAGCCCACAATCACACTCCAGGCCACTCCCGGCCAGCCCACACACACACTCCAGGCCACTCCCGGCCAGCCCACACACACACTCCAGGCCACTCCCGGGTAGCCCACACACACACTCCCGGCCACTCCCGGCCAGCCCACACACACACTCCAGTCCACTCCCGGCCCACACACACACTCAAGGCCACACCCGGCCAGCCCACACACACACTCCAGGCCACTCCCGGCCCACAGACACACACTCCAGGACACTCCCGGCCAGCCCACACACACACTCCAGGCCACTCCCGGCCAGCCCACACACACACTCCAGGACACTCCCGGCCAGCCCACACACACACTCCCGGCCAGCCCACACACACACTCCAGGCCACTCCCGGCCAGCCCACATACACTCCAGGCCACTCCCGGCCAGTCCACACACACACTCCAGGCCACTCCCGGCCAGCCCACACACACACTCCAGGCTAGGCCACTCCCGGCCAGCCCACACACACACTCCCGGCCAGCCCACACACACACTCCAGGCCACTCCCGGCCAGCCCACACACACACTCCAGGCCACTCCCGGCCAGCCCACACAAACACTCCAGGCCTCTCCCGGCCAGCCAACACACACTCCCGGCCACTCCCGGCCATCCCACACACACACTCCAGGCCACACCCGGCCAGCCCACACACACACTCCAGGCCACTCCCGGCCAGCCCACACACACACTCCAGGCCACTCCCGTCCGGATCACACACACACTCCCGGCCAGCCCACTCACATACTCCAGGCCACTCCCGGCCAGCCCACACAAACACTCCAGGCCACTCCCGGCCAGCCCACACACACTCTCCAGGCCACTCCCGGCCAGCCCACACACACACTCCAGGCCACTCCCGGCCAGCCCACACAAACACTCCAGGCGACTCCCGGCCAGCCCACACACACACTCCAGGCCATTCCCGGCCAGCCCACACACACACTCCAGGCCACTCCCGATCAGCCCACACAGACACTCCAGGCCACTCCCGACCAGCCCACACACACACTCCCGGCCACTCCCGGCCAGACAACACACACACCCCAGGCCACTCCCGGCCAGCCCACACACACACTCCACGCCACTCCCGGCCAGCCCAGACACACACTCCAGTCCACTCCCGGCCAGCCCACACGCACACTCCAGTCCACTCCCGGCCAGCCCACACACACACTCCAGGCCAATCCCGGCCATCCCACACACACACTCCAGGCCACTCCAGGCCAGCCCACACACACGCTCCAGGCCACTCCCGGCCAGCCCACACACACGCTCCAGGCCACTCCCGGCCAGCCCACACACACTCCAGGCCACTCCCGGACAGCCCACACACACACTCCAGGCCACTCCCGATCAGCCCACACACACGCACTCCAGGCCACTCCCGGCCTACACACACACACTCCAGGGCACTCCCGGCCAGCCCACACACACTCTCCAGGCCACTCCCGGCCAGCCCACACACACACTCCTGCCCACTCCCGGCCAGCCCACACACACACTCCAGGCCACTCCCGGCCAGCCCAAACACACACTCCAGGCCAGGCCACTCCCGGCCAGCCCACACACACACTCCAGGCCACTCCCGGCCAGCCCACACACACACTCCAGGCCAGGCCACTCCCGGCCAGCCCACACAAACACTCCAGGCCACTCCCGACCAGCCCACACACACACTCCAGGCCACTCCCGGCCAGCCCACACACACACTCCAGGCCACACCCGGCCTGCCCTCACACACACTCCCGGCCACTCACGGCCAGCCCACACTCACACTCCAGGCTACTCCCGGCCAGCCCACACTCACACTCCCGGCCAGCCCACACACACACTCCAGGCCACTCACGGCCAGCCCACACTCACACTCCAGGCCACGCCTGGCCAGCCCACACACACACTCCAGGCCATTTCCGGCCAGCCCACACACACACTTCAGGCCACTCCCGACCAGCCCACACACACACTCCAGGCCAATCCCGGCCAGCCCACACACACACTCCAGGCCACTCCCGGCCCACACACACACTCAAGGCCACTCCCGGCCAGCCCACACACACACTCCAGTCCACTCCCGGCCAGCCCACACACACACTCCAGGCCACTCCCGGCCAGCCCACACACACACCCCCGGCCACTCCCGGCCAGCCCACACAGACACTCCAGGCCACTCCCTGCCAGCCCACACACACACTCCAGGCCACTCCCGGCCAGCCCACACACACACTCCAGGCCACTCCCAGCCAGCCCACACACACTCCAGGCCACTCCCGGACAGCCCACACACACACTCCAGGCCACTCCCGGCCAGCCCACACACACACTCCAAGCCACTCCCGCCCAGCCCACACACACACTCCAGGTCACTCCCGGCCAGCCCACACACACACTCCAGGCCACTCCCGGCCAGCCCACACACACACTCCAAGCCAGGACACTCCCGGCCAGCCCACACACACACTCCAGGCCACTCCCGGCCAGCCCACACACACACTCCAGGCCACTCCCGGCCAGCCACCACACAGACTAAAGTCCACTCCCGGCCAGCCCACACACACACTCCAGGTCACTCCCGGCAGCCCACACTCACACTCCAGGCCACTCCCGGCCAGCCCACACACACACTCTAGGTCACTCCCGGCCAGCCCACACACACGCTCCGGGCCACCCCCGGCCAGCCCACACACACACATTCCCGGCCAGCCCACACTCACACTCCAGGCCACTCCCGGCCAGCCCACACACACACTCCAGGCCAGGCCACTCCCGGACAGCCCACACTCACACTCCAGGCTACTCCCGGCCAGCCCACACACACACTCCAGGCCACTCCCGGCCAGCACACACACACACTCTAGGTCACTCCCGGCCAGCCCACACACACACTCCAGGCCACTCCCGGCGCACACACACTCCAGGCCACTCCCGGCCAGCCCACACACACACTCCAGGCCAGTCCTGGCCAGCCCACACACACACTCCAGGCCAGTCCCAGCCCACACACACACTCCAGGCCACTCCCGGCCCACACACACACTCCAGGCCACTCCCGGCCAGCCCACACACATACTCCAGGCCAGTCCCGGCCCACACACACACTCCAGGCCACTCCCGGCCAGCCCACACACACACTCCAGGCCACTCCCGGCCAGCCCACACACACACTCCAGGCCACTCCCGGCCAGCCCACACACACACTCCAGGCCACTCCCGGCCAGCCACCACACAGACTAAAGTCCACTCCCGGCCAGCCCACACACACACTCCAGGTCACTCCCGGAAGCCCACACTCACACTCCAGGCCACTCCCGGCCAGCCCACACACACTCTCTAGGTCACTCCCGGCCAGCCCACACACACGCTCCGGGCCACCCCCGGCCAGCCCACACACACACATTCCCGGCCAGCCCACACTCACACTCCAGACCACTCCCGGCCAGCCCACACACACACTCCAGGCCAGGCCACTCCCGGACAGCCCACACTCACACTCCAGGCTACTCCCGGCCAGCCCACACATACACTCCAGGCCACTCCCGGCCAGCACACACACACACTCTAGGTCACTCCCGGCCAGCCCACACACACACTCCAGGCCACTCCCGGCCCACACACACACTCCAGGCCACTCCCGGCCAGCCCACAAACACACTCCAGGCCACTCCCGGCGCACACACACTCCAGGCCACTCCCGGCCAGCCCACACACACACTCCAGGCCAGTCCTGGCCAGCCCACACACACACTCCAGGCCAGTCCCAGCCCACACACACACTCCAGGCCACTCCCGGCCCACACACACACTCCAGGCCACTCCCGGCCAGCCCACACACACACTCCAGGCCAGTCCCGGCCCACACACACACTCCAGGCCACTCCCGGCCAGCCCACACACACACTCCAGGCCACTCCCGGCCAGCCCATACACACACTCCAGGCCACTCCCGGCCAGCCCACACCCACACTCCAGGCCACTCCCGGCCAGCCCACACACACTCCAGGCCACTCCCGGACAGCCCACACACACACTCCAGGCCACTCCCCGCTAGCCCACAAACACAGTCCAGGCCACTCCCGGCCAGCCCACACTCACACTCCAGGACACTCCCGGCCAGCCCACACACAAACTCCAGGCCACTCCCGACCAGCCCACACACAAACTCCAGGCCACTCCCGACCAGCCTACACACACACTCCAGCCCACTCCCGGCCAGCCCACACAAACACTCCAGGCCACTCCCGGCCAGCCCACACAAACACTCCAGGCCACTCCCGATCAGCCCACACACACACACTCCAGGCCACTCACGGCCAGCCCACACACACACTCCAGGCCACTCCCGATCAGCCCACACACACGCACTCCAGGCCACTCCCGGCCTACACACACACTCCAGCCCACTCCCGGCCAGCCCACACTCACACTCCAGCCCACTCCCGGCCAGCCCACACACACACTCCAGGCCACTCCCGATCAGCCCACACACACGCACTCCAGGCCACTCCCGGCCTACACACACACTCCAGCCCACTCCCGGCCAGCCCACACACACACTCCAGGCCAGGCCTCTCCCGGCCAGCCCACACACAGACTCCAGGCCAGGCCACTCCCAGCCAGCCCACACACACACTCCAGGCCACTCCCGGCCAGCCCACACACACCCGGCCACTCCCGGCCAGCCCACACACACACTCCAGGCCACTCCCGGCCAGCCCACACACACACTCCAGGCCAGGCCACTCCCGGCCAGCCCACACACACTCCAGGCCACTCCCGGCCAGCCCACACACACACTCCAGGCCACTCCCGGCCAGCCCACGCACACACTCCAGGCCACTCCCGGCCAGCCCACACACACACTCCAGGCCAGGCCACTCCCTGCCAGCCCACACAAACACTCCAGGCCACTCCCGGCCAGCCCACACACACACTCCAGGCCACTCGCGGCCAGCCCACACACACACTCCAGGCCACTCCCGGCCAGCCCACACACAAACTCCAGGCCACTCCCGGCCAGCCCACACACACACTGCAGGCCACTCCCGGCCAGCCCACACACACACTCCAATCACTCCCGGCCATCCCACACACACACTCCAGGCCACTCCCCACCAGCCCACACACACACTCCAGGCCACTCCCGGCCAGCCCACACACACACTCCAATCACTCCCGACCAGCCCACACACACACTCCAGGCCACTCCCGGCCAGCCCACACACACACTCCAGGCCACTCCCGGCAAGCCCACACACACACTCCAGGCCACTCCCGACCATCCCACACACACTCCAGGCCACTCCCGGCCAGTCCACACACACACTCCAGGCCAGGCCAATCTCGGCCAGCCCACACACACACTCCAGGCCACTCCCGGCCAGTCGACACTCACACTCCAGGCCACTCCCGGCCAGTCCACACACACACTCCAGGCCAGGCCACTCCCGGCCATCCCACACACACACTCCAGACAACTCCCTGCCAGCCCACACACACACTCCAGGCCACTCCCGGCCATCCCACACACACACTCCAGGCCACTCCCGGCCAGTCCACAGACACACTCCAGGCCAGGCCACTCCCGGCCATCCCACACACACACTCCAGACAACCCCCGGCCAGCCCACACACACACTCCCGGCCAGCCCACACACACACTCCAGGCCACTCCCGGCCAGCCCACACACACACTCCCGGCCAGCCCACACACACACTCCAGGCCACTCCCGGCCAGCCCACACACACTCTCCAGGCCACTCACGGCCAGCCCACACTCACACTCCAGCCCACTCCCGGCCAGCCCACACACACACTCCAGGCCACTCCCGATCAGCCCACACACACGCACTCCAGGCCACTCCCGGCCTACACACACACTCCAGCCCACTCCCGGCCAGCCCACACACACACTCCAGGCCAGGCCTCTCCCGGCCAGCCCACACACAGACTCCAGGCCAGGCCACTCCCAGCCAGCCCACACACACACTCCAGGCCACTCCCGGCCAGCCCACACACACCCGGCCACTCCCGGCCAGCCCACACACACACTCCAGGCCACTCCCGGCCAGCCCACACACACACTCCAGGCCAGGCCACTCCCGGCCAGCCCACACACACTCCAGGCCACTCCCGGCCAGCCCACACACACACTCCAGGCCACTCCCGGCCAGCCCACGCACACACTCCAGGCCACTCCCGGCCAGCCCACACACACACTCCAGGCCAGGCCACTCCCGGCCAGCCCACACAAACACTCCAGGCCACTCCCGGCCAGCCCACACACACACTCCAGGCCACTCGCGGCCAGCCCACACACACACTCCAGGCCACTCCCGGCCAGCCCACACACACACTCCAGGCCACTCCCGGCCAGCCCACACACACACTGCAGGCCACTCCCGGCCAGCCCACACACACACTCCAATCACTCCCGGCCATCCCACACACACTCTCCAGGCCACTCCCCACCAGCCCACACACACACTCCAGGCCACTCCCGGCCAGTCCACACACACACTCCAGGCCAGGCCACTCCCGGCCATCCCACACACACACTCCAGACAACTCCCTGCCAGCCCACACACACACTCCAGGCCACTCCCGGCCATCCCACACACACACTCCAGGCCACTCCCGGCCAGTCCACAGACACACTCCAGGCCAGGCCACTCCCGGCCATCCCACACACACACTCCAGACAACCCCCGGCCAGCCCACACACACACTCCCGGCCAGCCCACACACACACTCCAGGCCACTCCCGGCCAGCCCACACACACACTCCCGGCCAGCCCACACACACACTCCAGGCCACTCCCGGCCAGCCCACACACACTCTCCAGGCCACTCACGGCCAGCCCACACTCACACTCCAGCCCACTCCCGGCCAGCCCACACACACACTCCAGGCCACTCCCGATCAGCCCACACACACGCACTCCAGGCCACTCCCGGCCTACACACACACTCCAGCCCACTCCCGGCCAGCCCACACACACACTCCAGGCCAGGCCTCTCCCGGCCAGCCCACACACAGACTCCAGGCCAGGCCACTCCCAGCCAGCCCACACACACACTCCAGGCCACTCCCGGCCAGCCCACACACACCCGGCCACTCCCGGCCAGCCCACACACACACTCCAGGCCACTCCCGGCCAGCCCACACACACACTCCAGGCCAGGCCACTCCCGGCCAGCCCACACACACTCCAGGCCACTCCCGGCCAGCCCACACACACACTCCAGGCCACTCCCGGCCAGCCCACGCACACACTCCAGGCCACTCCCGGCCAGCCCACACACACACTCCAGGCCAGGCCACTCCCGGCCAGCCCACACAAACACTCCAGGCCACTCCCGGCCAGCCCACACACACACTCCAGGCCACTCGCGGCCAGCCCACACACACACTCCAGGCCACTCCCGGCCAGCCCACACACACACTCCAGGCCACTCCCGGCCAGCCCACACACACACTGCAGGCCACTCCCGGCCAGCCCACACACACACTCCAATCACTCCCGGCCATCCCACACACACTCTCCAGGCCACTCCCCACCAGCCCACACACACACTCCAGGCCACTCCCGGCCAGCCCACACACACACTCCAATCACTCCCGACCAGCCCACACACACACTCCAGGACACTCCCGGCCAGCCCACACACACACTCCAGGCCACTCCCGGCCAGCCCACACTCACACTCCAGGCCACTCCCGGCCAGCCCACACACACACTCCAGGCCACTCCCGGCCAGCCCACACACACACTCCAGGCCACTCCCGGGTAGCCCACACACACACTCCCGGCCACTCCCGGCCAGCCCACACACACACTCCAGTCCACTCCCGGCCCACACACACACACAAGGCCACACCCGGCCAGCCCACACACACACTCCAGGCCACTCCCGGCCCACACACACACTCCAGGACACTCCCGGCCAGCCTTCACACACACTCCCGGCCAGCCCACACACACACTCCAGGCCACTCCCGGCCAGCCCACACACACTCCAGGCCACTCCCGGCCAGTCCACAAACACACTCCAGGCCACTCCCGTCCAGCCCACACACACACTCCAGGCTAGGCCACTCCCGGCCAGCCCACACACACACTCCCGGCCAGCCCACACACACACTCCAGGCCATCCCGGCCAGCCCACACACACACTCCAGGCCACTCCCGGCCAGCCCACACAAACACTCCAGGCCTCTCCCGGCCAGCCAACACACACTCCCGGCCACTCCCGGCCATCCCACACACACACTCCAGGCCACTCCCGGCCAGCCCACACACACACTCCAGGCCACTCCCGGCCAGCCCACACACACACTCCAGGCCACTCCCGGCCAGCCCACACACACACTCCAGGCCACTCCCGGCCAGCCCACACACACACTCCAGGCCACTCCCGGCCAGCCCACACACACACTCCAGGCCACTCCCGGCCAGCCCACACACACACTCCAGGCCACTCCCGGCCAGCCCACACACACACTCCAGGCCACTCCCGGCCAGCCCACACACACACTCCAGGCCACTCCCGGCCAGCCCACACACACTCCAGGCCACTCCCGGCCAGCCCACACACACACTCCAGGCCACTCCCGGCCAGCCCACACACACACTCCAGGCCACTCCCGTCCGGCCCACACACACACTCCCGGCCAGCCCACTCACATACTCCAGGCCACTCCCGGCCAGCCCACACACACACTCCAGGCCACTCCCGACCAGCCCACACACACACTCCAGGCCACTCCCGGCCAGCCCACACACACACTCCAGGCCACTCCCGGCCAGCCCACACTCACACTCCAGGCCACTCCCGGCCAGCCCACACACACACTCCAGGCCACTCCCGGCCAGCCCACACACACACTCCAGGCCACTCCCGGGTAGCCCACACACACACTCCCGGCCACTCCCGGCCAGCCCACACACACACTCCAGTCCACTCCCGGCCCACACACACACTCAAGGCCACACCCGGCCAGCCCACACACACACTCCAGGCCACTCCCGGCCCACACACACACTCCAGGCCACTCCCGGCCAGCCCACACACACACTCCAGGCCACTCCCGGCCAGCCCACACACACACTCCAGGACACTCCCGGCCAGCCTTCACACACACTCCCGGCCAGCCCACACACACACTCCAGGCCACTCCCGGCCAGCCCACACACACTCCAGGCCACTCCCGGCCAGTCCACAAACACACTCCAGGCCACTCCCGTCCAGCCCACACACACACTCCAGGCTAGGCCACTCCCGGCCAGCCCACACACACACTCCCGGCCAGCCCACACACACACTCCAGGCCACTCCCGGCCAGCCCACACACACACTCCAGGCCACTCCCGGCCAGCCCACACAAACACTCCAGGCCTCTCCCGGCCAGCCAACACACACTCCCGGCCACTCCCGGCCATCCCACACACACACTCCAGGCCACTCCCGGCCAGCCCACACACACACTCCAGGCCACTCCCGGCCAGCCCACACACACACTCCAGGCCACTCCCGGCCAGCCCACACACACACTCCAGGCCACTCCCGGCCAGCCCACACACACACTCCAGGCCACTCCCGGCCAGCCCACACACACACTCCAGGCCACTCCCGGCCAGCCCACACACACACTCCAGGCCACTCCCGGCCAGCCCACACACACACTCCAGGCCACTCCCGGCCAGCCCACACACACACTCCAGGCCACTCCCGGCCAGCCCACACACACTCCAGGCCACTCCCGGCCAGCCCACACACACACTCCAGGCCACTCCCGGCCAGCCCACACACACACTCCAGGCCACTCCCGTCCGGCCCACACACACACTCCCGGCCAGCCCACTCACATACTCCAGGCCACTCCCGGCCAGCCCACACACACACTCCAGGCCACTCCCGGCCAGCCCACACACACTCTCCAGGCCACTCCCGGCCAGCCCACACACACACTCCAGGCCACTCCCGGCCAGCCCACACAAACACTCCAGGCGACTCCCGGCCAGCCCACACACACACTCCAGGCCATTCCCGGCCAGCCCACACACACACTCCAGGCCACTCCCGATCAGCCCACACAGACACTCCAGGCCACTCCCGACCAGCCCACACACACACTCCCGGCCACTCCCGGCCAGACAACACACACACCCCAGGCCACTCCCGGCCAGCCCACACACACACTCCACGCCACTCCCGGCCAGCCCAGACACACACTCCAGTCCACTCCCGGCCAGCCCACACGCACACTCCAGTCCACTCCCGGCCAGCCCACACACACACTCCAGGCCAATCCCGGCCATCCCACACACACACTCCAGGCCACTCCAGGCCAGCCCACACACACGCTCCAGGCCACTCCCGGCCAGCCCACACACACACTCCAAGCCACTGCCGGCCAGCCCACACAGACACTCCAGGCCACTCCCTGCCAGCCCACACACACACTCCAGGCCACTCCCGGCCAGCCCACACACACACTCCAGGCCACTCGCGGCCAGCCCACACACACACTCCAGGCCACTCCCGGCCAGCCCACACACACACTCCAGGCCACTCCCGGCCAGCCCACACACACACTGCAGGCCACTCCCGGCCAGCCCACACACACACTCCAATCACTCCCGGCCATCCCACACACACACTCCAGGCCACTCCCCACCAGCCCACACACACACTCCGGCCACTCCCGGCCAGTCCACACACACACTCCAATCACTCCCGACCAGCCCACACACACACTCCAGGCCACTCCCGGCCAGCCCACACACACACTCCAGGCCACTCCCGGCCAGCCCACACTCACACTCCAGGCCACTCCCGGCCAGCCCACACACACACTCCAGGCCACTCCCGGCCAGCCCACACACACACTCCAGGCCACTCCCGGGTAGCCCACACACACACTCCCGGCCACTCCCGGCCAGCCCACACACACACTCCAGTCCACTCCCGGCCCACACACACACTCAAGGCCACACCCGGCCAGCCCACACACACACTCCAGGCCACTCCCGGCCCACACACACACTCCAGGCCACTCCCGGCCAGCCCACACACACACTCCAGGCCACTCCCGGCCAGCCCACACACACACTCCAGGACACTCCCGGCCAGCCTTCACACACACTCCCGGCCAGCCCACACACACACTCCAGGCCACTCCCGGCCAGCCCACACACACTCCAGGCCACTCCCGGCCAGTCCACAAACACACTCCAGGCCACTCCCGTCCAGCCCACACACACACTCCAGGCTAGGCCACTCCCGGCCAGCCCACACACACACTCCCGGCCAGCCCACACACACACTCCAGGCCACTCCCGGCCAGCCCACACACACACTCCAGGCCACTCCCGGCCAGCCCACACAAACACTCCAGGCCTCTCCCGGCCAGCCAACACACACTCCCGGCCACTCCCGGCCATCCCACACACACACTCCTGGCCACTCCCGGCCAGCCCACACACACACTCCAGGCCACTCCCGGCCAGCCCACACACACACTCCAGGCCACTCCCGGCCAGCCCACACACACACTCCAGGCCACTCCCGGCCAGCCCACACACACACTCCAGGCCACTCCCGGCCAGCCCACACACACACTCCAGGCCACTCCCGGCCAGCCCACACACACACTCCAGGCCACTCCCGGCCAGCCCACACACACACTCCAGGCCACTCCCGGCCAGCCCACACACACACTCCAGGCCACTCCCGGCCAGCCCACACACACTCCAGGCCACTCCCGGCCAGCCCACACACACACTCCAGGCCACTCCCGGCCAGCCCACACACACACTCCAGGCCACTCCCGGCCAGCCCACACACACTCTCCAGGCCACTCCCGGCCAGCCCACACACACACTCCAGGCCACTCCCGGCCAGCCCACACAAACACTCCAGGCGACTCCCGGCCAGCCCACACACACACTCCAGGCCATTCCCGGCCAGCCCACACACACACTCCAGGCCACTCCCGATCAGCCCACACAGACACTCCAGGCCACTCCCGACCAGCCCACACACACACTCCCGGCCACTCCCGGCCAGACAACACACACACCCCAGGCCACTCCCGGCCAGCCCACACAAACACTCCACGCCACTCCCGGCCAGCCCAGACACACACTCCAGTCCACTCCCGGCCAGCCCACACGCACACTCCAGTCCACTCCCGGCCAGCCCACACACACACTCCAGGCCAATCCCGGCCATCCCACACACACACTCCAGGCCACTCCAGGCCAGCCCACACACACGCTCCAGGCCACTCCCGGCCAGCCCACACACACACTCCAGGCCACTGCCGGCCAGCCCACACAGACACTCCAGGCCACTCCCTGCCAGCCCACACACACACTCCAGGCCACTCCCGGCCAGCTCACACACACACTCCAGGCCACTCCCGGCCAGCCCACACACAAACTCCAGGCCACTCCCAGCCAGCCCACACACACTCCAGGCCACTCCCGGACAGCCCACACACACACTCCAGGCCACTCCCGGCCAGCCCACACACACACTCCAAGCCACTCCCGCCCAGCCCACACACACACTCCAAGTCACTCCCGGCCAGCCCACACACACACTCCAGGCCACTCCCGGCCAGCCCACACACACACTCCAAGCCAGGACACTCCCGGCCAGCCCACACACACACTCCAGGCCACTCCCGGCCAGCCCACTCACACACAACAGGCCACTCCCGGCCAGCCACCACACAGACTAAAGTCCACTCCTGGCCAGCCCACACACACACTCCAGGCCACTCCCGGCCAGCCCACACACACACTCCAGGCCACTCCCGGCCAGCCCACACACTCCAGGCCACTCCCGGACAGCCCACACACACACTCCAGGCCACTCCCGGCTAGCCCACAAACACAGTCCAGGCCACTCCCGGCCAGCCCACACACACTCTCCAGGCCAGGCCACTCCCGGCCAGCCCACACACACACTCCAGGCCACTCCCGGCCCACACACACACTCCAGGCCACTCCCGGCCAGCCCACACACACACTCCAGGCCACTCCCGGCCAGCCCACACACACACTCCAGGACACTCCCGGCCAGCCCACACACACACTCCCGGCCAGCCCACACACACACTCCAGGCCACTCCCGGCCAGCCCACACACACTCCAGGCCACTCCCGGCCAGTCCACACACACACTCCAGGCCACTCCCGGCCAGCCCACACACACACTCCAGGCTAGGCCACTCCCGGCCAGCCCACACACACACTCCCGGCCAGCTCACACACACACTCCAGGCCACTCCCGGCCAGCCCACACACACACTCCAGGCCACTCCCGGCCAGCCCAAACAAACACTCCAGGCCTCTCCCGGCCAGCCAACACACACTCCCGGCCACTCCCGGCCAGCCCACACACACACTCCAGGCCACTCCCGGCCAGCCCACACACACACTCCAGGCCAGGCCTCTCCCGGCCAGCCCACACACAGACTCCAGGCCAGGCCACTCCCAGCCAGCCCACACACACACTCCAGGCCACTCCCGGCCAGCCCACACACACCCGGCCACTCCCGGCCAGCCCACACACACACTCCAGGCCACTCCCGGCCAGCCCACACACACACTCCAGGCCAGGCCACTCCCGGCCAGCCCACACACACTCCAGGCCACTCCCGGCCAGCCCACACACACACTCCAGGCCACTCCCGGCCAGCCCACGCACACACTCCAGGCCACTCCCGGCCAGCCCACACACACACTCCAGGCCAGGCCACTCCCGGCCAGCCCACACAAACACTCCAGGCCACTCCCGGCCAGCCCACACACACACTCCAGGCCACTCGCGGCCAGCCCACACACACACTCCAGGCCACTCCCGGCCAGCCCACACACACACTCCAGGCCACTCCCGGCCAGCCCACACACACACTGCAGGCCACTCCCGTCCAGCCCACACACACTCCAATCACTCCCGGCCATCCCACACACACACTCCAGGCCACTCCCCACCAGCCCACACACACACTCCAGGCCACTCCCGGCCAGCCCACACACACACTCCAATCACTCCCGACCAGCCCACACACAAACTCCAGGCCACTCCCGGCCAGCCCACACACACACTCCAGGCCACTCCCGGCCAGCCCACAATCACACTCCAGGCCACTCCCGGCCAGCCCACACACACACTCCAGGCCACTCCCGGCCAGCCCACACACACACTCCAGGCCACTCCCGGGTAGCCCACACACACACTCCCGGCCACTCCCGGCCAGCCCACACACACACTCCAGTCCACTCCCGGCCCACACACACACTCAAGGCCACACCCGGCCAGCCCACACACACTCTCCAGGCCACTCCCGGCCCACACACACACTCCAGGACACTCCCGGCCAGCCCACACACACACTCCAGGCCACTCCCGGCCAGCCCACACACACACTCCAGGACACTCCCGGCCAGCCCACACACACACTCCCGGCCAGCCCACACACACACTCCAGGCCACTCCCGGCCAGCCCACACACACTCCAGGCCACTCCCGGCCAGTCCACACACACACTCCAGGCCACTCCCGGCCAGCCCACACACACAATCCAGGCTAGGCCACTACCGGCCAGCCCACACACACACTCCCGGCCAGCCCACACACACACTCCAGGCCACTCCCGGCCAGCCCACACACACACTCCAGGCCACTCCCGGCCAGCCCACACAAACACTCCAGGCATCTCCCGGCCAGCCAACACACACTCCCGGCCACTCCCGGCCATCCCACACACACACTCCAGGCCACTCCCGGCCAGCCCACACACACACTCCAGGCCACTCCCGGCCAGCCCACACACACACTCCAGGCCACTCCCGGCCAGCCCACACACACACTCCAGGCCACTCCCGGCCAGCCCACACACACACTCCAGGCCACTCCCGGCCAGCCCACACACACACTCCAGGCCACTCCCGGCCAGCCCACACACACACTCCAGGCCACTCCCGGCCAGCCCACACACACACTCCAGGCCACTCCCGGCCAGCCCACACACACTCCAGGCCACTCCCGGCCAGCCCACACACAGACTCCAGGCCACTCCCGGCCAGCCCACACACACACTCCAGGCCACTCCCGTCCGGCCCACACACACACTCCCGGCCAGCCCACTCACATACTCCAGGCCACTCCCGGCCAGCCCACACACACACTCCAGGCCACTCCCGGCCAGCCCACACACACTCTCCAGGCCACTCCCGGCCAGCCCACACACACACTCCAGGCCACTCCCGGCCAGCCCACACAAACACTCCAGGCGACTCCCGGCCAGCCCACACACACACTCCAGGCCATTCCCGGCCAGCCCACACACACACTCCAGGCCACTCCCGATCAGCCCACACAGACACTCCAGGCCACTCCCGACCAGCCCACACACACACTCCCGGCCACTCCCGGCCAGACAACACACACACCCCAGGCCACTCCCGGCCAGCCCACACACACACTCCACGCCACTCCCGGCCAGCCCAGACACACACTCCAGTCCACTCCCGGCCAGCCCACACGCACACTCCAGTCCACTCCCGGCCAGCCCACACACACACTCCAGGCCAATCCCGGCCATCCCACACACACACTCCAGGCCACTCCAGGCCAGCCCACACACACGCTCCAGGCCACTCCCGGCCAGCCCACACACACGCTCCAGGCCACTCCCGGCCAGCCCACACACACTCCAGGCCACTCCCGGTCAGCCCACACACACACTCCAGGCCACTCCCGATCAGCCCACACACACGCACTCCAGGCCACTCCCGGCCTACACACACACACTCCAGGGCACTCCCGGCCAGCCCACACACACTCTCCAGGCCACTCCCGGCCAGCCCACACACACACTCCAGCCCACTCCCGGCCAGCCCACACACACACTCCTAGGCCACTCCCGGCCAGCCCAAACACACACTCCAGGCCAGGCCACTCCCGGCCAGCCCACACACACACTCCAGGCCACTCCCGGCCAGCCCACACACACACTCCAGGCCAGGCCACTCCCGGCCAGCCCACACAAACACTCCAGGCCACTCCCGACCAGCCCACACACACACTCCAGGCCACTCCCGGCCAGCCCACACACACACTCCAGGCCACACCCGGCCTGCCCTCACACACACTCCCGGCCACTCACGGCCAGCCCACACTCACACTCCAGGCCACTCCCGGCCAGCCCACACTCACACTCCCGGCCAGCCCACACACACACTCCAGGCCACTCACGGCCAGCCCACACTCACACTCCAGGCCACGCCCGGCCAGCCCACACACACACTCCAGGCCATTTCCGGCCAGCCCACACACACACTCCAGGCCACTCCCGACCAGCCCACACACACACTCCAGGCCAATCCCGGCCAGCCCACACACACACTCCAGGCCACTCCCGGCCCACACACACACTCAAGGCCACTCCCGGCCAGCCCACACACACACTCCAGTCCACTCCCGGCCAGCCCACACACACACTCCAGGCCACTCCCGGCCAGCCCACACACACACCCCCGGCCACTCCCGGCCAGCCCACACAGACACTCCAGGCCACTCCCTGCCAGCCCACACACACACTCCAGGCCACTCCCGGCCAGCCCACACACACACTCCAGGCCACTCCCAGCCAGCCCACACACACTCCAGGCCACTCCCGGACAGCCCACACACACACTCCAGGCCACTCCCGGCCAGCCCACACACACACTCCAAGCCACTCCCGCCCAGCCCACACACACACTCCAGGTCACTCCCGGCCAGCCCACACACACACTCCAGGCCACTCCCGGCCAGCCCACACACACACTCCAAGCCAGGACACTCCCGGCCAGCCCACACACACACTCCAGGCCACTCCCGGCCAGCCCACAATCACACTCCAGGCCACTCCCGGCCAGCCCACACACACACTCCAGGCCACTCCCGGCCAGCCCACACACACACTCCAGGCCACTCCCGGGTAGCCCACACACACACTCCCGGCCACTCCCGGCCAGCCCACACACACACTCCAGTCCACTCCCGGCCCACACACACACTCAAGGCCACACCCGGCCAGCCCACACACACTCTCCAGGCCACTCCCGGCCCACACACACACTCCAGGACACTCCCGGCCAGCCCACACACACACTCCAGGCCACTCCCGGCCAGCCCACACACACACTCCAGGACACTCCCGGCCAGCCCACACACACACTCCCGGCCAGCCCACACACACACTCCAGGCCACTCCCGGCCAGCCCACACACACTCCAGGCCACTCCCGGCCAGTCCACACACACACTCCAGGCCACTCCCGGCCAGCCCACACACACAATCCAGGCTAGGCCACTACCGGCCAGCCCACACACACACTCCCGGCCAGCCCACACACACACTCCAGGCCACTCCCGGCCAGCCCACACACACACTCCAGGCCACTCCCGGCCAGCCCACACAAACACTCCAGGCATCTCCCGGCCAGCCAACACACACTCCCGGCCACTCCCGGCCATCCCACACACACACTCCAGGCCACTCCCGGCCAGCCCACACACACACTCCAGGCCACTCCCGGCCAGCCCACACACACACTCCAGGCCACTCCCGGCCAGCCCACACACACACTCCAGGCCACTCCCGGCCAGCCCACACACACACTCCAGGCCACTCCCGGCCAGCCCACACACACACTCCAGGCCACTCCCGGCCAGCCCACACACACACTCCAGGCCACTCCCGGCCAGCCCACACACACACTCCAGGCCACTCCCGGCCAGCCCACACACACTCCAGGCCACTCCCGGCCAGCCCACACACAGACTCCAGGCCACTCCCGGCCAGCCCACACACACACTCCAGGCCACTCCCGTCCGGCCCACACACACACTCCCGGCCAGCCCACTCACATACTCCAGGCCACTCCCGGCCAGCCCACACACACACTCCAGGCCACTCCCGGCCAGCCCACACACACTCTCCAGGCCACTCCCGGCCAGCCCACACACACACTCCAGGCCACTCCCGGCCAGCCCACACAAACACTCCAGGCGACTCCCGGCCAGCCCACACACACACTCCAGGCCATTCCCGGCCAGCCCACACACACACTCCAGGCCACTCCCGATCAGCCCACACAGACACTCCAGGCCACTCCCGACCAGCCCACACACACACTCCCGGCCACTCCCGGCCAGACAACACACACACCCCAGGCCACTCCCGGCCAGCCCACACACACACTCCACGCCACTCCCGGCCAGCCCAGACACACACTCCAGTCCACTCCCGGCCAGCCCACACGCACACTCCAGTCCACTCCCGGCCAGCCCACACACACACTCCAGGCCAATCCCGGCCATCCCACACACACACTCCAGGCCACTCCAGGCCAGCCCACACACACGCTCCAGGCCACTCCCGGCCAGCCCACACACACGCTCCAGGCCACTCCCGGCCAGCCCACACACACTCCAGGCCACTCCCGGTCAGCCCACACACACACTCCAGGCCACTCCCGATCAGCCCACACACACGCACTCCAGGCCACTCCCGGCCTACACACACACACTCCAGGGCACTCCCGGCCAGCCCACACACACTCTCCAGGCCACTCCCGGCCAGCCCACACACACACTCCAGCCCACTCCCGGCCAGCCCACACACACACTCCTAGGCCACTCCCGGCCAGCCCAAACACACACTCCAGGCCAGGCCACTCCCGGCCAGCCCACACACACACTCCAGGCCACTCCCGGCCAGCCCACACACACACTCCAGGCCAGGCCACTCCCGGCCAGCCCACACAAACACTCCAGGCCACTCCCGACCAGCCCACACACACACTCCAGGCCACTCCCGGCCAGCCCACACACACACTCCAGGCCACACCCGGCCTGCCCTCACACACACTCCCGGCCACTCACGGCCAGCCCACACTCACACTCCAGGCCACTCCCGGCCAGCCCACACTCACACTCCCGGCCAGCCCACACACACACTCCAGGCCACTCACGGCCAGCCCACACTCACACTCCAGGCCACGCCCGGCCAGCCCACACACACTCCAGGCCATTTCCGGCCAGCCCACACACACACTCCAGGCCACTCCCGACCAGCCCACACACACACTCCAGGCCAATCCCGGCCAGCCCACACACACACTCCAGGCCACTCCCGGCCCACACACACACTCAAGGCCACTCCCGGCCAGCCCACACACACACTCCAGTCCACTCCCGGCCAGCCCACACACACACTCCAGGCCACTCCCGGCCAGCCCACACACACACCCCCGGCCACTCCCGGCCAGCCCACACAGACACTCCAGGCCACTCCCTGCCAGCCCACACACACACTCCAGGCCACTCCCGGCCAGCCCACACACACACTCCAGGCCACTCCCAGCCAGCCCACACACACTCCAGGCCACTCCCGGACAGCCCACACACACACTCCAGGCCACTCCCGGCCAGCCCACACACACACTCCAAGCCACTCCCGCCCAGCCCACACACACACTCCAGGTCACTCCCGGCCAGCCCACACACACACTCCAGGCCACTCCCGGCCAGCCCACACACACACTCCAAGCCAGGACACTCCCGGCCAGCCCACACACACACTCCAGGCCACTCCCGGCCAGCCCACACACACACTCCAGGCCACTCCCGGCCAGCCACCACAGACTAAAGTCCACTCCCGGCCAGCCCACACACACGCTCCAGGTCACTCCCGGCAGCCCACACTCACACTCCAGGCCACTCCCGGCCAGCCCACACACACACTCTAGGTCACTCCCGGCCAGCCCACACACACGCTCCGGGCCACCCCCGGCCAGCCCACACACACACATTCCCGGCCAGCCCACACTCACACTCCAGGCCACTCCCGGCCAGCCCACACACACACTCCAGGCCAGGCCACTCCCGGACAGCCCACACTCACACTCCAGGCTACTCCCGGCCAGCCCACACACACACTCCAGGCCACTCCCGGCCAGCACACACACACACTCTAGGTCACTCCCGGCCAGCCCACACACACACTCCAGGCCACTCCCGGCCCACACACACACTCCAGGCCACTCCCGGCCAGCCCACAAACACACTCCAGGCCACTCCCGGCGCACACACACTCCAGGCCACTCCCGGCCAGCCCACACACACACTCCAGGCCAGTCCTGGCCAGCCCACACACACACTCCAGGCCAGTCCCAGCCCACACACACACTCCAGGCCACTCCCGGCCCACACACACACTCCAGGCCACTCCCGGCCAGCCCACACACACACTCCAGGCCAGTCCCGGCCCACACACACACTCCAGGCCACTCCCGGCCAGCCCACACACACACTCCAGGCCACTCCCGGCCAGCCCACACACACACTCCAGGCCACTCCGGACCAGCCCACACACACACTCCAGGCCACTCCCGGCCAGCCACCACTTAGACTAAAGTCCACTCCCGGCCAGCCCACACACACACTCCAGGTCACTCCCGGCAGCCCACACTCACACTCCAGGCCACTCCCGGCCAGCCCACACACACACTCTAGGTCACTCCCGGCCAGCCCACACACACGCTCCGGGCCACCCCCGGCCAGCCCACACACACACATTCCCGGCTAGCCCACACTCACACTCCAGACCAATCCCGGCCAGCCCACACACACACTCCAGGCCAGGCCACTCCCGGACAGCCCACACTCACACTCCAGGCTACTCCCGGCCAGCCCACACACACACTCCAGGCCACTCCCGGCCAGCACACACACACACTCTAGGTCACTCCCGGCCAGCCCACACACACACTCCAGGCCACTCCCGGCCCACACACACACTCCAGGCCACTCCCGGCCAGCCCACAAACACACTCCAGGCCACTCCCGGCGCACACACACTCCAGGCCACTCCCGGCCAGCCCACACACACACTCCAGGCCAGTCCTGGCCAGCCCACACACACACTCCAGGCCAGTCCCAGCCCACACACACACTCCAGGCCACTCGCGGCCCACACACACACTCCAGGCCACTCCCGGCCAGCCCACACACACACTCCAGGCCAGTCCCGGCCCACACACACACTCCAGGCCACTCCCGGCCAGCCCACACACACACTCCAGGCCACTCCCGGCCAGCCCACACACACACTCCAGGCCACTCCCGGCCAGCCCACACCCACACTCCAGGTCACTCCCGGCCAGGCCACACTCACACTCCAGGCCACTCCCGGCCAGCCCACACACACTCCAGGCCACTCCCGGACAGCCCACACACACACTCCAGGCCACTCCCCGCTAGCCCACAAACACAGTCCAGGCCACTCCCGGCCAGCCCACACGCACACTCCAGGACACTCCCGGCCAGCCCACACACAAACTCCAGGCCACTCCCGACCAGCCCACACACAAACTCCAGGCCACTCCCGACCAGCCTACACACACACTCCAGCCCACTCCCGGCCAGCCCACACACACACTCCAGGCCACTCCCGATCAGCCCACACACACGCACTCCAGGCCACTCCCGGCCTACACACACACTCCAGCCCACTCCCGGCCAGCCCACACACACACTCCAGGCCAGGCCTCTCCCGGCCAGCCCACACACAGACTCCAGGCCAGGCCACTCCCAGCCAGCCCACACACACACTCCAGGCCACTCCCGGCCAGCCCACACACACCCGGCCACTCCCGGCCAGCCCACACACACACTCCAGGCCACTCCCGGCCAGCCCACACACACACTCCAGGCCAGGCCACTCCCGGCCAGCCCACACACACTCCAGGCCACTCCCGGCCAGCCCACACACACACTCCAGGCCACTCCCGGCCAGCCCACGCACACACTCCAGGCCACTCCCGGCCAGCCCACACACACACTCCAGGCCAGGCCACTCCCGGCCAGCCCACACAAACACTCCAGGCCACTCCCGGCCAGCCCACACACACACTCCAGGCCACTCGCGGCCAGCCCACACACACACTCCAGGCCACTCCCGGCCAGCCCACACACACACTCCAGGCCACTCCCGGCCAGCCCACACACACACTGCAGGCCACTCCCGGCCAGCCCACACACACACTCCAATCACTCCCGGCCATCCCACACACACACTCCAGGCCACTCCCCACCAGCCCACACACACACTCCAGGCCACTCCCGGCCAGCCCACACACACACTCCAATCACTCCCGACCAGCCCACACACACACTCCAGGCCACTCCCGGCCAGCCCACACACACACTCCAGGCCACTCCCGGCAAGCCCACACACACACTCCAGGCCACTCCCGACCATCCCACACACACTCCAGGCCACTCCCGGCCAGTCCACACACACACTCCAGGCCAGGCCACTCTCGGCCAGCCCACACACACACTCCAGGCCACTCCCGGCCAGTCGACACTCACACTCCAGGCCACTCCCGGCCAGTCCACACACACACTCCAGGCGAGGCCACTCCCGGCCATCCCACACACACACTCCAGACAACTCCCTGCCAGCCCACACACACACTCCAGGCCACTCCCGGCCATCCCACACACACACTCCAGGCCACTCCCGGCCAGTCCACAGACACACTCCAGGCCAGGCCACTCCCGGCCATCCCACACACACACTCCAGACAACCCCCGGCCAGCCCACACACACACTCCCGGCCAGCCCACACACACACTCCAGGCCACTCCCGGCCAGCCCACACACACACTCCCGGCCAGCCCACACACACACTCCAGGCCACTCCCGGCCAGCCCACACTCACACTCCAGGGCCACTCCCGGCCAGCCCACACACACACGCCAGGCCACTCCCGGCCAGCCCACACACACACTCCAGGCCACTCCCGGCCAGGCCACACACACACTCCAGGCCACTTCCTGACAGCCCACACACACACTCCAGGCCACTCCCGGCCAGCCCACACACATACTCCAGGCCACTCCCGGCCAGCCCACACACACACTCCAGGCCACTCCCGGCCAGCACACACACATACTCCAGGCCACTCCCGGCCAGCCCACACACATACTCCAGGCCACTCCCGGCCAGCCCACACACATACTCCAGGCCACTCCCGGCCAGTCCACACTCACTCCCGGCCAGGCCTCTCCCGGCCAGCTCACACACACTCCAGGCCAGGCCACTCTCGGCCAGCCCACACACACACACTCCAGGCCACTCCCGGCCATCCCACACACACTCCAGGCCACTCCCGGCCAGCCCACACACACACTCCAGGCCACTCCCGGCCAGCCCACACACACACTCCAGGCCACTCCCGGCCAGCCCACACTCACACTCCGGGCCACTCCCGGCCAGCCCACACACACACTCCAGGCCACTCCCGGCCAGCCCACACACACACTCCAGGCCACTCCCGGCCCACACACACACTCCAGGCCAATCCCGGCCAGCCCACACACACTCCAGGCCACTCCCGGCCAGCCCACACACAAACTCCAGGCCAGGCCACTCCCGGCCAGCCCACACACACACTCCAGGCCACTCCCGGCCAGCCCTCACACACTCTCCAGGCCACTCCCGGCCAGCCCACACACACTCTCCAGGCCACTCCCGGCAAGCCCACACACACGCTCCAGGCCAATCCTGGCCAGCCCACACACACTCTCCAGGCCACTCCCGGCCAGCCCACACACACACATTGCCGGCCAGACCACACACACTCCAGGCCACTCCCGACCAGCCCACACACACACTCCAGGCCACTCCCGGCCAGTCGACACTCACACTCCAGGCCACTCCCGGCCAGTCCACACACACACTCCAGGCCAGGCCACTCCCGGCCATCCCACACACACACTCCAGACAACTCCCGGCCAGCCCACACACACACTCCAGGCCACTCCCGGCCATCCCACACACACACTCCAGGCCACTCCCGGCCAGTCCACAGACACACTCCAGGCCAGGCCACTCCCGGCCATCCCACACACACACTCCAGACCACTCCCGGCCAGCCCACACACACACTCCCGGCCAGCCCACACACACACTCCAGGCCACTCCCGGCCTGCCCACACACACACTCCCGGCCAGCCCACACACACACTGCAGGCCACTCCCGGCCAGCCCACAAACACACTCCAGGCCACTCCCGGCCAGCCCACACAAACACTTCAGGCCTCTCCCGGCCAGCCAACACACACTCCCGGCCACTCCCGGCCATCCCACACACACACTCCAGGCCACTCCCGGCCAGCCCACACACACACTCCAGGCCACTCCCGGCCAGCCCACACACACACTCCAGGCCACTCCCGGACAGCCCACACACACACTCCAGGCCACTCCCGGCCAGCCCACACACACACTCCAGGCCACTCCCGGCCAGCCCACACACACACTCCAGGCCACTCCCTGCCAGCCCACACACACACTCCAGGCCACTCCCGGCCAGCCCACACACACACTCCAGACGACTCCCGGCCAGCCCACACACACACTCCAGGCCACTCCCGGCCAGCCCACACACACACTCCAGGCCACTCCCGGCCAGCCCACACACACACTCCAGGCCACTCCCGGCCAGCCCACACACACACTCCAGGCCACTCCCGACCGGCCCACACACACACTCCCGGCGAGCCCACTCACATACTCCAGGCCACTCCCGGCCAGCCCACACACACACTCCAGGCCACTCCCGGCCAGCCCACACACACTCTCCAGGCCACTCCCGGCCAGCCCACACACACACTCCAGGCCACTCCCGGCCAGCCCACACAAACACTCCAGGCGAATCCCGGCCAGCCCACACACACACTCCAGGCCACTCCCGGCCAGCTCACACACACACTCCAGGCCACTCCCGATCAGCCCACACACACACTCCAGGCCATTCCCGACCAGCCCACACACACACTCCCGGCCACTCCCGGCCAGACAACACACACACCCCAGGCCACTCCCGGCCAGCCCACACACACACTCCAGGCCACTCCCGGCCAGCCCAGACACACACTCCAGGCCACTCCCGGCCATCCCACACTCACACTCCAGGCCACTCCCGGCCAGCCCACACACACACTCCAGGCCACTCCCGGCCAGCCCACACGCACACTCCAGTACACTCCCGGCCAGCCCACACACACACTCCAGGCCAATCCCGGCCATCCCACACACACACTCCAGGCCACTCCAGGCCAGCCCACACACAGGCTCCAGGCCACTCCCGGCCAGCCCACACACACACTCCAGGCCACTCCCGGCCAGCCCACACAGACACTCCAGGCCACTCCCTGCCAGCCCACACACACACTCCAGGCCACTCCCGGCCAGCCCACACACACAATCCAGGCCACTCCCGGCCAGCCCACACACGCACTCCAGGCCGCTCCCGGTCAGCCCACACACACACTCCAGGCCACTCCCAGCCAGCCCACACACACTCCAGGCCACTCCCGGACAGCCCACACACACACTCCAGGCCACTCCCGGCCAGCCCACACACACACTCCAAGCCACTCCCGGCCAGCCCACACACACACTCCAGGTCACTCCCGGCCAGCCCACACACACACTCCAGGCCACTCCCGGCCAGCTCACACACACACTCCAAGCCAGGACACTCCCGGCCAGCCCACACACACACTCCAGGCCACTCCCGGCCAGCCCACACACACACTCCAGGCCACTCCCGGCCAGCCACCACACAGACTAAAGTCCACTCCCGGCCAGCCCACACACACACTCCAGGCCACTCCCGGCCAGCCCACACACACACTCCAGGCCACTCCCGGCCAGCCCACACACACTCCAGGCCACTCCCGGACAGCCCACACACACACTCCAGGCCACTCCCGGCTAGCCCACAAACACAGTCCAGGCCACTCCCGGCCAGCCCACACACACTCTCCAGGCCAGGCCACTCCCGGCCGGCCCACACACACTCTCCAGGCCACTCCCGGCCAGCCCACACAAAAACTCCAGGCCACTCCCGACCAGCCTACACACACGCACTCCAGGCCACTCCCGGCCAGCCCACACAAACACTCCAGGCCACTCCCGGCCAGCCCACACAAACACTCCAGGCCACTCCAGGCCAGCCCACACACACACTCCCTGCCATCCCACACACACACTCCAGGCCACTCCCGATCAGCCCACACACACGCACTCCAGGCCACTCCCGGCCAGCCCACACACACACTCCAGGCCACTCCCGATCAGCCCACACACACGCACTCCAGGCCACTCCCGGCCTGCACACACACACTCCAGGGCACTCCCGGCCAGTCCACACACACTCTCCATCCCACTCCCGGCCAGCCCACTCACACACTCCAGGCCACTCCCGGCCAGCCCAAACACACACTCCAGACCAGGCCACTCCCGGCCAGCCCACGCACACACTCCAGGCCACTCCCGGCCAGCCCACACACACACTCCAGGCCAGGCCACTCCAGGCCAGCCCACACAAACACTCCAGGCCACTCCCGGCCAGCCCACACACACACTCCCGGCCACTCACGGCCAGCCCACACACACTCCAGGCCACTCCCGGACAGCCCACACACACACTCCAGGCCACTCCCGGCTAGCCCACAAACACAGTCCAGGCCACTCCCGGCCAGCCCACACACACTCTCCAGGCCAGGCCACTCCCGGCCGGCCCACACACACTCTCCAGGCCACTCCCGGCCAGCCCACACAAAAACTCCAGGCCACTCCCGACCAGCCTACACACACGCACTCCAGGCCACTCCCGGCCAGCCCACACAAACACTCCAGGCCACTCCCGGCCAGCCCACACAAACACTCCAGGCCACTCCAGGCCAGCCCACACACACACTCCCTGCCATCCCACACACACACTCCAGGCCACTCCCGATCAGCCCACACACACGCACTCCAGGCCACTCCCGGCCAGCCCACACACACACTCCAGGCCACTCCCGATCAGCCCACACACACGCACTCCAGGCCACTCCCGGCCTGCACACACACACTCCAGGGCACTCCCGGCCAGTCCACACACACTCTCCATCCCACTCCCGGCCAGCCCACTCACACACTCCAGGCCACTCCCGGCCAGCCCAAACACACACTCCAGACCAGGCCACTCCCGGCCAGCCCACGCACACACTCCAGGCCACTCCCGGCCAGCCCACACACACACTCCAGGCCAGGCCACTCCAGGCCAGCCCACACAAACACTCCAGGCCACTCCCGGCCAGCCCACACACACACTCCCGGCCACTCACGGCCAGCCCACACTCACACTCCAGGCCACTCCCGGCCAGCCCACACACACACTCCAGGCCACTCCCGGCCAGCCCACACACACGCTCCAGGCCATTCCCGGCCAGCCCACACACACACTCCAGGCCACTCCCGGCAGCCCACACTCACACTCCAGGCCACTCACGGCCAGACCACACACACACTCCAGGCCACTCCCGGCCAGCCCATACACACACTCCAGGCCACTCCCGGCCAGCCCACACACACACTCCAGGCCACTCCCGGCCAGCCCACACACACACTCCAGGCCACTCCCGGCCAGCCCACACTCACACTCCGGGCCACTCCCGGCCAGCCCACACACACACTCCAGGCCACTCCCGGCCAGCCCACACACACACTCCAGGCCACTCCCGGCCCACACACACACTCCAGGCCACTCCCGGCCAGCCCACACACACTCCAGGCCACTCCCGGCCAGCCCACACACAAACTCCAGGCCAGGCCACTCCCGGCCAGCCCACACACACACTCCAGGCCACTCCCGGCCAGCCCTCACACACTCTCCAGGCCACTCCCGGCCAGCCCACACACACTCTCCAGGCCACTCCCGGCAAGCCCACACACACGCTCCAGGCCAATCCTGGCCAGCCCACACACACTCTCCAGGCCACTCCCGGCCAGCCCACACACACACATTGCCGGCCAGACAACACACACTCCAGGCCACTCCCGACCAGCCCACACACACACTCCAGGCCACTCCCGGCCAGTCGACACTCACACTCCAGGCCACTCCCGGCCAGTCCACACACACACTCCAGGCCAGGCCACTCCCGGCCATCCCACACACACACTCCAGACAACTCCCGGCCAGCCCACACACACACTCCAGGCCACTCCCGGCCATCCCACACACACACTCCAGGCCACTCCCGGCCAGTCCACAGACACACTCCAGGCCAGGCCACTCCCGGCCATCCCACACACACACTCCAGACCACTCCCGGCCAGCCCACACACACACTCCCGGCCAGCCCACACACACACTCCAGGCCACTCCCGGCCTGCCCACACACACACTCCCGGCCAGCCCACACACACACTGCAGGCCACTCCCGGCCAGCCCACAAACACACTCCAGGCCACTCCCGGCCAGCCCACACAAACACTTCAGGCCTCTCCCGGCCAGCCAACACACACTCCCGGCCACTCCCGGCCATCCCACACACACACTCCAGGCCACTCCCGGCCAGCCCACACACACACTCCAGGCCACTCCCGGCCAGCCCACACACACACTCCAGGCCACTCCCGGCCAGCCCACACACACACTCCAGGCCACTCCCGGCCAGCCCACACACACACTCCAGGCCACTCCCGGCCAGCCCACACACACACTCCAGGCCACTCCCTGCCAGCCCACACACACACTCCAGGCCACTCCCGGCCAGCCCACACACACACTCCAGACGACTCCCGGCCAGCCCACACACACACTCCAGGCCACTCCCGGCCAGCCCACACACACACTCCAGGCCACTCCCGGCCAGCCCACACACACACTCCAGGCCACTCCCGGCCAGCCCACACACACACTCCAGGCCACTCCCGACCGGCCCACACACACACTCCCGGCGAGCCCACTCACATACTCCAGGCCACTCCCGGCCAGCCCACACACACACTCCAGGCCACTCCCGGCCAGCCCACACACACTCTCCAGGCCACTCCCGGCCAGCCCACACACACACTCCAGGCCACTCCCGGCCAGCCCACACAAACACTCCAGGCGAATCCCGGCCAGCCCACACACACACTCCAGGCCACTCCCGGCCAGCTCACACACACACTCCAGGCCACTCCCGATCAGCCCACACACACACTCCAGGCCATTCCCGACCAGCCCACACACACACTCCCGGCCACTCCCGGCCAGACAACACACACACCCCAGGCCACTCCCGGCCAGCCCACACACACACTCCAGGCCACTCCCGGCCAGCCCAGACACACACTCCAGGCCACTCCCGGCCATCCCACACTCACACTCCAGGCCACTCCCGGCCAGCCCACACACACACTCCAGGCCACTCCCGGCCAGCCCACACGCACACTCCAGTACACTCCCGGCCAGCCCACACACACACTCCAGGCCAATCCCGGCCATCCCACACACACACTCCAGGCCACTCCAGGCCAGCCCACACACAGGCTCCAGGCCACTCCCGGCCAGCCCACACACACACTCCAGGCCACTCCCGGCCAGCCCACACAGACACTCCAGGCCACTCCCTGCCAGCCCACACACACACTCCAGGCCACTCCCGGCCAGCCCACACACACACTCCAGGCCACTCCCGGCCAGCCCACACACGCACTCCAGGCCGCTCCCGGTCAGCCCACACACACACTCCAGGCCACTCCCAGCCAGCCCACACACACTCCAGGCCACTCCCGGACAGCCCACACACACACTCCAGGCCACTCCCGGCCAGCCCACACACACACTCCAAGCCACTCCCGGCCAGCCCACACACACACTCCAGGTCACTCCCGGCCAGCCCACACACACACTCCAGGCCACTCCCGGCCAGCTCACACACACACTCCAAGCCAGGACACTCCCGGCCAGCCCACACACACACTCCAGGCCACTCCCGGCCAGCCCACACACACACTCCAGGCCACTCCCGGCCAGCCACCACATAGACTAAAGTCCACTCCCGGCCAGCCCACACACACACTCCAGGCCACTCCCGGCCAGCCCACACACACACTCCAGGCCACTCCCGGCCAGCCCACACACACTCCAGGCCACTCCCGGACAGCCCACACACACACTCCAGGCCACTCCCGGCTAGCCCACAAACACAGTCCAGGCCACTCCCGGCCAGCCCACACACACTCTCCAGGCCAGGCCACTCCCGGCCGGCCCACACACACTCTCCAGGCCACTCCCGGCCAGCCCACACAAAAACTCCAGGCCACTCCCGACCAGCCTACACACACGCACTCCAGGCCACTCCAGGCCAGCCCACACAAACACTCCAGGCCACTCCCGGCCAGCCCACACAAACACTCCAGGCCACTCCAGGCCAGCCCACACACACACTCCCTGCCATCCCACACACACACTCCAGGCCACTCCCGATCAGCCCACACACACGCACTCCAGGCCAGTCCCGGCCAGCCCACACACACACTCCAGGCCACTCCCGATCAGCCCACACACACGCACTCCAGGCCACTCCCGGCCTGCACACACACACTCCAGGGCACTCCCGGCCAGTCCACACACACTCTCCATCCCACTCCCGGCCAGCCCACTCACACACTCCAGGCCACTCCCGGCCAGCCCAAACACACACTCCAGACCAGGCCACTCCCGGCCAGCCCACGCACACACTCCAGGCCACTCCCGGCCAGCCCACACACACACTCCAGGCCAGGCCACTCCAGGCCAGCCCACACAAACACTCCAGGCCACTCCCGGCCAGCCCACACACACACTCCCGGCCACTCACGGCCAGCCCACACACACTCCAGGCCACTCCCGGACAGCCCACACACACACTCCAGGCCACTCCCGGCTAGCCCACAAACACAGTCCAGGCCACTCCCGGCCAGCCCACACACACTCTCCAGGCCAGGCCACTCCCGGCCGGCCCACACACACTCTCCAGGCCACTCCCGGCCAGCCCACACAAAAACTCCAGGCCACTCCCGACCAGCCTACACACACGCACTCCAGGCCACTCCCGACCATCCCACACACACTCCAGGCCACTCCCGGCCAGTCCACACACACACTCCAGGCCAGGCCACTCTCGGCCAGCCCACACACACACTCCAGGCCACTCCCGGCCAGTCGACACTCACACTCCAGGCCACTCCCGGCCAGTCCACACACACACTCCAGGCGAGGCCACTCCCGGCCATCCCACACACACACTCCAGACAACTCCCTGCCAGCCCACACACACACTCCAGGCCACTCCCGGCCATCCCACACACACACTCCAGGCCACTCCCGGCCAGTCCACAGACACACTCCAGGCCAGGCCACTCCCGGCCATCCCACACACACACTCCAGACAACCCCCGGCCAGCCCACACACACACTCCCGGCCAGCCCACACACACACTCCAGGCCACTCCCGGCCAGCCCACACACACACTCCCGGCCAGCCCACACACACACTCCAGGCCACTCCCGGCCAGCCCACACTCACACTCCAGGGCCACTCCCGGCCAGCCCACACACACACGCCAGGCCACTCCCGGCCAGCCCACACACACACTCCAGGCCACTCCCGGCCAGGCCACACACACACTCCAGGCCACTTCCTGACAGCCCACACACACACTCCAGGCCACTCCCGGCCAGCCCACACACATACTCCAGGCCACTCCCGGCCAGCCCACACACACACTCCAGGCCACTCCCGGCCAGCACACACACATACTCCAGGCCACTCCCGGCCAGCCCACACACATACTCCAGGCCACTCCCGGCCAGCCCACACACATACTCCAGGCCACTCCCGGCCAGTCCACACTCACTCCCGGCCAGGCCTCTCCCGGCCAGCTCACACACACTCCAGGCCAGGCCACTCTCGGCCAGCCCACACACACACACTCCAGGCCACTCCCGGCCATCCCACACACACTCCAGGCCACTCCCGGCCAGCCCACACACACAATCCAGGCCACTCCCGGCCAGCCCACACACACACTCCAGGCCACTCCCGGCCAGCCCACACTCACACTCCGGGCCACTCCCGGCCAGCCCACACACACACTCCAGGCCACTCCCGGCCAGCCCACACACACACTCCAGGCCACTCCCGGCCCACACACACACTCCAGGCCAATCCCGGCCAGCCCACACACACTCCAGGCCACTCCCGGCCAGCCCACACACAAACTCCAGGCCAGGCCACTCCCGGCCAGCCCACACACACACTCCAGGCCACTCCCGGCCAGCCCTCACACACTCTCCAGGCCACTCCCGGCCAGCCCACACACACTCTCCAGGCCACTCCCGGCAAGCCCACACACACGCTCCAGGCCAATCCTGGCCAGCCCACACACACTCTCCAGGCCACTCCCGGCCAGCCCACACACACACATTGCCGGCCAGACCACACACACTCCAGGCCACTCCCGACCAGCCCACACACACACTCCAGGCCACTCCCGGCCAGTCGACACTCACACTCCAGGCCACTCCCGGCCAGTCCACACACACACTCCAGGCCAGGCCACTCCCGGCCATCCCACACACACACTCCAGACAACTCCCGGCCAGCCCACACACACACTCCAGGCCACTCCCGGCCATCCCACACACACACTCCAGGCCACTCCCGGCCAGTCCACAGACACACTCCAGGCCAGGCCACTCCCGGCCATCCCACACACACACTCCAGACCACTCCCGGCCAGCCCACACACACACTCCCGGCCAGCCCACACACACACTCCAGGCCACTCCCGGCCTGCCCACACACACACTCCCGGCCAGCCCACACACACACTGCAGGCCACTCCCGGCCAGCCCACAAACACACTCCAGGCCACTCCCGGCCAGCCCACACAAACACTTCAGGCCTCTCCCGGCCAGCCAACACACACTCCCGGCCACTCCCGGCCATCCCACACACACACTCCAGGCCACTCCCGGCCAGCCCACACACACACTCCAGGCCACTCCCGGCCAGCCCACACACACACTCCAGGCCACTCCCGGACAGCCCACACACACACTCCAGGCCACTCCCGGCCAGCCCACACACACACTCCAGGCCACTCCCGGCCAGCCCACACACACACTCCAGGCCACTCCCTGCCAGCCCACACACACACTCCAGGCCACTCCCGGCCAGCCCACACACACACTCCAGACGACTCCCGGCCAGCCCACACACACACTCCAGGCCACTCCCGGCCAGCCCACACACACACTCCAGGCCACTCCCGGCCAGCCCACACACACACTCCAGGCCACTCCCGGCCAGCCCACACACACACTCCAGGCCACTCCCGACCGGCCCACACACACACTCCCGGCGAGCCCACTCACATACTCCAGGCCACTCCCGGCCAGCCCACACACACACTCCAGGCCACTCCCGGCCAGCCCACACACACTCTCCAGGCCACTCCCGGCCAGCCCACACACACACTCCAGGCCACTCCCGGCCAGCCCACACAAACACTCCAGGCGAATCCCGGCCAGCCCACACACACACTCCAGGCCACTCCCGGCCAGCTCACACACACACTCCAGGCCACTCCCGATCAGCCCACACACACACTCCAGGCCATTCCCGACCAGCCCACACACACACTCCCGGCCACTCCCGGCCAGACAACACACACACCCCAGGCCACTCCCGGCCAGCCCACACACACACTCCAGGCCACTCCCGGCCAGCCCAGACACACACTCCAGGCCACTCCCGGCCATCCCACACTCACACTCCAGGCCACTCCCGGCCAGCCCACACACACACTCCAGGCCACTCCCGGCCAGCCCACACGCACACTCCAGTACACTCCCGGCCAGCCCACACACACACTCCAGGCCAATCCCGGCCATCCCACACACACACTCCAGGCCACTCCAGGCCAGCCCACACACAGGCTCCAGGCCACTCCCGGCCAGCCCACACACACACTCCAGGCCACTCCCGGCCAGCCCACACAGACACTCCAGGCCACTCCCTGCCAGCCCACACACACACTCCAGGCCACTCCCGGCCAGCCCACACACACAATCCAGGCCACTCCCGGCCAGCCCACACACGCACTCCAGGCCGCTCCCGGTCAGCCCACACACACACTCCAGGCCACTCCCAGCCAGCCCACACACACTCCAGGCCACTCCCGGACAGCCCACACACACACTCCAGGCCACTCCCGGCCAGCCCACACACACACTCCAAGCCACTCCCGGCCAGCCCACACACACACTCCAGGTCACTCCCGGCCAGCCCACACACACACTCCAGGCCACTCCCGGCCAGCTCACACACACACTCCAAGCCAGGACACTCCCGGCCAGCCCACACACACACTCCAGGCCACTCCCGGCCAGCCCACACACACACTCCAGGCCACTCCCGGCCAGCCACCACACAGACTAAAGTCCACTCCCGGCCAGCCCACACACACACTCCAGGCCACTCCCGGCCAGCCCACACACACACTCCAGGCCACTCCCGGCCAGCCCACACACACTCCAGGCCACTCCCGGACAGCCCACACACACACTCCAGGCCACTCCCGGCTAGCCCACAAACACAGTCCAGGCCACTCCCGGCCAGCCCACACACACTCTCCAGGCCAGGCCACTCCCGGCCGGCCCACACACACTCTCCAGGCCACTCCCGGCCAGCCCACACAAAAACTCCAGGCCACTCCCGACCAGCCTACACACACGCACTCCAGGCCACTCCCGGCCAGCCCACACAAACACTCCAGGCCACTCCCGGCCAGCCCACACAAACACTCCAGGCCACTCCAGGCCAGCCCACACACACACTCCCTGCCATCCCACACACACACTCCAGGCCACTCCCGATCAGCCCACACACACGCACTCCAGGCCACTCCCGGCCAGCCCACACACACACTCCAGGCCACTCCCGATCAGCCCACACACACGCACTCCAGGCCACTCCCGGCCTGCACACACACACTCCAGGGCACTCCCGGCCAGTCCACACACACTCTCCATCCCACTCCCGGCCAGCCCACTCACACACTCCAGGCCACTCCCGGCCAGCCCAAACACACACTCCAGACCAGGCCACTCCCGGCCAGCCCACGCACACACTCCAGGCCACTCCCGGCCAGCCCACACACACACTCCAGGCCAGGCCACTCCAGGCCAGCCCACACAAACACTCCAGGCCACTCCCGGCCAGCCCACACACACACTCCCGGCCACTCACGGCCAGCCCACACACACTCCAGGCCACTCCCGGACAGCCCACACACACACTCCAGGCCACTCCCGGCTAGCCCACAAACACAGTCCAGGCCACTCCCGGCCAGCCCACACACACTCTCCAGGCCAGGCCACTCCCGGCCGGCCCACACACACTCTCCAGGCCACTCCCGGCCAGCCCACACAAAAACTCCAGGCCACTCCCGACCAGCCTACACACACGCACTCCAGGCCACTCCCGGCCAGCCCACACAAACACTCCAGGCCACTCCCGGCCAGCCCACACAAACACTCCAGGCCACTCCAGGCCAGCCCACACACACACTCCCTGCCATCCCACACACACACTCCAGGCCACTCCCGATCAGCCCACACACACGCACTCCAGGCCACTCCCGGCCAGCCCACACACACACTCCAGGCCACTCCCGATCAGCCCACACACACGCACTCCAGGCCACTCCCGGCCTGCACACACACACTCCAGGGCACTCCCGGCCAGTCCACACACACTCTCCATCCCACTCCCGGCCAGCCCACTCACACACTCCAGGCCACTCCCGGCCAGCCCAAACACACACTCCAGACCAGGCCACTCCCGGCCAGCCCACGCACACACTCCAGGCCACTCCCGGCCAGCCCACACACACACTCCAGGCCAGGCCACTCCAGGCCAGCCCACACAAACACTCCAGGCCACTCCCGGCCAGCCCACACACACACTCCCGGCCACTCACGGCCAGCCCACACTCACACTCCAGGCCACTCCCGGCCAGCCCACACACACACTCCAGGCCACTCCCGGCCAGCCCACACACACGCTCCAGGCCATTCCCGGCCAGCCCACACACACACTCCAGGCCACTCCCGGCAGCCCACACTCACACTCCAGGCCACTCACGGCCAGACCACACACACACTCCAGGCCACTCCCGGCCAGCCCATACACACACTCCAGGCCACTCCCGGCCAGCCCACACACACACTCCAGGCCACTCCCGGCCAGCCCACACACACACTCCAGGCCACTCCCGGCCAGCCCACACTCACACTCCGGGCCACTCCCGGCCAGCCCACACACACACTCCAGGCCACTCCCGGCCAGCCCACACACACACTCCAGGCCACTCCCGGCCCACACACACACTCCAGGCCACTCCCGGCCAGCCCACACACACTCCAGGCCACTCCCGGCCAGCCCACACACAAACTCCAGGCCAGGCCACTCCCGGCCAGCCCACACACACACTCCAGGCCACTCCCGGCCAGCCCTCACACACTCTCCAGGCCACTCCCGGCCAGCCCACACACACTCTCCAGGCCACTCCCGGCAAGCCCACACACACGCTCCAGGCCAATCCTGGCCAGCCCACACACACTCTCCAGGCCACTCCCGGCCAGCCCACACACACACATTGCCGGCCAGACAACACACACTCCAGGCCACTCCCGACCAGCCCACACACACACTCCAGGCCACTCCCGGCCAGTCGACACTCACACTCCAGGCCACTCCCGGCCAGTCCACACACACACTCCAGGCCAGGCCACTCCCGGCCATCCCACACACACACTCCAGACAACTCCCGGCCAGCCCACACACACACTCCAGGCCACTCCCGGCCATCCCACACACACACTCCAGGCCACTCCCGGCCAGTCCACAGACACACTCCAGGCCAGGCCACTCCCGGCCATCCCACACACACACTCCAGACCACTCCCGGCCAGCCCACACACACACTCCCGGCCAGCCCACACACACACTCCAGGCCACTCCCGGCCTGCCCACACACACACTCCCGGCCAGCCCACACACACACTGCAGGCCACTCCCGGCCAGCCCACAAACACACTCCAGGCCACTCCCGGCCAGCCCACACAAACACTTCAGGCCTCTCCCGGCCAGCCAACACACACTCCCGGCCACTCCCGGCCATCCCACACACACACTCCAGGCCACTCCCGGCCAGCCCACACACACACTCCAGGCCACTCCCGGCCAGCCCACACACACACTCCAGGCCACTCCCGGCCAGCCCACACACACACTCCAGGCCACTCCCGGCCAGCCCACACACACACTCCAGGCCACTCCCGGCCAGCCCACACACACACTCCAGGCCACTCCCTGCCAGCCCACACACACACTCCAGGCCACTCCCGGCCAGCCCACACACACACTCCAGACGACTCCCGGCCAGCCCACACACACACTCCAGGCCACTCCCGGCCAGCCCACACACACACTCCAGGCCACTCCCGGCCAGCCCACACACACACTCCAGGCCACTCCCGGCCAGCCCACACACACACTCCAGGCCACTCCCGACCGGCCCACACACACACTCCCGGCGAGCCCACTCACATACTCCAGGCCACTCCCGGCCAGCCCACACACACACTCCAGGCCACTCCCGGCCAGCCCACACACACTCTCCAGGCCACTCCCGGCCAGCCCACACACACACTCCAGGCCACTCCCGGCCAGCCCACACAAACACTCCAGGCGAATCCCGGCCAGCCCACACACACACTCCAGGCCACTCCCGGCCAGCTCACACACACACTCCAGGCCACTCCCGATCAGCCCACACACACACTCCAGGCCATTCCCGACCAGCCCACACACACACTCCCGGCCACTCCCGGCCAGACAACACACACACCCCAGGCCACTCCCGGCCAGCCCACACACACACTCCAGGCCACTCCCGGCCAGCCCAGACACACACTCCAGGCCACTCCCGGCCATCCCACACTCACACTCCAGGCCACTCCCGGCCAGCCCACACACACACTCCAGGCCACTCCCGGCCAGCCCACACGCACACTCCAGTACACTCCCGGCCAGCCCACACACACACTCCAGGCCAATCCCGGCCATCCCACACACACACTCCAGGCCACTCCAGGCCAGCCCACACACAGGCTCCAGGCCACTCCCGGCCAGCCCACACACACACTCCAGGCCACTCCCGGCCAGCCCACACAGACACTCCAGGCCACTCCCTGCCAGCCCACACACACACTCCAGGCCACTCCCGGCCAGCCCACACACACACTCCAGGCCACTCCCGGCCAGCCCACACACGCACTCCAGGCCGCTCCCGGTCAGCCCACACACACACTCCAGGCCACTCCCAGCCAGCCCACACACACTCCAGGCCACTCCCGGACAGCCCACACACACACTCCAGGCCACTCCCGGCCAGCCCACACACACACTCCAAGCCACTCCCGGCCAGCCCACACACACACTCCAGGTCACTCCCGGCCAGCCCACACACACACTCCAGGCCACTCCCGGCCAGCTCACACACACACTCCAAGCCAGGACACTCCCGGCCAGCCCACACACACACTCCAGGCCACTCCCGGCCAGCCCACACACACACTCCAGGCCACTCCCGGCCAGCCACCACATAGACTAAAGTCCACTCCCGGCCAGCCCACACACACACTCCAGGCCACTCCCGGCCAGCCCACACACACACTCCAGGCCACTCCCGGCCAGCCCACACACACTCCAGGCCACTCCCGGACAGCCCACACACACACTCCAGGCCACTCCCGGCTAGCCCACAAACACAGTCCAGGCCACTCCCGGCCAGCCCACACACACTCTCCAGGCCAGGCCACTCCCGGCCGGCCCACACACACTCTCCAGGCCACTCCCGGCCAGCCCACACAAAAACTCCAGGCCACTCCCGACCAGCCTACACACACGCACTCCAGGCCACTCCAGGCCAGCCCACACAAACACTCCAGGCCACTCCCGGCCAGCCCACACAAACACTCCAGGCCACTCCAGGCCAGCCCACACACACACTCCCTGCCATCCCACACACACACTCCAGGCCACTCCCGATCAGCCCACACACACGCACTCCAGGCCAGTCCCGGCCAGCCCACACACACACTCCAGGCCACTCCCGATCAGCCCACACACACGCACTCCAGGCCACTCCCGGCCTGCACACACACACTCCAGGGCACTCCCGGCCAGTCCACACACACTCTCCATCCCACTCCCGGCCAGCCCACTCACACACTCCAGGCCACTCCCGGCCAGCCCAAACACACACTCCAGACCAGGCCACTCCCGGCCAGCCCACGCACACACTCCAGGCCACTCCCGGCCAGCCCACACACACACTCCAGGCCAGGCCACTCCAGGCCAGCCCACACAAACACTCCAGGCCACTCCCGGCCAGCCCACACACACACTCCCGGCCACTCACGGCCAGCCCACACACACTCCAGGCCACTCCCGGACAGCCCACACACACACTCCAGGCCACTCCCGGCTAGCCCACAAACACAGTCCAGGCCACTCCCGGCCAGCCCACACACACTCTCCAGGCCAGGCCACTCCCGGCCGGCCCACACACACTCTCCAGGCCACTCCCGGCCAGCCCACACAAAAACTCCAGGCCACTCCCGACCAGCCTACACACACGCACTCCAGGCCACTCCCGGCCAGCCCACACAAACACTCCAGGCCACTCCCGGCCAGCCCACACAAACACTCCAGGCCACTCCAGGCCAGCCCACACACACACTCCCTGCCATCCCACACACACACTCCAGGCCACTCCCGATCAGCCCACACACACGCACTCCAGGCCACTCCCGGCCAGCCCACACACACACTCCAGGCCACTCCCGATCAGCCCACACACACGCACTCCAGGCCACTCCCGGCCTGCACACACACACTCCAGGGCACTCCCGGCCAGTCCACACACACTCTCCATCCCACTCCCGGCCAGCCCACTCACACACTCCAGGCCACTCCCGGCCAGCCCAAACACACACTCCAGACCAGGCCACTCCCGGCCAGCCCACGCACACACTCCAGGCCACTCCCGGCCAGCCCACACACACACTCCAGGCCAGGCCACTCCAGGCCAGCCCACACAAACACTCCAGGCCACTCCCGGCCAGCCCACACACACACTCCCGGCCACTCACGGCCAGCCCACACTCACACTCCAGGCCACTCCCGGCCAGCCCACACACACACTCCAGGCCACTCCCGGCCAGCCCACACACACGCTCCAGGCCATTCCCGGCCAGCCCACACACACACTCCAGGCCACTCCCGGCAGCCCACACTCACACTCCAGGCCACTCACGGCCAGACCACACACACACTCCAGGCCACTCCCGGCCAGCCCATACACACACTCCAGGCCACTCCCGGCCAGCCCACCCACACACACCAGTCCACTCCCGGCCAGCCCACCCACTCACTCCAGGCCACTCCCGGCCAGCCCACACACACACTCCAGGCCACTCCCGGCCAGCCCACCCACACACTCCAGGCCACTCCCGGCCAGCCCACCCACACACTCCAGGCCACTCCCGGCCTGCCCATACACACACTCCAGGCCACTCCCGGCCAGCCCACCCACACACACCAGTCCACTCCCGGCCAGCCCACCCACACACTCCAGGCCACTCCCGGCCAGCCCACACACACACTCCAGGCCACTCCCGGCCAGCCCACCCACACACTCCAGGCCACTCCCGGCCAGCCCACACACACACTCCAGGCCACTCCCGGCCAGCCCATACACACACTCCAGGCCACTCCCGGCCAGCCCACCCACACACACCAGTCCACTCCCGGCCAGCCCACACACACACTCCAGGCCACTCCCGGCCAGCCCACACACACACTCCAGGCCACTCCCGGGCAGCCCACACACACACTCCAGGCCAGGCCACTCCCGGCCAGCCCACACACACACTCCAGGCCACCCGGCCAGCCCACACACACGCTCCGGGCCACCCCCGGCCAGCCCACACACACACATTCCCGGCCAGCCCACACTCACACTCCAGGCCACTCCCGGCCAGCCCACACACACACTCCAGGCCAGGCCACTCCCGGACAGCCCACACACACACTCCAGGCCACTCCCGGCCAGCACACACACACACTCTAGGTCACTCCCGGCCAGCCCACACACACACTCCAGGCCACTCCCGGCCCACATACACACTCCAGGCCACTCCCGGCCAGCCCACACACACACTCCAGGCCACTCCCGGCCCACACACACACTCAGGCCACACCCGGCCAGCCCACACACACACTCCAGGCCAGTCCTGGCCAGCCCACACACACACTCCAGGCCACTCCCGGCCCCCACACACACTCCAGGCCACTCCCGGCCCACACACACACTCCAGGCCAGTCCTGGCCAGCCCACACACACACTCCAGGCCACTCCCGGCCCACACACACACTCCAGGCCACTCCCGGCCCACACACACACTCCAGGCCATTCCTGGCCAGCCCACACACACACTCCAGGCCACTCCCGGCCCACACACACACTCCAGGCCACTCCCGGCCAGCCCACACACACACTCCAGGCCACTCCCGGCCAGCCCACACACACTCCAGGCCACTCCCGGCCAGCCCACACCCACACTCCAGGTCACTCCTGGCCAGCCCACACACACTCCAGGCCACTCCCGGCCAGCCCACACACACTCCAGCTCACTCCCGGCCAGCCCACACTCACATTCCAGGACACTCCCGGCCAGCCCACACACACACTCCAGGCCACTCCCGACCAGCCCACACACAATCTCCAGGCCACTCCCGACCAGCCTACACACACACTCCAGGCCACTCCCGGCCAGCCTACACACACACTCCAGCTCACTCCCGGCCAGCCCACACAAACACTCCAGGCCACTCCCGGCCAGCCCACACACACACTCCCGGCCACTCACGGCCAGCCCACACACACTCCAGGCCACTCCCGGACAGCCCACACACACACTCCAGGCCACTCCCGGCTAGCCCACAAACACAGTCCAGGCCACTCCCGGCCAGCCCACACACACTCTCCAGGCCAGGCCACTCCCGGCCGGCCCACACACACTCTCCAGGCCACTCCCGGCCAGCCCACACAAAAACTCCAGGCCACTCCCGACCAGCCTACACACACGCACTCCAGGCCACTCCCGGCCAGCCCACACAAACACTCCAGGCCACTCCCGGCCAGCCCACACAAACACTCCAGGCCACTCCAGGCCAGCCCACACACACACTCCCTGCCATCCCACACACACACTCCAGGCCACTCCCGATCAGCCCACACACACGCACTCCAGGCCACTCCCGGCCAGCCCACACACACACTCCAGGCCACTCCCGATCAGCCCACACACACGCACTCCAGGCCACTCCCGGCCTGCACACACACACTCCAGGGCACTCCCGGCCAGTCCACACACACTCTCCATCCCACTCCCGGCCAGCCCACTCACACACTCCAGGCCACTCCCGGCCAGCCCAAACACACACTCCAGACCAGGCCACTCCCGGCCAGCCCACGCACACACTCCAGGCCACTCCCGGCCAGCCCACACACACACTCCAGGCCAGGCCACTCCAGGCCAGCCCACACAAACACTCCAGGCCACTCCCGGCCAGCCCACACACACACTCCCGGCCACTCACGGCCAGCCCACACTCACACTCCAGGCCACTCCCGGCCAGCCCACACACACACTCCAGGCCACTCCCGGCCAGCCCACACACACGCTCCAGGCCATTCCCGGCCAGCCCACACACACACTCCAGGCCACTCCCGGCAGCCCACACACACTCCAGGCCACTCACGGCCAGACCACACACACACTCCAGGCCACTCCCGGCCAGCCCATACACACACTCCAGGCCACTCCCGGCCAGCCCACCCACACACACCAGTCCACTCCCGGCCAGCCCACCCACACACTCCAGGCCACTCCCGGCCAGCCCACACACACACTCCAGGCCACTCCCGGCCAGCCCACCCACACACTCCAGGCCACTCCCGGCCAGCCCACCCACACACTCCAGGCCACTCCCGGCCTGCCCATACACACACTCCAGGCCACTCCCGGCCAGCCCACCCACACACACCAGTCCACTCCCGGCCAGCCCACCCACACACTCCAGGCCACTCCCGGCCAGCCCACACACACACTCCAGGCCACTCCCGGCCAGCCCACCCACACACTCCAGGCCACTCCCGGCCAGCCCACACACACACTCCAGGCCACTCCCGGCCAGCCCATACACACACTCCAGGCCACTCCCGGCCAGCCCACCCACACACACCAGTCCACTCCCGGCCAGCCCACACACACACTCCAGGCCACTCCCGGCCAGCCCACACACACACTCCAGGCCACTCCCGGGCAGCCCACACACACACTCCAGGCCAGGCCACTCCCGGCCAGCCCACACACACACTCCAGGCCACCCGGCCAGCCCACACACACGCTCCGGGCCACCCCCGGCCAGCCCACACACACACATTCCCGGCCAGCCCACACTCACACTCCAGGCCACTCCCGGCCAGCCCACACACACACTCCAGGCCAGGCCACTCCCGGACAGCCCACACACACACTCCAGGCCACTCCCGGCCAGCACACACACACACTCTAGGTCACTCCCGGCCAGCCCACACACACACTCCAGGCCACTCCCGGCCCACATACACACTCCAGGCCACTCCCGGCCAGCCCACACACACACTCCAGGCCACTCCCGGCCCACACACACACTCAGGCCACACCCGGCCAGCCCACACACACACTCCAGGCCAGTCCTGGCCAGCCCACACACACACTCCAGGCCACTCCCGGCCCCCACACACACTCCAGGCCACTCCCGGCCCACACACACACTCCAGGCCAGTCCTGGCCAGCCCACACACACACTCCAGGCCACTCCCGGCCCACACACACACTCCAGGCCACTCCCGGCCCACACACACACTCCAGGCCATTCCTGGCCAGCCCACACACACACTCCAGGCCACTCCCGGCCCACACACACACTCCAGGCCACTCCCGGCCAGCCCACACACACACTCCAGGCCACTCCCGGCCAGCCCACACACACTCCAGGCCACTCCCGGCCAGCCCACACCCACACTCCAGGTCACTCCTGGCCAGCCCACACACACTCCAGGCCACTCCCGGCCAGCCCACACACACTCCAGCTCACTCCCGGCCAGCCCACACTCACATTCCAGGACACTCCCGGCCAGCCCACACACACACTCCAGGCCACTCCCGACCAGCCCACACACAATCTCCAGGCCACTCCCGACCAGCCTACACACACACTCCAGGCCACTCCCGGCCAGCCTACACACACACTCCAGCTCACTCCCGGCCAGCCCACACAAACACTCCAGGCCACTCCCGATCAGCCCACACACACGCACTCCAGGCCACTCCCGGCCAGCCCACACACACACTCCAGGCCACTCCCGATCAGCCCACACACACACACTCCAGGCCACTCCCGATCAGCCCACACACACACACTCCAGGCCACTCCCGATCAGCCCACACACACACACTCCAGCCCACTCCCGGCCAGCCCACACACACACTCCAGGCCACTCCCGGCCAGCCCACACACACTCTCCAGGCCACTCACGGCCAGCCCACACTCACACTCCAGCCCACTCACGTCCAGCCCACACACACACTCCAGGCCACTCCCGATCAGCCCACACACACGCACTCCAGGCCACTCCCGGCCTACACACACACTCCAGCCCACTCCCGGCCAGCCCACACACACACTCCAGCCCAGGCCTCTCCCGGCCAATCCACACACAGACTTCAGGCCAGGCCACTCCCAGCCAGCCCACACACACACTCCAGGCCACTCCCGGCCAGCCCACACACACACTCCCGGCCACTCCCGGCCATCCCACACACACACTCCAGGCCACTCCCGGCCAGCCCACACACACACTCCAGGCCACTCCCGGCCAGCCCACACACACACTCCAGGCCACTCCCGGCCAGCCCACACACACACTCCAGGCCACTCCCGGCCAGCCCACACACACACTCCAGGCCACTCCCGGCCAGCCCTCACACACACGCCAGGCCACTCCCGGCCAGCCCACACACACACCAGGCCACTCCAGGCCAGCCCACACACACACACTCCAGGCCACTCCCGGCCAGCCCACACACACACTCCAGGCCACTCCCGGCCAGCCCACACACACACTCCAGGCCACTCCCGGCCAGCCCACACACACACTCCAGGCCACTCCCGGCCAGCCCACACACACACTCCAGGCCACTCCCGACCGGCCCACACACACACTCCCGGCCAGCCCACTCACATACTCCAGGCCACTCCCGGCCAGCCCACACACACACTCCAGGCCACTCCCGGCCAGCCCACACACACTCTCCAGGCCACTCCCGGCCAGCCCTCACACACACTCCAGGCCACTCCCGGCCAGCCCACACAAACACTCCAGGCGACTCCCGGCCAGCCCACACACACACTCCAGGCCACTCCCGGCCAGCCCACTCACATACTCCAGGCCACTCCCGGCCAGCCCACACACACACTCCAGGCCGCTCCCGGCCATCCCACACACACACTCCCGGCCACTCCCGGCCAGACAACACACACACCCCAGGACACTCCCGGCCAGCCCACAAACACACTCCAGGCCACTCCCGGCCAGCCCAGACACACACTCCAGGCCACTCCCGGCCATCCCACACTCACACTCCAGGCCACTCCCGGCCATCCCACACTCACACTCCAGGCCACTCCCTGCCAGCCCACACACACACTCCAGGCCACTCCCGGCCAGCCCACACACACACTCCAGGCCACTCCCGGCCAGCCCACACACGCACTCCAGGCCGCTCCCGGTCAGCCCACACACACACTCCAGGCCACTCCCAGCCAGCCCACACACACACTCCAGGCCACTCCCGGCCAGCCCACACACACACTCCAGGCCACTCCCGGCCAGCCCACACACACACTCCAAGCCACTCCCGGCCAGCCCACACACACACTCCAGGTCACTCCCGGCCAGCCCACACACACACTCCAGGCCACCCGGCCAGCCCACACACACACTCCAAGCCAGGACACTCCCGGCCAGCCCACACACACACTCCAGGCCACTCCCGGCCAGCCCACACACACACTCCAGGCCACTCCCGGCCAGCCACCACACAGACTAAAGTCCACTCCCGGTCAGCCCACACACACACACTCCAGGCCACTCCCGGCCAGCCCACACACACACTCCAGGCCACTCCCGGCCAGCCCACATACACTCCAGGCCACTCCCGGACAGCCCACACACACACTCCAGGCCACTCCCGGCTAGCCCACAAACACAGTCCAGGCCACTCCCGGCCAGCCCACACACACTCTCCAGGCCAGGCCACTCCCGGCCAGCCCACACACACTCTCCAGGCCACTCCCGGCCAGCCCACACACAAACTCCAGGCCACTACCGACCAGCCTACACACACACTGCAGCCCACTCCCGGCCAGCCCACACAAACACTCCAGTCCACTCCCGGCCAGCCCACACAAACACTCCAGGCCACTCCCGGCCAGCCCACACACACACTCCAGGCCACTCCCGGCCCACACACACACTCCAGGCCACTCCCGGCCAGCCCACAAACACACTCCAGGCCACTCCCGGCCAGCCCAGACACACACTCCAGGCCACTCCCGGCCATCCCACACTCACACTCCAGGCCACTCCCGGCCATCCCACACTCACACTCCAGGCCACTCCCTGCCAGCCCACACACACACTCCAGGCCACTCCCGGCCAGCCCACACACACACTCCAGGCCACTCCCGGCCAGCCCACACACGCACTCCAGGCCGCTCCCGGTCAGCCCACACACACACTCCAGGCCACTCCCAGCCAGCCCACACACACACTCCAGGCCACTCCCGGCCAGCCCACACACACACTCCAGGCCACTCCCGGCCAGCCCACACACACACTCCAAGCCACTCCCGGCCAGCCCACACACACTCCAGGTCACTCCCGGCCAGCCCACACACACACTCCAGGCCACCCGGCCAGCCCACACACACACTCCAAGCCAGGACACTCCCGGCCAGCCCACACACACACTCCAGGCCACTCCCGGCCAGCCCACACACACACTCCAGGCCACTCCCGGCCAGCCACCACACAGACTAAAGTCCACTCCCGGTCAGCCCACACACACACACTCCAGGCCACTCCCGGCCAGCCCACACACACTCCAGGCCACTCCCGGCCAGCCCACATACACTCCAGGCCACTCCCGGACAGCCCACACACACACTCCAGGCCACTCCCGGCTAGCCCACAAACACAGTCCAGGCCACTCCCGGCCAGCCCACACACACTCTCCAGGCCAGGCCACTCCCGGCCAGCCCACACACACTCTCCAGGCCACTCCCGGCCAGCCCACACACAAACTCCAGGCCACTACCGACCAGCCTACACACACACTGCAGCCCACTCACGGCCAGCCCACACAAACACTCCAGTCCACTCCCGGCCAGCCCACACAAACACTCCAGGCCACTCCCGGCCAGCCCACACACACACTCCAGGCCACTCCCGGCCCACACACACACTCCAGGCCACTCCCGGCCAGCCCACACACACACTCCCTGCCATCCCACACACACACTCCAGGCCACTCCCGATCAGCCCACACACACGCACTCCAGGCCACTCCCGGCCAGCCCACACACACACTCCAGGCCACTCCCGATCAGCCCACACACACGCACTCCAGGCCACTCCCGGCCTACACACACACACTCCAGGGCACTCCCGGCCAGCCCACACACACTCTCCAGGCCACTCCCGGCCAGCCCACACACACACTCCAGCCCACTCCCGGCCAGCCCACACACACACTCCAGGCCACTCCCGGCCAGCCCAAACACACACTCCAGGCCAGGCCACTCCCGGCCAGCCCACACACACACTCCAGGCCACTCCCGGCCAGCCCACACACACACTCCAGGCCAGGCCACTCCCGGCCAGCCCACACAAACACTCCAGGCCACTCCCGGCCAGCCCACACACACACTCCAGGCCACTCCCGGCCAGCCCACACACACACTCCAGGCCACACCCGGCCTGCCCTCACACACACTCCCGGCCACTCACGGCCAGCCCACACTCACACTCCAGGCCACTCCCGGCCAGCCCACACTCACACTCCCGGCCAGCCCACACACACACTCCAGGCCACTCACGGCATGCCCACACTCACACTCCAGGCCACGCCCGGCCAGCCCACACACACACTCCAGGCCATTTCCGGCCAGCCCACACACACACTCCAGGCCACTCCCGACCAGCCCACACACACACTCCAGGCCAATCCCGGCCAGCCCACACACACACTCCAGGCCACTCCCGGCCCACACACACACTCAAGGCCACTCCCGGCCGGCCCACACACACACTCCAGTCCATTCCCGGCCAGCCCACACACACACTCCAGGCCACTCCCGGCCAGCCCACACACACACCCCCGGCCACTCCCGGCCAGCCCACACAGACACTCCAGGCCACTCCCTGCCAGCCCACTCACACACTCCAGGCCACTCCCGGCCAGCCCACACACACACTCCAGGCCACTCCCAGCCAGCCCACACACACTCCAGGCCACTCCCGGACAGCCCACACACACACTCCAGGCCACTCCGAGCCAGCCCACACACACACTCCAAGCCACTCTCGCCCAGCCCACACACACACTCCAGGTCACTCCCGGCCAGCCCACACACACACTCCAAGCCACTCCCGCCCAGCCCACACACACACTCCAGGTCACTCCCGGCCAGCCCACACACACACTCCAGGCCACTCCCGGCCAGCCCACACACACACTCCAAGCCAGGACACTCCCGGCCAGCCCACACACACACTCCAGGCCACTCCTGGCCAGCCCACACACACACTCCAGGCCACTCCCGGCCAGCCACCACACAGACTAAAGTCCACTCCCGGCCAGCCCACACACACACTCCAGGTCACTCCCGGCAGCCCACACTCACACTCCAGGCCACTCCCGGCCAGCCCACACACACACTCTAGGTCACTCCCGGCCAGCCCACACACACGCTCCGGGCCACCCCCGGCCAGCCCACACACACACATTCCCGGCCAGCCCACACTCACACTCCAGGCCACTCCCGGCCAGCCCACACAGACACTCCAGGCCAGGCCACTCCCGGACAGCCCACACTCACACTCCAGGCCACTCCCGGCCAGCCCACACACACACTCCAGGCCACTCCCGGCCAGCACACACACACACTCTAGGTCACTCCCGGCCAGCCCACACACACACTCCAGGCCACTCCCGGCCCACACACACTCCAGGCCACTCCCGGCCAGCCCACAAACACACTCCAGGCCACTCCCGGCGCACACACACTCCAGGCCACTCCCGGCCAGCCCACACACACACTCCAGGCCAGTCCTGGCCAGCCCACACACACACTCCAGGCCAGTCCCAGCACACACACACACTCCAGGCCACTCCCGGCCCACACACACACTCCAGGCCACTCCCGCCCAGCCCACACACACACTCCAGGTCACTCCCGGCCAGCCCACACACACACTCCAGGCCACTCCCGGCCAGCCCACACACACACTCCAAGCCAGGACACTCCCGGCCAGCCCACACACACACTCCAGGCCACTCCCGGCCAGCCCACACACACACTCCAGGCCACTCCCGGCCAGCCACCACACAGACTAAAGTCCACTCCCGGCCAGCCCACACACACACTCCAGGTCACTCCCGGCAGCCCACACTCACACTCCAGGCCACTCCCGGCCAGCCCACACACACACTCTAGGTCACTCCCGGCCAGCCCACACACACGCTCCGGGCCACCCCCGGCCAGCCCACACACACACATTCCCGGCCAGCCCACACTCACACTCCAGGCCACTCCCGGCCAGCCCACACACACACTCCAGGCCAGGCCACTCCCGGACAGCCCACACTCACACTCCAGGCCACTCCCGGCCAGCCCACACACACACTGCAGGCCACTCCCGGCCAGCCCACACACACACTCCAATCACTCCCGGCCATCCCACACACACACTCCAGGCCACTCCCCACCAGCCCACACACACACTCCAGGCCACTCCCGGCCAGCCCACACACACACTCCAATCACTCCCGACCAGCCCACACACACACTCCAGGCCACTCCCGGCCAGCCCACACACACACTCCAGGCCACTCCCGGCCAGCCCACACTCACACTCCAGGCCACTCCCGGCCAGCCCACACACACACTCCAGGCCACTCCCGGCCAGCCCACACACACACTCCAGGCCACTCCCGGGTAGCCCACACACACACTCCCGGCCACTCCCGGCCAGCCCACACACACACTCCAGTCCACTCCCGGCCCACACACACACTCAAGGCCACACCCGGCCAGCCCACACACACACTCCAGGCCACTCCCGGCCCACACACACACTCCAGGCCACTCCCGGCCAGCCCACACACACACTCCAGGCCACTCCCGGCCAGCCCACACACACACTCCAGGACACTCCCGGCCAGCCCACACACACACTCCCAGCCAGCCCACACACACACTCCAGGCCACTCCCGGCCAGCCCACACACTCCAGGCCACTCCCGGCCAGTCCACACACACACTCCAGGCCACTCCCGGCCAGCCCACACACACACTCCAGGCTAGGCCACTCCCGGCCAGCCCACACACACACTCCCGGCCAGCCCACACGCACACTCCAGGCCACTCCCGGCCAGCCCACACACACACTCCAGGCCACTCCCGGCCAGCCCACACAAACACTCCAGGCCTCTCCCGGCCAGCCAACACACACTCCCGGCCACTCACGGCCATCCCACACACACACTCCAGGCCACTCCCGGCCAGCCCACACACACACTCCAGGCCACTCCCGGCCAGCCCAACACACACTCCAGGCCACTCCCGGCCAGCCCACACACACACTCCAGGCCACTCCCGGCCAGCCCACACACACACTCCAGGCCACTCCCGGCCAGCCCACACACACACTCCAGGCCACTCCCGGCCAGCCCACACACACACTCCAGGCCACTCCCGGCCAGCCCACACACACACTCCAGGCCACTCCCGGCCAGCCCACACACACACTCCAGGCCACTCCCGGCCAGCCCACACACACTCCAGGCCACTCCCGGCCAGCCCACACACACACTCCAGGCCACTCCCGGCCAGCCCACACACACACTCCAGGCCACTCCCGTCCGGCCCACACACACACTCCCGGCCAGCCCACTCACATACTCCAGGCCACTCCCGGCCAGCCCACACACACACTCCAGGCCACTCCCGGCCAGCCCACACACACTCTCCAGGCCACTCCCGGCCAGCCCACACACACACTCCAGGCCACTCCCGGCCAGCCCACACAAACACTCCAGGCGACTCCCGGCCAGCCCACACACACACTCCAGGCCATTCCCGGCCAGCCCACACACACACTCCAGGCCACTCCCGATCAGCCCACACAGACACTCCAGGCCACTCCCGACCAGCCCACACACACACTCCCGGCCACTCCCGGCCAGACAACACACACACCCCAGGCCACTCCCGGCCAGCCCACACACACACTCCACGCCACTCCCGGCCAGCCCAGACACACACTCCAGTCCACTCCCGGCCAGCCCACACGCACACTCCAGTCCACTCCCGGCCAGCCCACACACACACTCCAGGCCAATCCCGGCCATCCCACACACACACTCCAGGCCACTCCAGGCCAGCCCACACACACGCTCCAGGCCACTCCCGGCCAGCCCACACACACACTCCAGGCCACTGCCGGCCAGCCCACACAGACACTCCAGGCCACTCCCTGCCAGCCCACACACACACTCCAGGCCACTCCCGGCCAGCCCACACACACACTCCAGGCCACTCCCGGCCAGCCCACACACAAACTCCAGGCCACTCCCAGCCAGCCCACACACACTCCAGGCCACTCCCGGCCAGCCCACACACACACTCCAGGCCACTCCCGGCCAGCCCACACACACACTCCAAGCCAGGACACTCCCGGCCAGCCCACACACACACTCCAGGCCACTCCCGGCCAGCCCACACACACACACCAGGCCACTCCCGGCCAGCCACCACACAGACTAAAGTCCACTCCCGGCCAGCCCACACACACACTCCAGGCCACTCCCGGCCAGCCCACACACACACTCCAGGCGACTCCCGGCCAGCCCACACACTCCAGGCCACTCCCGGACAGCCCACACACACACTCCAGGCCACTCCCGGCTAGCCCACAAACACAGTCCAGGCCACTCCCGGCCAGCCCACACACACTCTCCAGGCCAGGCCACTCCCGGCCTGCCCACACACACACTCCAGGCCACTCCCGGCCCACACACACACTCCAGGCCACTCCCGGCCAGCCCACACACACACTCCAGGCCACTCCCGGCCAGCCCACACACACACTCCAGGACACTCCCGGCCAGCCCACACACACACTCCCGGCCAGCCCACACACACACTCCAGGCCACTCCCGGCCAGCCCACACACACTCCAGGCCACTCCCGGCCAGTCCACACACACACTCCAGGCCACTCCCGGCCAGCCCACACACACACTCCAGGCTAGGCCACTCCCGGCCAGCCCACACACACACTCCCGGCCAGCCCACACACACACTCCAGGCCACTCCCGGCCAGCCCACACACACACTCCAGGCCACTCACGGCCAGCCCACACAAACACTCCAGGCCTCTCCCGGCCAGCCAACACACACTCCCGGCCACTCCCGGCCAGCCCACACACACACTCCAGGCCACTCCCGGCCAGCCCACACACACACTCCAGGCCAGGCCTCTCCCGGCCAGCCCACACACCGACTCCAGGCCAGGCCACTCCCAGCCAGCCCACACAAACACTCCAGGCCACTCCCGGCCAGCCCACACACACCCGGCCACTCCCGGCCAGCCCACACACACACTCCAGGCCACTCCCGGCCAGCCCACACACACACTCCAGGCCAGGCCACTCCCGGCCAGCCCACACACACTCCAGGCCACTCCCGGCCAGCCCACACACACACTCCAGGCCACTCCCGGCCAGCCCACGCACACACTCCAGGCCACTCCCGGCCAGCCCACACACACACTCCAGGCCAGGCCACTCCCGGCCAGCCCACACAAACACTCCAGGCCACTCCCGGCCAGCCCACACACACACTCCAGGCCACTCGCGGCCAGCCCACACACACACTCCAGGCCACTCCCGGCCAGCCCACACACACACTCCAGGCCACTCCCGGCCAGCCCACACACACACTGCAGGCCACTCCCGGCCAGCCCACACACACACTCCAATCACTCCCGGCCATCCCACACACACACTCCAGGCCACTCCCCACCAGCCCACACACACACTCCAGGCCACTCCCGGCCAGCCCACACACACTCCAATCACTCCCGACCAGCCCACACACACACTCCAGGCCACTCCCGGCCAGCCCACACACACACTCCAGGCCACTCCCGGCAAGCCCACACTCACACTCCAGGCCACTCCCGGCCAGCCCACACACACACTCCAGGCCACTCCCGGCCAGCCCACACACACACTCCAGGCCACTCCCGGGTAGCCCACACACACACTCCTGGCCACTCCCGGCCAGCCCACACACACACTCCAGTCCACTCCCGGCCCACACACACACTCAAGGCCACACCCGGCCAGCCCACACACACACTCCAGGCCACTCCCGGCCCACACACACACTCCAGGCCACTCCCGGCCAGCCCACACAAACACTCCAGGCCACTCCCGGCCAGCCCACACACACACTCCAGGACACTCCCGGCCAGCCCACACACACACTCCCGGCCAGCCCACACACACACTCCAGGCCACTCCCGGCCAGCCCACACACACTCCAGGCCACTCCCGGCCAGTCCACACACACACTCCAGGCCACTCCCGGCCAGCCCACACACACACTCCAGGCTAGGCCACTCCCGGCCAGCCCACACACACACTCCCGGCCAGCCCACACACACACTCCAGGCCACTCCCGGTCAGCCCACACACACACTCCAGGCCACTCCCGGCCAGCCCACACAAACACTCCAGGCCTCTCCCGGCCAGCCAACACACACTCCCGGCCACTCCCGGCCATCCCACACACACACTCCAGGCCACTCCCGGCCAGCCCACACACACACTCCAGGCCACTCCCGGCCAGCCCACACACACACTCCAGGCCACTCCCGGCCAGCCCACACACACACTCCAGGCCACTCCCGGCCAGCCCACACACACAGTCCAGGCCACTCCCGGCCAGCCCACACACACACTCCAGGCCACTCCCGGCCAGCCCACACACACACTCCAGGCCACTCCCGGCCAGCCCACACACACACTCCAGGCCACTCCCGGCCAGCCCACACACACTTCAGGCCACTCCCGGCCAGCCCACACACACACTCCAGGCCACTCCCGGCCAGCCCACACACACACTCCAGGCCACTCCCGTCCGGCCCACACACACACTCCCGGCCAGCCCACTCACATACTCCAGGCCACTCACGGCCAGCCCACACACACACTCCAGGCCACTCCCGGCCAGCCCACACACACTCTCCAGGCCACTCCCGGCCAGCCCACACACACACTCCAGGCCACTCCCGGCCAGCCCACACAAACACTCCAGGCGACTCCCGGCCAGCCCACACACACACTCCAGGCCATTCCCGGCCAGCCCACACACACACTCCAGGCCACTCCCGATCAGCCCACACAGACACTCCAGGCCACTCCCGACCAGCCCACACACACACTCCCGGCCACTCCCGGCCAGACAACACACACACCCCAGGCCACTCCCGGCCAGCCCACACACACACTCCACGCCACTCCCGGCCAGCCCAGACACACACTCCAGTCCACTCCCGGCCAGCCCACACGCACACTCCAGTCCACTCCCGGCCAGCCGACACACACACTCCAGGCCAATCCCGGCCATCCCACACACACACTCCAGGCCACTCCAGGCCAGCCCACACACACGCTCCAGGCCACTCCCGGCCAGCCCACACACACGCTCCAGGCCACTCCCGGCCAGCCCACACACACTCCAGGCCACTCCCGGACAGCCCACACACACACTCCAGGCCACTCCCGATCAGCCCACACACACGCACTCCAGGCCACTCCCGGCCTACACACACACACTCCAGGCCACTCCCGGCCAGCCCACACACACACTCCAGCCCACTCCCGGCCAGCCCACACACACACTCCAGGCCACTCCCGGCCAGCCCAAACACACACTCCAGGCCAGGCCACTCCCGGCCAGCCCACACACACACTCCAGGCCACTCCCGGCCAGCCCACACACACACTCCAGGCCAGGCCACTCCCGGCCAGCCCACACAAACACTCCAGGCCACTCCCGGCCAGCCCACACACACACTCCAGGCCACTCCCGGCCAGCCCACACACACACTCCAGGCCACACCCGGCCTGCCCTCACACACACTCCCGGCCACTCACGGCCAGCCCACACTCACACTCCAGGCCACTCCCGGCCAGCCCACACTCACACTCCCGGCCAGCCCACACACACACTCCAGGCCACTCACGGCCAGCCCACACTCACACTCCAGGCCACGCCCGGCCAGCCCACACACACACTCCAGGCCATTTCCGGCCAGCCCACACACACACTCCAGGCCACTCCCGACCAGCCCACACACACACTCCAGGCCAATCCCGGCCAGCCCACACACACACTCCAGGCCACTCCCGGCCCACACACACACTCAAAGCCACTCCCGGCCAGCCCAGACACACACTCCAGTCCACTCCCGGCCAGCCCACACACACACTCCAGGCCACTCCCGGCCAGCCCACACACACACCCCCGGCCACTCCCGGCCAGCCCACACAGACACTCCAGGCCACTCCCTGCCAGCCCACACACACACTCCAGGCCACTCCCGGCCAGCCCACACACACACTCCAGGCCACTCCCAGCCAGCCCACACACACTCCAGGCCACTCCCGGACAGCCCACACACACACTCCAGGCCACTCCCGGCCAGCCCACACACACACTCCAAGCCACTCCCGCCCAGCCCACACACACACTCCAGGTCACTCCCGGCCAGCCCACACACACACTCCAGGCCACTCCCGGCCAGCCCACACACACACTCCAAGCCAGGACACTCCCGGCCAGCCCACACACACACTCCAGGCCACTCCCGGCCAGCCCACACACACTCCAGGCCACTCCCGGCCAGCCACCACACAGACTAAAGTCCACTCCCGGCCAGCCCACACACACACTCCAGGTCACTCCCGGCAGCCCACACTCACACTCCAGGCCACTCCCGGCCAGCCCACACACACACTCTAGGTCACTCCCGGCCAGCCCACACACACGCTCCGGGCCACCCCCGGCCAGCCCACACACACACGTTCCCGGCCAGCCCACACTCACACTCCAGGCCACTCCCGGCAGCCCACACTCACACTCCAGGCCACTCCCGGCCAGCCCACACACACACTCTAGGTCACTCCCGGCCAGCCCACACACACGCTCCGGGCCACCCCCGGCCAGCCCACACACACACGTTCCCGGCCAGCCCACACTCACACTCCAGGCCACTCTCGGCCAGCCCACACACACACTCCAGGCCAGGCCACTCCCGGACAGCCCACACTCACACTCCAGGCCACTCCCGGCCAGCCCACACACACACTCCAGGCCACTCCCGGCCAGCACACACACACACTCGAGGTCACTCCCGGCCAGCCCACACACACACTCCAGGCCACTCCCGGCCCACACACACACTCCAGGCCACTCCCGGCCAGCCCACAAACACACTCCAGGCCACTCCCGGCGCACACACACTCCAGGCCACTCCCGGCCAGCCCACACACACACTCCAGGCCAGTCCTGGCCAGCCCACACACACACTCCAGGCCAGTCCCAGCCCACACACACACTCCAGGCCACTCCCGGCCCACACACACACTCCAGGCCACTCCCGGCCAGCCCACACACACACTCCAGGCCAGTCCCGGCCCACACACACACTCCAGGCCACACCTGGCCAGCCCACACACACACTCCAGGCCACTCCCGGCCAGCCCACACACACACTCCAGGCCACTCCCGGCCAGCCCACACCCACACTCCAGGTCACTCCCGGCCAGGCCACACTCACACTCCAGGCCACTCCCGGCCAGCCCACACACACTCCAGGCCACTCCCGGACAGCCCACACACACACTCCAGGCCACTCCCCGCTAGCCCACAAACACAGTCCAGGCCACTCCCGGCCAGCCCACACTCACACTCCAGGACACTCCCGGCCAGCCCACACACAAACTCCAGGCCACTCCCGACCAGCCCACACACAAACTCCAGGCCACTCCCGACCAGCCTACACACACACTCCAGCCCACTCCCGGCCAGCCCACACAAACACTCCAGGCCACTCCCGGCCAGCCCACACAAACACTCCAGGCCACTCCCGATCAGCCCACACACACACACTCCAGGCCACTCACGGCCAGCCCACACACACACTCCAGGCCACTCCCGATCAGCCCACACACACGCACTCCAGGCCACTCCCGGCCTACACACACACTCCAGCCCACTCCCGGCCAGCCCACACACACACTCCAGGCCACTCCCGGCCAGCCCACACACACTCTCGAGGCCACTCCCGGCCAGCCCACACTCACACTCCAGCCCACTCCCGGCCAGCCCACACACACACTCCAGGCCACTCCCGATCAGCCCACACACACGCACTCCAGGCCACTCCCGGCCTACACACACACTCCATCCCACTCCCGGCCAGCCCACACACACACTCCAGGCCAGGCCTCTCCCGGCCAGCCCACACACAGACTCCAGGCCAGGCCACTCCCAGCCAGCCCACACACACACTCCAGGCCACTCCCGGCCAGCCCAAACACACCATGCCACTCCCGGCCAGCCCACACACACACTCCAGGCCACTCCCGGCCAGCCCACACACACACTCCAGGCCAGGCCACTCCCGGCCAGCCCACACACACTCCAGGCCACTCCCGGCCAGCCCACACACACCTTCCAGGCCACTCCCGGCCAGCCCACGCACACACTCCAGGCCACTCCCGGCCAGCCCACACACACACTCCAGGCCAGGCCACTCCCGGCCAGCCCACACAAACACTCCAGGCCACTCCCGGCCAGCCCACACACACACTCCAGGCCACTCGCGGCCAGCCCACACACACACTCCAGGCCACTCCCGGCCAGCCCACACACACACTCCAGGCCACTCCAGGCCAGCCCACACACACACTGCAGGCCACTCCCGGCCAGCCCACACACACACTCCAATCACTCCCGGCCATCCCACACACACACTCCAGGCCACTCCCCACCAGCCCACACACACACTCCAGGCCACTCCCGGCCAGCCCACACACACACTCCAATCACTCCCGACCAGCCCACACACACACTCCAGGCCACTCCCGGCCAGCCCACACTCACACTCCAGGCCACTCCCGGCCAGCCCACACTCACACTCCAGGCCACTCCCGGCCAGCCCACACACACACTCCAGGCCACTCCCGGCCAGCCCACACACACACTCCAGGCCACTCCCGGGTAGCCCACACACACACTCCCGGCCACTCCCGGCCAGCCCACACACACACTCCAGTCCACTCCCGGCCCACACACACACTCAAGGCCACACCCGGCCAGCCCACACACACACTCCAGGCCACTCCCGGCCCACACACACACTCCAGGCCATTCCCGGCCAGCCCACACACACACTCCAGGCCACTCCCGGCCAGCCCACACACACACTCCAGGACACTCCCGGCCAGCCCACACACACACTCCCGGCCAGCCCACACACACACTCCAGGCCACTCCCGGCCAGCCCACACACACTCCAGGCCACTCCCGGCCAGTCCACACACACACTCCAGGCCACTCCCGGCCAGCCCACACACACACTCCAGGCTAGGCCACTCCCGGCCAGCCCACACACACACTCCCGGCCAGCCCACACACACACTCCAGGCCACTCCCGGCCAGCCCACACACACACTCCAGGCCACTCCCGGCCAGCCCACACAAACACTCCAGGCCTCTCCCGGCCAGCCAACACACACTCCCGGCCACTCCCGGCCATCCCACACACAGACTCCAGGCCACTCCCGGCCAGCCCACACACACACTCCAGGCCACTCCCGGCCAGCCCACACACACACTCCAGGCCACTCCCGGCCAGCCCACACACACACTCCAGGCCACTCCCGGCCAGCCCACACACACACTCCAGGCCACTCCCGGCCAGCCCACACACACACTCCAGGCCACTCCCGGCCAGCCCACACACACACTCCAGGCCACTCCCGGCCAGCCCACACACACACTCCAGGCCACTCCCGGCCAGCCCACACACACACTCCAGGCCACTCCCGGCCAGCCCACACACACTCCAGGCCACTCCCGGCCAGCCCACACACACACTCCAGGCCACTCCCGGCCAGCCCACACACACACTCCAGGCCACTCCCGTCCGGCCCACACACACACTCCCGGCCAGCCCACTCACATACTCCAGGCCACTCCCGGCCAGCCCACACACACACTCCAGGCCACTCCCGGCCAGCCCACACACACTCTCCAGGCCACTCCCGGCCAGCCCACACACACACTCCAGGCCACTCCCGGCCAGCCCACACAAACACTCCAGGCGACTCCCGGCCAGCCCACACACACACTCCAGTTCATTCCCGGCCAGCCCACACACACACTCCAAGCCACTCCCGATCAGCCCACACAGACACTCCAGGCCACTCCCGACCAGCCCACACACACACTCTCGGCCACTCCCGGCCAGACAACACACACACCCCAGGCCACTCCCGGCCAGCCCACACACGCACTCCACGCCACTCCCGGCCAGCCCAGACACACACTCCAGTCCACTCCCGGCCAGCCCACACGCACACTCCAGTCCACTCCCGGCCAGCCCACACACACACTCCAGGCCAATCCCGGCCATCCCACACACACACTCCAGGCCACTCCAGGCCAGCCCACACACACGCTCCAGGCCACTCCCGGCCAGCCCACACACACACTCCAGGCCACTGCCGGCCAGCCCACACAGACACTCCAGGCCACTCCCTGCCAGCCCACACACACACTCCAGGCCACTCCCGGCCAGCCCACACACACACTCCAGGCCACTCCCGGCCAGCCCACACACAAACTCCAGGCCACTCCCAGCCAGCCCACACACACTCCAGGCCACTCCCGGACAGCCCACACACACACTCCAGGCCACTCCCGGCCAGCCCACACACACACTCCAAGCCACTCCCGCCCAGCCCACACACACACTCCAGGTCACTCCCGGCCAGCCCACACACACACTCCAGGCCACTCCCGGCCAGCCCACACACACACTCCAAGCCAGGACACTCCCGGCCAGCCCACACACACACTCCAGGCCACTCCCGGCCAGCCCACACACACACACCAGGCCACTCCCGGCCAGCCACCACACAGACTAAAGTCCACTCCCGGCCAGCCCACACACACACTCCAGGCCACTCCCGGCCAGCCCACACACACACTCCAGGCCACTCCCGGCCAGCCCACACACTCCAGGCCACTCCCGGACAGCCCACACACACACTCCAGGCCACTCCCGGCTAGCCCACAAACACAGTCCAGGCCACTCCCGGCCAGCCCACACACTCTCCAGGCCAGGCCACTCCCGGCCAGCCCACACACACACTCCAGGCCACTCCCGGCCCACACACACACTCCAGGCCACTCCCGGCCAGCCCACACACACACTCCAGGCCACTCCCGGCCAGCCCACACACACACTCCAGGACACTCCCGGCCAGCCCACACACACACTCCCGGCCAGCCCACACACACACTCCAGGCCACTCCCGGCCAGCCCACACACACTCCAGGCCACTCCCGGCGAGTCCACACACACACTCCAGGCCACTCCCGGCCAGCCCACACACACACTCCAGGCTAGGCCACTCCCGGCCAGCCCACACACACACTCCCGGCCAGCCCACACACACACTCCAGGCCACTCCCGGCCAGCCCACACACACACTCCAGGCCACTCCCGGCCAGCCCACACAAACACACCAGGCCTCTCCCGGCCAGCCAACACACACTCCCGGCCACTCCCGGCCAGCCCACACACACACTCCAGGCCACTCCCGGCCAGCCCACACACACACTCCAGGCCAGGCCTCTCCCGGCCAGCCCACACACAGACTCCAGGCCAGGCCACTCCCAGCCAGCCCACACACACACTCCAGGCCACTCCCGGCCAGCCCACACACACCCGGCCACACCCGGCCAGCCCACACACACACTCCAGGCCACTCCCGGCCAGCCGACACACACACTCCAGGCCAGGCCACTCCCGGCCAGCCCACACACACTCCAGGCCACTCCCGGCCAGCCCACACACACACTCCAGGCCACTCCCGGCCAGCCCACGCACACACTCCAGGCCACTCCCGGCCAGCCCACACACACACTCCAGGCCAGGCCACTCCCGGCCAGCCCACACAAACACTCCAGGCCACTCCCGGCCAGCCCACACACACACTCCAGGCCACTCGCGGCCAGCCCACACACACACTCCAGGCCACTCCCGGCCAGCCCACACACACACTCCAGGCCACTCCCGGCCAGCCCACACACACACTGCAGGCCACTCCCGGCCAGCCCACACACACACTCCAATCACTCCCGGCCATCCCACACACACACTCCAGGCCACTCCCCACCAGCCCACACACACACTCCAGGCCACTCCCGGCCAGCCCACACACACACTCCAATCACTCCCGACCAGCCCACACACACACTCCGGCCACTCCCGGCCAGCCCACACACACACTCCAGGCCACTCCCGGCCAGCCCACACTCACACTCCAGGCCACTCCCGGCCAGCCCACACACACACTCCAGGCCACTCCCGGCCAGCCCACACACACACTCCAGGCCACTCCCGGGTAGCCCACACACACACTCCCGGCCACTCCCGGCCAGCCCACACACACACTCCAGTCCACTCCCGGCCCACACACACTCAAGGCCACACCCGGCCAGCCCACACACACACTCCAGGCCACTCCCGGCCCACACACACACTCCAGGCCACTCCCGGCCAGCCCACACACACACTCCAGGCCACTCCCGGCCAGCCCACACACACACTCCAGGACACTCCCGGCCAGCCCACACACACACTCCCGGCCAGCCCACACACACACTCCAGGCCACTCCCGGCCAGCCCACACACACTCCAGGCCACTCCCGGCCCGTCCACACACACACTCCAGGCCACTCCCGGCCAGCCCACACACACACTCCAGGCTAGGCCACTCCCGGCCAGCCCACACACACACTCCCGGCCAGCCCACACACACACTCCAGGCCACTCCCGGCCAGCCCACACACACACTCCAGGCCACTCCCGGCCAGCCCACACAAACACTCCAGGCCTCTCCCGGCCAGCCAACACACACTCCCGGCCACTCCCGGCCATCCCACACACACACTCCAGGCCACTCCCGGCCAGCCCACAAACACACTCCAGGCCACTCCCGGCCAGCCCACACACACACTCCAGGCCACTCCCGGCCAGCCCACACACACACTCCAGGCCACTCCCGGCCAGCCCACACACACACTCCAGGCCACTCCCGGCCAGCCCACACACACACTCCAGGCCACTCCCGGCCAGCCCACACACACACTCCAGGCCACTCCCGGCCAGCCCACACACACACTCCAGGCCACTCCCGGCCAGCCCACACACACACTCCAGGCCACTCCCGGCCAGCCCACACACACTCCAGGCCACTCCCGGCCAGCCCACACACACACTCCAGGCCACTCCCGGCCAGCCCACACACACACTCCAGGCCACTCCCGTCCGGCCCACACACACACTCCCGGCCAGCCCACTCACATACTCCAGGCCACTCCCGGCCAGCCCACACACACACTCCAGGCCACTCCCAGCCAGCCCACACACACTCTCCAGGCCACACCCGGCCAGCCCACACACACACTCCAGGCCACTCTCGGCCAGCCCACACAAACACTCCAGGCGACTCCCGGCCAGCCCACACACACACTCCAGGCCATTCCCGGCCAGCCCACACACACACTCCAGGCCACTCCCGATCAGCCCACACAGACACTCCAGGCCACTCCCGACCAGCCCACACACACACTCCCGGCCACTCCCGGCCAGACAACACACACACCCCAGGCCACTCCCGGCCAGCCCACACACACACTCCACGCCACTCCCGGCCAGCCCAGACACACACTCCAGTCCACTCCCGGCCAGCCCACACGCACACTCCAGTCCACTCCCGGCCAGCCCACACACACACTCCAGGCCAATCCCGGCCATCCCACACACACACTCCAGGCCACTCCAGGCCAGCCCACACACACGCTCCAGGCCACTCCCGGCCAGCCCACACACACACTCCAGGCCACTGCCGGCCAGCCCACACAGACACTCCAGGCCACTCCCTGCCAGCCCACACACACACTCCAGGCCACTCCCGGCCAGCCCACACACACACTCCAGGCCACTCCCGGCCAACCCACACACAAACTCCAGGCCACTCCCAGCCAGCCCACACACACTCCAGGCCACTCCCGGACAGCCCACACACACACTCCAGGCCACTCCCGGCCAGCCCACACACACACTCCAAGCCACTCCCGCCCAGCCCACACACACACTCCAGGTCACTCCCGGCCAGCCCACACACACACTCCAGGCCACTCCCGGCCAGCCCACACACACACTCCAAGCCAGGACACTCCCGGCCAGCCCACACACACACTCCAGGCCACTCCCGGCCAGCCCACACACACACTCCAGGCCACTCCCGGCCAGCCACCACACAGACTAAAGTCCACTCCCGGCCAGCCCACACACACACTCCAGGCCACTCCCGGCCAGCCCACACACACACTCCAGGCCACTCCCGGCCAGCCCACACACTCCAGGCCACTCCCGGACAGCCCACACAAACACTCCAGGCCACTCCCGGCTAGCCCACAAACACAGTCCAGGCCACTCCCGGCCAGCCCACACACACTCTCCAGGCCAGGCCACTCCCGGCCAGCCCACACACACACTCCAGGCCACTCCCGGCCCACACACACACTCCAGGCCACTCCCGGCCAGCCCACACACACACTCCAGGCCACTCACGGCCAGCCCACACACACACTCCAGGACACTCCCGGCCAGCCCACACACACACTCCCGGCCAGCCCACACACACACTCCAGGCCACTCCCGGCCAGCCCACACACACTCCAGGCCACTCCCGGCCAGTCCACACACACACTCCAGGCCACTCCCGGCCAGCCCACACACACACTCCAGGCTAGGCCACTCCCGGCCAGCCCACACACACTCCCGGCCAGCCCACACACACACTCCAGGCCACTCCCGGCCAGCCCACACACACACTCCAGGCCACTCCCGGCCAGCCCACACAAACACTCCAGGCCTCTCCCGGCCAGCCAACACACACTCCCGGCTACTCCCGGCCATCCCACACACACACTCCAGGCCACTCCCGGCCAGCCCACACACACACTCCAGGCCACTCCCGGCCAGCCCACACACACACTCCAGGCCACTCCCGGCCAGCCCACACACACACTCCAGGCCACTCCCGGCCAGCCCACACACACACTCCAGGCCACTCCCGGCCAGCCCACACACACACTCGAGGCCACTCCCGGCCAGCCCACACACACACTCCAGGCCACTCCCGGCCAGCCCACACACACACTCCAGGCCACTCCCGGCCAGCCCACACACACACTCCAGGCCACTCCCGGCCAGCCCACACACACTCCAGGCCACTCCCGGCCAGCCCACACACACACTCCAGGCCACTCCCGGCCAGCCCACACACACACTCCAGGCCACTCCCGTCCGGCCCACACACACACTCCCGGCCAGCCCACTCACATACTCCAGGCCACTCCCGGCCAGCCCACACACACACTCCAGGCCACTCCCGGCCAGCCCACACACACTCTCCAGGCCACTCCCGGCCAGCCCACACACACACTCCAGGCCACTCCCGGCCAGCCCACACAAACAATCCAGGCGACTCCCGGCCAGCCCACACACACACTCCAGGCCATTCCCGGCCAGCCCACACACACACTCCAGGCCACTCCCGATCAGCCCACACAGACACTCCAGGCCACTCCCGACCAGCCCACACACACACTCCCGGCCACTCCCGGCCAGACAACACACACACCCCAGGCCACTCCCGGCCAGCCCACACACACACTCCACGCTACTCCCGGCCAGCCCAGACACACACTCCAGTCCACTCCCGGCCAGCCCACACGCACACTCCAGTCCACTCCCGGCCAGCCCACACACACACTCCAGGTCAATCCCGGCCATCCCACACACACACTCCAGGCCACTCCAGGCCAGCCCACACACACGCTCCAGGCCACTCCCGGCCAGCCCACACACACGCTCCAGGCCACTGCCGGCCAGCCCACACAGACACTCCAGGCCACTCCCTGCCAGCCCACACACACACTCCAGGCCACTCCCGGCCAGCCCACACACACACTCCAGGCCACTCCCGGCCAGCCCACACACAAACTCCAGGCCACTCCCAGCCAGCCCACACACACTCCAGGCCACTCCTGGACAGCCCACACACACACTCCAGGCCACTCCCGGCCAGCCCACACACACACTCCAAGCCACTCCCGCCCAGCCCACACACACACTCCAGGTCACTCCCGGCCAGCCCACACACACACTCCAGGCCACTCCCGGCCAGCCCACACACACACTCCAAGCCAGGACACTCCCGGCCAGCCCACACACACACTCCAGGCCACTCCCGGCCAGCCCACACACACACTCCAGGCCACTCCCGGCCAGCCACCACACAGACTAAAGTCCACTCCCGGCCAGCCCACACACACACTCCAGGCCACTCCCGGCCAGCCCACACACACACTCCAGGCCACTCCCGGCCAGCCCACACACTCCAGGCCACTCCCGGACAGCCCACACACACACTCCAGGCCACTCCCGGCTAGGCCACAAACACAGTCCAGGCCACTCCCGGCCAGCCCACACACACTGTCCAGGCCAGGCCACTCCCGGCCAGCCCACACACACTCTCCAGGCCACTCCCGGCCAGCCCACACACAAACTCCAGGCCACTCCCGACCAGCCTACACACACACTGCAGCCCACTCCCGGCCAGCCCACACACACACTCCAGGCCACTCCCGGCCAGCCCACACAGACACTCCAGGCCACTCCCTGCCAGCCCACACACACACTCCAGGCCACTCCCGGCCAGCCCACACACACACTCCAGGCCACTCCCGGCCAGCCCACACACAAACTCCAGGCCACTCCCAGCCAGCCCACACACACTCCAGGCCACTCCCGGACAGCCCACACACACACTCCAGGCCACTCCCGGCCAGCCCACACACACACTCCAAGCCACTCCCGCCCAGCCCACACACACACTCCAGGTCACTCCCGGCCAGCCCACACACACACTCCAGGCCACTCCCGGCCAGCCCACACACACACTCCAAGTCAGGACACTCCCGGCCAGCCCACACACACACTCCAGGCCACTCCCGGCCAGCCCACACACACACTCCAGGCCACTCCCGGCCAGCCACCACACAGACTAAAGTCCACTCCCGGCCAGCCCACACACACACTCCAGGCCACTCCCGGCCAGCCCACACACACACTCCAGGCCACTCCCGGCCAGCCCACACACTCCAGGCCACTCCCGGACAGCCCACACAAACACTCCAGGCCACTCCCGGCTAGCCCACAAACACAGTCCAGGCCACTCCCGGCCAGCCCACACACACTCTCCAGGCCAGGCCACTCCCGGCCAGCCCACACACACACTCCAGGCCACTCCCGGCCCACACACACACTCCAGGCCACTCCCGGCCAGCCCACACACACACTCCAGGCCTCTCCCGGCCAGCCCACACACACACTCCAGGACACTCCCGGCCAGCCCACACACACACTCCCGGCCAGCCCACACACACACTCCAGGCCACTCCCGGCCAGCCCACACACACTCCAGGCCACTCCCGGCCAGTCCACACACACACTCCAGGCCACTCCCGGCCAGCCCACACACACACTCCAGGCTAGGCCACTCCCGGCCAGCCCACACACACACTCCCGGCCAGCCCACACACACACTCCAGGCCACTCCCGGCCAGCCCACACACACACTCCAGGCCACTCTCGGCCAGCCCACACAAACACTCCAGGCCTCTCCCGGCCAGCCAACACACACTCCCGGCTACTCCCGGCCATCCCACACACACACTCCAGGCCACTCTCGGCCAGCCCACACACACACTCCAGGCCACTCCCGGCCAGCCCACACACACACTCCAGGCCACTCCCGGCCAGCCCACACACACACTCCAGGCCACTCCCGGCCAGCCCACACACACACTCCAGGCCACTCCCGGCCAGCCCACACAAACTCCAGGCCACTCCCGGCCAGCCCACACACACACTCCAGGCCACTCCCGGCCAGCCCACACACACTCCAGGCCACTCCCGGCCAGCCCACACACACACTCCAGGCCACTCCCGGCCAGCCCACACACACTCCAGGCCACTCCCGGCCAGCCCACACACACACTCCAGGCCACTCCCGGCCAGCCCACACACACACTCCAGGCCACTCCCGTCCGGCCCACACACACACTCCCGGCCAGCCCACTCACATACTCCAGGCCACTCCCGGCCAGCCCACACACACACTCCAGGCCACTCCCGGCCAGCCCACACACACTCTCCAGGCCACTCCCGGCCAGCCCACACACACTCCAGGCCTCTCCCGGCCAGCCCACACAAACAATCCAGGCGACTCCCGGCCAGCCCACACACACACTCCAGGCCATTCCCGGCCAGCCCACACACACACTCCAGGCCACTCCCGATCAGCCCACACAGACACTCCAGGCCACTCCCGACCAGCCCACACACACACTCCCGGCCACTCCCGGCCAGACAACACACACACCCCAGGCCACTCCCGGCCAGCCCACACACACACTCCACGCCACTCTCGGCCAGCCCAGACACACACTCCAGTCCACTCCCGGCCAGCCCACACGCACACTCCAGTCCACTCCCGGCCAGCCCACACACACACTCCAGGCCAATCCCGGCCATCCCACACACACACTCCAGGCCACTCCAGGCCAGCCCACACACACGCTCCAGGCCACTCCCGGCCAGCCCACACACACACTCCAGGCCACTGCCGGCCAGCACACACAGACACTCCAGGCCACTCCCTGCCAGCCCACACACACACTCCAGGCCACTCCCAGCCAGCCCACACACACACTCCAGGCCACTCCCGGCCAGCCCACACACAAACTCCAGGCCACTCCCAGCCAGCCCACACACACTCCAGGCCACTCCCGGACAGCCCACACACACACTCCAAGCCACTCCCGCCCAGCCCACACACACACTCCAGGTCACTCCCGGCCAGCCCACACACACACTCCACGCCACTCCCGGCCAGCCCACACACACACTCCAGGCCACTCCCGGCCAGCCCACACACACACTCCAGGCCACTCCCGTCCGGCCCACACACACACTCCCGGCCAGCCCACACACACACTCCAGGCCACTCCCGGCCAGCCCACACACACACTCCAGGCCACTCCCGGCCAGCCACCACACAGACTAAAGTCCACTCCCGGCCAGCCCACACACACACTCCAGGCCACTCCCGGCCAGCCCACACACACACTCCAGGCCACTCCCGGCCAGCCCACACACTCCAGGCCACTCCCGGACAGCCCACACACACACTCCAGGCCACTCCCGGCTAGGCCACAAACACAGTCCAGGCCACTCCCGGCCAGCCCACACACACTCTCCAGGCCAGGCCACTCCCGGCCAGCCCACACACACTCTCCAGGCCACTCCCGGCCAGCCCACACACAAACTCCAGGCCACTCCCGACCAGCCTACACACACACTGCAGCCCACTCCCGGCCAGCCCACACACACACTCCAGGCCACTCCCGGCCAGCCCACACACACACTCCAGGCCACTCCCGGCCAGCCCACACAAACACTCCAGGCCACTCCCGGCCAGCCCACACACACACTCCCGGCCAGCCCACACACACACTCCCGGCCACTCCCGGCCAGCCCACACACATACTCCAGGCCACTCCCGGCCAGCCCACACACACACTCCCGGCCACTCCCGGCCAGCCCACACACACACTCCAGGCCACTCCCGGCCAGCCCACACACACACTCCCTGCCATCCCACACACACTCCAGGCCACCCGGCCAGCCCACACACACACTCCAGGCCACTCCCGGCCAGCCCACAAACACTCCAGGTCACTCCCTGCCATCCCACACTCACACTCCAGGTCACTCCCTGCCATCCCACACTCACACTCCAGGCCACTCCCGGCCAGCCCACACACACACTCCCTGCCATCCCACACACACACTCCAGGCCACTCCCGGCCAGCCCACACACACACTCCCGGCCACTCCCGGCCAGCCCACACACACACTCCCGGCCATTCCCGGCCAGCCCACACACACACTCCAGGCTAGGCCACTCCCGGCCAGCCCACACACACACTCCAGGCCACTCCCGGCCAGCCCACACACACACTCCAAGCCACTCCCGCCCAGCCCACACACACACTCCAGGTCACTCCCGGCCAGCCCACACACACACTCCAGGCCACTCCCGGCCAGCCCACACACACACTCCAAGCCAGGACACTCCCGGCCAGCCCACACACACACTCCAGGCCACTCCCGGCCAGCCCACACACACACTCCAGGCCACTCCCGGCCAGCCACCACACAGACTAAAGTCCACTCCCGGCCAGCCCACACACACACTCCAGGCCACTCCCGGCCAGCCCACACACACACTCCAGGCCAATCCCGGCCAGCCCACACACTCCAGGCCACTCCCGGACAGCCCACACACACACTCCAGGCCACTCCCGGCTAGGCCACAAACACAGTCCAGGCCACTCCCGGCCAGCCCACACACACTGTCCAGGCCAGGCCACTCCCGGCCAGCCCACACACACTCTCCAGGCCACTCCCGGCCAGCCCACACACAAACTCCAGGCCACTCCCGACCAGCCTACACACACACTGCAGCCCACTCCCGGCCAGCCCACACACACACTCCAGGCCACTCCCGGCCAGCCCACACAGACACTCCAGGCCACTCCCTGCCAGCCCACACACACACTCCAGGCCACTCCCGGCCAGCCCACACACACACTCCAGGCCACTCCCGGCCAGCCCACACACAAACTCCAGGCCACTCCCAGCCAGCCCACACACACTCCAGGCCACTCCCGGACAGCCCACACACACACTCCAGGCCACTCCCGGCCAGCCCACACACACACTCCAAGCCACTCCCGCCCAGCCCACACACACACTCCAGGTCACTCCCGGCCAGCCCACACACACACTCCAGGCCACTCCCGGCCAGCCCACACACACACTCCAAGCCAGGACACTCCCGGCCAGCCCACACACACACTCCAGGCCACTCCCGGCCAGCCCACACACACACTCCAGGCCACTCCCGGCCAGCCACCACACAGACTAAAGTCCACTCCCGGCCAGCCCACACACACACTCCAGGCCACTCCCGGCCAGCCCACACACACACTCCAGGCCACTCCCGGCCAGCCCACACACTCCAGGCCACTCCCGGACAGCCCACACAAACACTCCAGGCCACTCCCGGCTAGCCCACAAACACAGTCCAGGCCACTCCCGGCCAGCCCACACACACTCTCCAGGCCAGGCCACTCCCGGCCAGCCCACACACACACTCCAGGCCACTCCCGGCCCACACACACGCTCCAGGCCACTCCCGGCCAGCCCACACACACACTCCAGGCCTCTCCCGGCCAGCCCACACACACACTCCAGGACACTCCCGGCCAACCCACACACACACTCCCGGCCAGCCCACACACACACTCCAGGCCACTCCCGGCCAGCCCACACACACTCCAGGCCACTCCCGGCCAGTCCACACACACACTCCAGGCCACTCCCGGCCAGCCCACACACACACTCCAGGCTAGGCCACTCCCGGCCAGCCCACACACACACTCCCGGCCAGCCCACACACACACTCCAGGCCACTCCCGGCCAGCCCACACACACACTACAGGCCACTCTCGGCCAGCCCACACAAACACTCCAGGCCTCTCCCGGCCAGCCAACACACACTCCCGGCTACTCCCGGCCATCCCACACACACACTCCAGGCCACTCCCGGCCAGCCCACACACACACTCCAGGCCACTCCCGGCCAGCCCACACACACACTCCAGGCCACTCCCGGCCAGCCCACACACACACTCCAGGCCACTCCCGGCCAGCCCACACACACACTCCAGGCCACTCCCGGCCAGCCCACACACACACTCCAAGCCAGGACACTCCCGGCCAGCCCACACACACACTCCAGGCCACTCCCGGCCAGCCCACACACACACTCCAGGCCACTCCCGGCCAGCCACCACACAGACTAAAGTCCACTCCCGGCCAGCCCACACACACACTCCAGGCCACTCCCGGCCAGCCCACACACACACTCCAGGCCACTCCCGGCCAGCCCACACACTCCAGGCCACTCCCGGACAGCCCACACACACACTCCAGGCCACTCCCGGCTAGGCCACAAACACAGTCCAGGCCACTCCCGGCCAGCCCACACACACTGTCCAGGCCAGGCCACTCCCGGCCAGCCCACACACACTCTCCAGGCCACTCCCGGCCAGCCCACACACAAACTCCAGGCCACTCCCGACCAGCCTACACACACACTGCAGCCCACTCCCGGCCAGCCCACACACACACTCCAGGCCACTCCCGGCCAGCCCACACAGACACTCCAGGCCACTCCCTGCCAGCCCACACACACACTCCAGGCCACTCCCGGCCAGCCCACACACACACTCCAGGCCACTCCCGGCCAGCCCACACACAAACTCCAGGCCACTCCCAGCCAGCCCACACACACTCCAGGCCACTCCCGGACAGCCCACACACACACTCCAGGCCACTCCCGGCCAGCCCACACACACACTCCAAGCCACTCCCGCCCAGCCCACACACACACTCCAGGTCACTCCCGGCCAGCCCACACACACACTCCAGGCCACTCCCGGCCAGCCCACACACACACTCCAAGCCAGGACACTCCCGGCCAGCCCACACACACACTCCAGGCCACTCCCGGCCAGCCCACACACACACTCCAGGCCACTCCCGGCCAGCCACCACACAGACTAAAGTCCACTCCCGGCCAGCCCACACACACACTCCAGGCCACTCCCGGCCAGCCCACACACACACTCCAGGCCACTCCCGGCCAGCCCACACACTCCAGGCCACTCCCGGACAGCCCACACAAACACTCCAGGCCACTCCCGGCTAGCCCACAAACACAGTCCAGGCCACTCCCGGCCAGCCCACACACACTCTCCAGGCCAGGCCACTCCCGGCCAGCCCACACACACACTCCAGGCCACTCCCGGCCCACACACACACTCCAGGCCACTCCCGGCCAGCCCACACACACACTCCAGGCCTCTCCCGGCCAGCCCACACACACACTCCAGGACACTCCCGGCCAGCCCACACACACACTCCCGGCCAGCCCACACACACACTCCAGGCCACTCCCGGCCAGCCCACACACACTCCAGGCCACTCCCGGCCAGTCCACACACACACTCCAGGCCACTCCCGGCCAGCCCACACACACACTCCAGGCTAGGCCACTCCCGGCCAGCCCACACACACACTCCCGGCCAGCCCACACACACACTCCAGGCCACTCCCGGCCAGCCCACACACACACTCCAGGCCACTCTCGGCCAGCCCACACAAACACTCCAGGCCTCTCCCGGCCAGCCAACACACACTCCCGGCTACTCCCGGCCATCCCACACACACACTCCAGGCCACTCCCGGCCAGCCCACACACACACTCCAGGCCACTCCCGGTCAGCCCACACACACACTCCAGGCCACTCCCGGCCAGCCCACACACACACTCCAGGCCACTCCCGGCCAGCCCACACACACACTCCAGGCCACTCCCGGCCAGCCCACACAAACTCCAGGCCACTCCCGGCCAGCCCACACACACACTCCAGGCCACTCCCGGCCAGCCCACACACACTCCAGGCCACTCCCGGCCAGCCCACACACACACTCCAGGCCACTCCCGGCCAGCCCACACACACTCCAGGCCACTCCCGGCCAGCCCACACACACACTCCAGGCCACTCCCGGCCAGCCCACACACACACTCCAGGCCACTCCCGTCCGGCCCACACACACACTCCCGGCCAGCCCACTCACATACTCCAGGCCACTCCCGGCCAGCCCACACACACACTCCAGGCCACTCCCGGCCAGCCCACACACACTCTCCAGGCCACTCCCGGCCAGCCCACACACACTCCAGGCCACTCCCGGCCAGCCCACACAAACAATCCAGGCGACTCCCGGCCAGCCCACACACACACTCCAGGCCATTCCCGGCCAGCCCACACACACACTCCAGGCCACTCCCGATCAGCCCACACAGACACTCCAGGCCACTCCCGACCAGCCCACACACACACTCCCGGCCACTCCCGGCCAGACAACACACACACCCCAGGCCACTCCCGGCCAGCCCACACACACACTCCACGCCACTCCCGGCCAGCCCAGACACACACTCCAGTCCACTCCCGGCCAGCCCACACGCACACTCCAGTCCACTCCCGGCCAGCCCACACACACACTCCAGGCCAATCCCGGCCATCCCACACACACACTCCAGGCCACTCCAGGCCAGCCCACACACACGCTCCAGGCCACTCCCGGCCAGCCCACACACACACTCCAGGCCACTGCCGGCCAGCACACACAGACACTCCAGGCCACTCCCTGCCAGCCCACACACACACTCCAGGCCACTCCCGGCCAGCCCACACACACACTCCAGGCCACTCCCGGCCAGCCCACACACAAACTCCAGGCCACTCCCAGCCATCCCACACACACTCCAGGCCACTCCCGGACAGCCCACACACACACTCCAAGCCACTCCCGCCCAGCCCACACACACACTCCAGGTCACTCCCGGCCAGCCCACACACACACTCCAGGCCACTCCCGGCCAGCCACACACACACTCCAGGCCACTCCCGGCCAGCCCACACACACACTCCAAGCCAGGACACTCCCGGCCAGCCCACACACACACTCCAGGCCACTCCCGGCCAGCCCACACACACACTCCAGGCCACTCCCGGCCAGCCACCACACAGACTAAAGTCCACTCCCGGCCAGCCCACACACACACTCCAGGCCACTCCCGGCCAGCCCACACACACACTCCAGGCCACTCCCGGCCAGCCCACACACTCCAGGCCACTCCCGGACAGCCCACACACACACTCCAGGCCACTCCCGGCTAGGCCACAAACACAGTCCAGGCCACTCCCGGCCAGCCCACACACACTGTCCAGGCCAGGCCACTCCCGGCCAGCCCACACACACTCTCCAGGCCACTCCCGGCCAGCCCACACACAAACTCCAGGCCACTCCCGACCAGCCTACACACACACTGCAGCCCACTCCCGGCCAGCCCACACACACACTCCAGGCCACTCCCGGCCAGCCCACACAGACACTCCAGGCCACTCCCTGCCAGCCCACACACACACTCCAGGCCACTCCCGGCCAGCCCACACACACACTCCAGGCCACTCCCGGCCAGCCCACACACAAACTCCAGGCCACTCCCAGCCAGCCCACACACACTCCAGGCCACTCCCGGACAGCCCACACACACACTCCAGGCCACTCCCGGCCAGCCCACACACACACTCCAAGCCATTCCCGCCCAGCCCACACACACACTCCAGGTCACTCCCGGCCAGCCCACACACACACTCCAGGCCACTCCCGGCCAGCCCACACACACACTCCAAGCCAGGACACTCCCGGCCAGCCCACACACACACTCCAGGCCACTCCCGGCCAGCCCACACACACACTCCAGGCCACTCCCGGCCAGCCACCACACAGACTAAAGTCCACTCCCGGCCAGCCCACACACACACTCCAGGCCACTCCCGGCCAGCCCACACACACACTCCAGGCCACTCCCGGCCAGCCCACACACTCCAGGCCACTCCCGGACAGCCCACACAAACACTCCAGGCCACTCCCGGCTAGCCCACAAACACAGTCCAGGCCACTCCCGGCCAGCCCACACACACTCTCCAGGCCAGGCCACTCCCGGCCAGCCCACACACACACTCCAGGCCACTCCCGGCCCACACACACACTCCAGGCCACTCCCGGCCAGCCCACACACACACTCCAGGCCTCTCCCGGCCAGCCCACACACACACTCCAGGACACTCCCGGCCAGCCCACACACACACTCCCGGCCAGCCCACACACACACTCCAGGCCACTCCCGGCCAGCCCACACACACTCCAGGCCACTCCCGGCCAGTCCACACACACACTCCAGGCCACTCCCGGCCAGCCCACACACACACTCCAGGCTAGGCCACTCCCGGCCAGCCCACACACACACTCCCGGCCAGCCCACACACACACTCCAGGCCACTCCCGGCCAGCCCACACACACACTCCAGGCCACTCTCGGCCAGCCCACACAAACACTCCAGGCCTCTCCCGGCCAGCCAACACACACTCCCGGCTACTCCCGGCCATCCCACACACACACTCCAGGCCACTCCCGGCCAGCCCACACACACACTCCAGGCCACTCCCGGCCAGCCCACACACACACTCCAGGCCACTCCCGGCCAGCCCACACACACACTCCAGGCCACTCCCGGCCAGCCCACACACACACTCCAGGCCACTCCCGGCCAGCCCACACAAACTCCAGGCCACTCCCGGCCAGCCCACACACACACTCCAGGCCACTCCCGGCCAGCCCACACACACTCCAGGCCACTCCCGGCCAGCCCACACACACACTCCAGGCCACTCCCGGCCAGCCCACACACACTCCAGGCCACTCCCGGCCAGCCCACACACACACTCCAGGCCACTCCCGGCCAGCCCACACACACACTCCAGGCCACTCCCGTCCGGCCCACACACACACTCCCGGCCAGCCCACTCACATACTCCAGGCCACTCCCGGCCAGCCCACACACACACTCCAGGCCACTCCCGGCCAGCCCACACACACTCTCCAGGCCACTCCCGGCCAGCCCACACACACTCCAGGCCACTCCCGGCCAGCCCACACAAACAATCCAGGCGACTCCCGGCCAGCCCACACACACACTCCAGGCCATTCCCGGCCAGCCCACACACACACTCCAGGCCACTCCCGATCAGCCCACACAGACACTCCAGGCCACTCCCGACCAGCCCACACACACACTCCCGGCCACTCCCGGCCAGACAACACACACACCCCAGGCCACTCCCGGCCAGCCCACACACACACTCCACGCCACTCCCGGCCAGCCCAGACACACACTCCAGTCCACTCCCGGCCAGCCCACACGCACACTCCAGTCCACTCCCGGCCAGCCCACACACACACACCAGGCCAATCCCGGCCATCCCACACACACACTCCAGGCCACTCCAGGCCAGCCCACACACACGCTCCAGGCCACTCCCGGCCAGCCCACACACACACTCCAGGCCACTGCCGGCCAGCACACACAGACACTCCAGGCCACTCCCTGCCAGCCCACACACACACTCCAGGCCACTCCCGGCCAGCCCACACACACACTCCAGGCCACTCCCGGCCAGCCCACACACAAACTCCAGGCCACTCCCAGCCATCCCACACACACTCCAGGCCACTCCCGGACAGCCCACACACACACTCCAAGCCACTCCCGCCCAGCCCACACACACACTCCAGGTCACTCCCGGCCAGCCCACACACACACTCCACGCCACTCCCGGCCAGCCCACACACACACTCCAGGCCACTCCCGGCCAGCCCACACACACACTCCAGGCCACTCCCGTCCGGCCCACACACACACTCCCGGCCAGCCCACACACACACTCCAGGCCACTCCCGGCCAGCCCACACACACACTCCAGGCCACTCCCGGCCAGCCACCACACAGACTAAAGTCCACTCCCGGCCAGCCCACACACACACTCCAGGCCACTCCCGGCCAGCCCACACACACACTCCAGGCCACTCCCGGCCAGCCCACACACTCCAGGCCACTCCCGGACAGCCCACACACACACTCCAGGCCACTCCCGGCTAGGCCACAAACACAGTCCAGGCCACTCCCGGCCAGCCCACACACACTCTCCAGGCCAGGCCACTCCCGGCCAGCCCACACACACTCTCCAGGCCACTCCCGGCCAGCCCACACACAAACTCCAGGCCACTCCCGACCAGCCTACACACACACTGCAGCCCACTCCCGGACAGCCCACACACACACTCCAGGCCACTCCCGGCCAGCCCACACACACACTCCAGGCCACTCCCGGCCAGCCCACACAAACACTCCAGGCCACTCCCGGCCAGCCCACACACACACTCCCGGCCAGCCCACACACACACTCCCGGCCACTCCCGGCCAGCCCACACACACACTCCAGGCCACTCCCGGCCAGCCCACACACACACTCCCGGCCACTCCCGGCCAGCCCACACACACACTCCAGGCCACTCCCGGCCAGCCCACACACACACTCCCTGCCAACCCACACACACTCCAGGCCACCCGGCCAGCCCACACACACACTCCAGGCCACTCCCGGCCAGCCCACAAACACTCCAGGTCACTCCCTGCCATCCCACACTCACACTCCAGGTCACTCCCTGCCATCCCACACTCACACTCCAGGCCACTCCCGGCCAGCCCACACACACACTCCCTGCCATCCCACACACACACTCCAGGCCACTCCCGGCCAGCCCACACACACACTCCCGGCCACTCCCGGCCAGCCCACACACACACTCCCGGCCATTCCCGGCCAGCCCACACACACACTCCAGGCTAGGCCACTCCCGGCCAGCCCACACACACACTCCCGGCCACTCCCGGCCAGCCCACACACACACTCCAGGCCACTCCCGGCCAGCCCACACACACACTCCAGGCTAGGCCACTCCCGGCCAGCCCACACACACACTCCCGGCCAGCCCACACACACACTCCAGGCCACTCCCGGCCAGCCCACACACACACTCCAGGCCACTCCCGGCCAGCCCACACACACACTCCAGGCCACTCCCGGCCAGCCCACACACACACTCCAGGCCACTCCCGGCCAGCCCACACTCACACTCCAGGCCACTCCCGGCTAGCCCACACACACACTCCAGGCTAGGCCACTCCCGGCCAGCCCACACTCACACTCCAGGCCACTCCCGGCCAGCCCACACACACACTCCCGGCCAGCCCACACACACACTCCAGGCCACTCCCGGCCAGCCCACACACACACTCCAGGCCACTCCCGGCCAGCCCACACACACACTCCCGGCCAGCCCACACACACACTCCAGGCCACTCCCGGCCAGCCCACACACACACTCCAGGCCACTCCCGGCCAGCCCACACACACACTCCAGGCCACTCCCGGCCAGCCCACACACACACTCCAGGCCACTCCCGGCCAGCCCACACACACTCTCCAGGCCACTCCCGGCCAGCCCACACACACACTCCAGGCCACTCCCGATCAGCCCACACAGACACTCCAGGCCACTCCCGACCAGCCCACACACACACTCCCGGCCACTCCCGGCCAGACAACACACACACCCCAGGCCACTCCCGGCCAGCCCACACACACACTCCACGCCACTCCCGGGCAGCCCAGACACACGCTCCAGGCCACTCCCGGCCAGCCCACACGCACACTCCAGTCCACTCCCGGCCAGCCCACACACACACTCCAGGCCAATCCCGGCCATCCCACACACACACTCCAGGCCACTCCACGCCAGCCCACACACACGCTCCAGGCCACTCCCGGCCAGCCCACACACACACTCCAGGCCACTGCCGGCCAGCCCACACAGACACTCCAGGCCACTCCCTGCCAGCCCACACACACACTCCAGGCCACTACCGGCCAGCCCACACACACACTCCAGGCCACTCCCGGCCAGCCCACACACAAACTCCAGGCCACTCCCAGCCAGCCCACACACACTGCAGGCCACTCCCGGACAGCCCACACACACACTCCAGGCCACTCCCGGCCAGCCCACACACACACTCCAAGCCACTCCCGCCCAGCCCACACACACACTCCAGGTCACTCCCGGCCAGCCCACACACACACTCCAGGCCACTCCCGGCCAGCCCACACACACACTCCAAGCCAGGACACTCCCGGCCAGCCCACACACACACTCCAGGCCACTCCCGGCCAGCCCCCACACACACTCCAGGCCACTCCCGGCCAGCCACCACACAGACTAAAGTCCACTCCCGGCCAGCCCACACTCACACTCCAGGCCACTCCCGGCCAGCCCACACACACACTCCAGGCCACTCCCGGCCAGCCCACACACTCCAGGCCACTCCCGGACAGCCCACACACACACTCCAGGCCACTCCCGGCTAGCCCACAAACACAGTCCAGGCCACTCCCGGCCAGCCCACACACACTCTCAGGGCCAGGCCACTCCCGGCCAGCCCACACACACTCTCCAGGCCACTCCCGGCCAGCCCACACACAAACTCCAGGCCACTCCCGACCAGCCTACACACACACTGCAGCCCACTCCCGGCCAGCCCACACAAACACTCCAGGCCACTCCCGGCCAGCCCACACAAACACTCCAGGCCACTCCCGGCCAGCCCACACACACACTCCCTGCCATCCCACACACACACTCCAGGCCACTCCCGATCATCCCACACACACGCACTCCAGGCCACTCCCGGCCAGCCCACATACACACTCCAGGCCACTCCCGATCAGGACACACACACGCACTCCAGGCCACTCCCGGCCTACACACACACACTCCAGGGCACTCCCGGCCAGCCCACACACACTCTCCAGGCCACTCCCGGCCAGCCCACACACACACTCCAGCCCACTCCCGGCCAGCCCACACACACACTCCAGGCCACTCCCGGCCAGCCCAAATACACACTCCAGGCCAGGCCACTCCCGGCCAGCCCACACACACACTCCAGGCCACTCCCGGCCAGCCCACACACACACTCCAGGCCAGGCCACTCCCGGCCAGCCCACACAAACACTCCAGGCCACTCCCGGCCAGCCCACACACACACTCCAGGCCACTCCCGGCCAGCCCACACACACAGTCCAGGCCACACCCGGCCTGCCCTCACACACACTCCCGGCCACTCACGGCCAGCCCACACACACTCCAGAACACTCCCGGCCAGCCCACACTCACACTCCCGGCCAGCCCACACACACACTCCAGGCCACTCACGGCCAGCCCACACTCACACTCCAGGCCACGCCCGGCCAGCCCACACACACACTCCAGGCCACTCCCGGCCAGCCCACACACACACTCCAGGCCACTCCCGGCCAGCCCACACACACTCTCCCCGCCAGCCCACACACACACTCCAGGCCAATCCCGGCCACCCCACACACACACTCCAGGCCAATCCCGGCCAGCCCACACAAACACTCCAGGCCACTCCCGGCCCACACACACACTCAAGGCCACTCCCGGCCAGCCCACACACACACTCCAGTCCACTCCCGGCCAGCCCACCCACACACTCCAGGTCACTCCCGGCCAGCCCACACACACACTCCAGGCCACTCCCGGCCAGCCCACACACACTCTCCCCGCCAGCCCACACACACACTCCAGGCCAATCCCGGCCAGCCCACACACACACTCCAGGCCAATCCCGGCCAGCCCACACAAACACTCCAGGCCACTCCCGGCCCACACTCACACTCCAGTCCACTCCCGGCCGGCCCACACACTCCAGTCCACTCCCGGCCAGCCCGCACACACACTTCAGGCCACTCCTGGCCAGCCCACACACACACTCCAGGCCACTCCCGGCCAGCCCACAAACACAGTCCAGGCCACTCCCGGCCAGCCCACACACACTCTCCAGGCCAGGCCACTCCCGGCCAGCCCACACACACTCTCCAGGCCACTCCCGGCCAGCCCACACACAAACTCCAGGCCACTCCCGACCAGCCTACACACACACTGCAGCCCACTCCCGGCCAGCCCACACAAACACTCCAGGCCACTCCCGGCCAGCCCACACAAACACTCCAGGCCACTCCCGGCCAGCCCACACACACACTCCCTGCCATCCCACACACACACTCCAGGCCACTCCCGATCATCCCACACACACGCACTCCAGGCCACTCCCGGCCAGCCCACACACACACTCCAGGCCACTCCCGATCAGGACACACACACGCACTCCAGGCCACTCCCGGCCTACACACACACACTCCAGGGCACTCCCGGCCAGCCCACACACACTCTCCAGGCCACTCCCGGCCAGCCCACACACACACTCCAGCCCACTCCCGGCCAGCCCACACACACACTCCAGGCCAATCCCGGCCAGCCCACACAAACACTCCAGGCCACTCCCGGCCCACACTCACACTCCAGTCCACTCCCGGCCGGCCCACACACTCCAGTCCACTCCCGGCCAGCCCGCACACACACTTCAGGCCACTCCTGGCCAGCCCACACACACACTCCAGGCCACTCCCGGCCAGCCCACAAACACAGTCCAGGCCACTCCCGGCCAGCCCACACACACTCTCCAGGCCAGGCCACTCCCGGCCAGCCCACACACACTCTCCAGGCCACTCCCGGCCAGCCCACACACAAACTCCAGGCCACTCCCGACCAGCCTACACACACACTGCAGCCCACTCCCGGCCAGCCCACACAAACACTCCAGGCCACTCCCGGCCAGCCCACACAAACACTCCAGGCCACTCCCGGCCAGCCCACACACACACTCCCTGCCATCCCACACACACACTCCAGGCCACTCCCGATCATCCCACACACACGCACTCCAGGCCACTCCCGGCCAGCCCACACACACACTCCAGGCCACTCCCGATCAGGACACACACACGCACTCCAGGCCATTCCCGGCCTACACACACACACTCCAGGGCACTCCCGGCCAGCCCACACACACTCTCCAGGCCACTCCCGGCCAGCCCACACACACACTCCAGCCCACTCCCGGCCAGCCCACACACACACTCCAGGCCACTCCCGGCCAGCCCAAATACACACTCCAGGCCAGGCCACTCCCGGCCAGCCCACACACACACTCCAGGCCACTCCCGGCCAGCCCACACACACACTCCAGGCCAGGCCACTCCCGGCCAGCCCACACAAACACTCCAGGCCACTTCCGGCCAGCCCACACACACACTCCAGGCCACTCCCGGCCAGCCCACACACACAGTCCAGGCCACACCCGGCCTGCCCTCACACACACTCCCGGCCACTCACGGCCAGCCCACACACACTCCAGAACACTCCCGGCCAGCCCACACTCACACTCCCGGCCAGCCCACACACACACTCCAGGCCACTCACGGCCAGCCCACACTCACACTCCAGGCCACGCCCGGCCAGCCCACACACACACTCCAGGCCACTCCCGGCCAGCCCACACACACACTCCAGGCCACTCCCGGCCAGCCCACACACACTCTCCCCGCCAGCCCACACACACACTCCAGGCCAATCCCGGCCAGCCCACACACACACTCCAGGCCAATCCCGGCCAGCCCACACAAACACTCCAGGCCACTCCCGGCCCACACACACACTCAAGGCCACTCCCGGCCAGCCCACACACACACTCCAGTCCACTCCCGGCCAGCCCACCCACACACTCCAGGTCACTCCCGGCCAGCCCACACACACACTCCAGGCCACTCCCGGCCAGCCCACACACACTCTCCCCGCCAGCCCACACACACACTCCAGGCCAATCCCGGCCAGCCCACACACACACTCCAGGCCAATCCCGGCCAGCCCACACAAACACTGCCAGGCCACTCCCGGCCCACACTCACACTCCAGTCCACTCCCGGCCGGCCCACACACTCCAGTCCACTCCCGGCCAGCCCGCACACACACTTCAGGCCACTCCCGGCCAGCCCACACACACACTCCAGGCCACTCCCGGCCAGCCCACCCACACACTCCAGGTCACTCCCGGCCAGCCCACCCACACACTCCAGGTCACTCCCGGCCAGCCCACACACACACTCCAGGCCATGCCACTCCCGGCCAGCCCACACACACACTCCAGGCCATGCCACTCCCGGCCAGCCCACACACACACTCCAGGCCAGGCCACTCCCGGCCAGCCCACACACACACTCCAGGCCACACGGCCAGCCCACACTCACGCTCCGGGCTTCTCCCGGCCAGCCCACACACACACATTCCCGGCCAGCCCACACTCACACTCCAGGCCACTCCCGGCCAGCCCACACACACACTCCAGGCCAATCCCGGCCATCCCACACACACACTCCAGGCCACTCCAGGCCAGCCCACACACACGCTCCAGGCCACTCCCGGCCAGCCCACACACACACTCCAGGCCACTGCCGGCCAGCACACACAGACACTCCAGGCCACTCCCTGCCAGCCCACACACACACTCCAGGCCACTCCCGGCCAGCCCACACACACACTCCAGGCCACTCCCGGCCAGCCCACACACAAACTCCAGGCCACTCCCAGCCAGCCCACACACACTCCAGGCCACTCCCGGACAGCCCACACACACACTCCAAGCCACTCCCGCCCAGCCCACACACACACTCCAGGTCACTCCCGGCCAGCCCACACACACACTCCACGCCACTCCCGGCCAGCCCACACACACACTCCAGGCCACTCCCGGCCAGCCCACACACACACTCCAGGCCACTCCCGTCCGGCCCACACACACACTCCCGGCCAGCCCACACACACACTCCAGGCCACTCCCGGCCAGCCCACACACACACTCCAGGCCACTCCCGGCCAGCCACCACACAGACTAAAGTCCACTCCCGGCCAGCCCACACACACACTCCAGGCCACTCCCGGCCAGCCCACACACACACTTCAGGCCACTCCCGGCCAGCCCACACACTCCAGGCCACTCCCGGACAGCCCACACACACACTCCAGGCCACTCCCGGCTAGGCCACAAACACAGTCCAGGCCACTCCCGGCCAGCCCACACACACTCTCCAGGCCAGGCCACTCCCGGCCAGCCCACACACACTCTCCAGGCCACTCCCGGCCAGCCCACACACAAACTCCAGGCCACTCCCGACCAGCCTACACACACACTGCAGCCCACTCCCGGCCAGCCCACACACACACTCCAGGCCACTCCCGGCCAGCCCACACACACACTCCAGGCCACTCCCGGCCAGCCCACACAAACACTCCAGGCCACTCCCGGCCAGCCCACACACACACTCCCGGCCAGCCCACACACACACTCCCGGCCACTCCCGGCCAGCCCACACACATACTCCAGGCCACTCCCGGCCAGCCCACACACACACTCCCGGCCACTCCCGGCCAGCCCACACACACACTCCAGGCCACTCCCGGCCAGCCCACACACACACTCCCTGCCATCCCACACACACTCCAGGCCACCCGGCCAGCCCACACACACACTCCAGGCCACTCCCGGCCAGCCCACAAACACTCCAGGTCACTCCCTGCCATCCCACACTCACACTCCAGGTCACTCCCTGCCATCCCACACTCACACTCCAGGCCACTCCCGGCCAGCCCACACACACACTCCCTGCCATCCCACACACACACTCCAGGCCACTCCCGGCCAGCCCACACACACACTCCCGGCCACTCCCGGCCAGCCCACACACACACTCCCGGCCATTCCCGGCCAGCCCACACACACACTCCAGGCTAGGCCACTCCCGGCCAGCCCACACTCACACTCCAGGCCACTCCCGGCCAGCCCACACACACACTCCAAGCCACTCCCGCCCAGCCCACACACACACTCCAGGTCACTCCCGGCCAGCCCACACACACACTCCAGGCCACTCCCGGCCAGCCCACACACACACTCCAAGCCAGGACACTCCCGGCCAGCCCACACACACACTCCAGGCTACTCCCGGCCAGCCCACACACACACTCCAGGCCACTCCCGGCCAGCCACCACACAGACTAAAGTCCACTCCCGGCCAGCCCACACACACACTCCAGGCCACTCCCGGCCAGCCCACACACACACTCCAGGCCACTCCCGGCCAGCCCACACACTCCAGGCCACTCCCGGACAGCCCACACACACACTCCAGGCCACTCCCGGCTAGGCCACAAACACAGTCCAGGCCACTCCCGGCCAGCCCACACACACTGTCCAGGCCAGGCCACTCCCGGCCAGCCCACACACACTCTCCAGGCCACTCCCGGCCAGCCCACACACAAACTCCAGGCCACTCCCGACCAGCCTACACACACACTGCAGCCCACTCCCCGCCAGCCCACACACACACTCCAGGCCACTCCCGGCCAGCCCACACAGACACTCCAGGCCACTCCCTGCCAGCCCACACACACACTCCAGGCCACTCCCGGCCAGCCCACACACACACTCCAGGCCACTCCCGGCCAGCCCACACACAAACTCCAGGCCACTCCCAGCCAGCCCACACACACTCCAGGCCACTCCCGGACAGCCCACACACACACTCCAGGCCACTCCCGGCCAGCCCACACACACACTCCAAGCCACTCCCGCCCAGCCCACACACACACTCCAGGTCACTCCCGGCCAGCCCACACACACACTCCAGGCCACTCCCGGCCAGCCCACACACACACTCCAAGCCAGGACACTCCCGGCCAGCCCACACACACACTCCAGGCCACTCCCGGCCAGCCCACACACACACTCCAGGCCACTCCCGGCCAGCCACCACACAGACTAAAGTCCACTCCCGGCCAGCCCACACACACACTCCAGGCCACTCCCGGCCAGCCCACACACACACTCCAGGCCACTCCCGGCCAGCCCACACACTCCAGGCCACTCCCGGACAGCCCACACAAACACTCCAGGCCACTCCCGGCTAGCCCACAAACACAGTCCAGGCCACTCCCGGCCAGCCCACACACACTCTCCAGGCCAGGCCACTCCCGGCCAGCCCACACACACACTCCAGGCCACTCCCGGCCCACACACACACTCCAGGCCACTCCCGGCCAGCCCACACACACACTCCAGGCCTCTCCCGGCCAGCCCACACACACACTCCAGGACACTCCCGGCCAGCCCACACACACACTCCCGGCCAGCCCACACACACACTCCAGGCCACTCCCGGCCAGCCCACACACTCCAGGCCACTCCCGGCCAGTCCACACACACACTCCAGGCCACTCCCGGCCAGCCCACACACACACTCCAGGCTAGGCCACTCCCGGCCAGCCCACACACACACTCCCGGCCAGCCCACACACACACTCCAGGCCACTCCCGGCCAGCCCACACACACACTCCAGGCCACTCTCGGCCAGCCCACACAAACACTCCAGGCCTCTCCCGGCCAGCCAACACACACTCCCGGCTACTCCCGGCCATCCCACACACACACTCCAGGCCACTCCCGGCCAGCCCACACACACACTCCAGGCCACTCCCGGCCAGCCCACACACACACTCCAGGCCACTCCCGGCCAGCCCACACACACACTCCAGGCCACTCCCGGCCAGCCCACACACACACTCCAGGCCACTCCCGGCCAGCCCACACACACACTCCAAGCCAGGACACTCCCGGCCAGCCCACACACACACTCCAGGCCACTCCCGGCCAGCCCACACACACACTCCAGGCCACTCCCGGCCAGCCACCACACAGACTAAAGTCCACTCCCGGCCAGCCCACACACACACTCCAGGCCACTCCCGGCCAGCCCACACACACACTCCAGGCCACTCCCGGCCAGCCCACACACTCCAGGCCACTCCCGGACAGCCCACACACACACTCCAGGCCACTCCCGGCTAGGCCACAAACACAGTCCAGGCCACTCCCGGCCAGCCCACACACACTGTCCAGGCCAGGCCACTCCCGGCCAGCCCACACACACTCTCCAGGCCACTCCCGGCCAGCCCACACACAAACTCCAGGCCACTCCCGACCAGCCTACACACACACTGCAGCCCACTCCCGGCCAGCCCACACACACACTCCAGGCCACTCCCGGCCAGCCCACACAGACACTCCAGGCCACTCCCTGCCAGCCCACACACACACTCCAGGCCACTCCCGGCCAGCCCACACACACACTCCAGGCCACTCCCGGCCAGCCCACACACAAACTCCAGGCCACTCCCAGCCAGCCCACACACACTCCAGGCCACTCCCGGACAGCCCACACACACACTCCAGGCCACTCCCGGCCAGCCCACACACACACTCCAAGCCACTCCCGCCCAGCCCACACACACACTCCAGGTCACTCCCGGCCAGCCCACACACACACTCCAGGCCACTCCCGGCCAGCCCACACACACACTCCAAGCCAGGACACTCCGGGCCAGCCCACACACACACTCCAGGCCACTCCCGGCCAGCCCACACACACACTCCAGGCCACTCCCGGCCAGCCACCACACAGACTAAAGTCCACTCCCGGCCAGCCCACACACACACTCCAGGCCACTCCCGGCCAGCCCACACACACACTCCAGGCCACTCCCGGCCAGCCCACACACTCCAGGCCACTCCCGGACAGCCCACACAAACACTCCAGGCCACTCCCGGCTAGCCCACAAACACAGTCCAGGCCACTCCCGGCCAGCCCACACACACTCTCCAGGCCAGGCCACTCCCGGCCAGCCCACACACACACTCCAGGCCACTCCCGGCCCACACACACACTCCAGGCCACTCCCGGCCAGCCCACACACACACTCCAGGCCTCTCCCGGCCAGCCCACACACACACTCCAGGACACTCCCGGCCAGCCCACACACACACTCCCGGCCAGCCCACACACACACTCCAGGCCACTCCCGGCCAGCCCACACACACTCCAGGCCACTCCCGGCCAGTCCACACACACACTCCAGGCCACTCCCGGCCAGCCCACACACACACTCCAGGCTAGGCCACTCCCGGCCAGCCCACACACACACTCCCGGCCAGCCCACACACACACTCCAGGCCACTCCCGGCCAGCCCACACACACACTCCAGGCCACTCTCGGCCAGCCCACACAAACACTCCAGGCCTCTCCCGGCCAGCCAACACACACTCCCGGCTACTCCCGGCCATCCCACACACACACTCCAGGCCACTCCCGGCCAGCCCACACACACACTCCAGGCCACTCCCGGCCAGCCCACACACACACTCCAGGCCACTCCCGGCCAGCCCACACACACACTCCAGGCCACTCCCGGCCAGCCCACACACACACTCCAGGCCACTCCCGGCCAGCCCACACAAACTCCAGGCCACTCCCGGCCAGCCCACACACACACTCCAGGCCACTCCCGGCCAGCCCACACACACTCCAGGCCACTCCCGGCCAGCCCACACACACACTCCAGGCCACTCCCGGCCAGCCCACACACACTCCAGGCCACTCCCGGCCAGCCCACACACACACTCCAGGCCACTCCCGGCCAGCCCACACACACACTCCAGGCCACTCCCGTCCGGCCCACACACACACTCCCGGCCAGCCCACTCACATACTCCAGGCCACTCCCGGCCAGCCCACACACACACTCCAGGCCACTCCCGGCCAGCCCACACACACTCTCCAGGCCACTCCCGGCCAGCCCACACACACTCCAGGCCACTCCCGGCCAGCCCACACAAACAATCCAGGCGACTCCCGGCCAGCCCACACACACACTCCAGGCCATTCCCGGCCAGCCCACACACACACTCCAGGCCACTCCCGATCAGCCCACACAGACACTCCAGGCCACTCCCGACCAGCCCACACACACACTCCCGGCCACTCCCGGCCAGACAACACACACACCCCAGGCCACTCCCGGCCAGCCCACACACACACTCCACGCCACTCCCGGCCAGCCCAGACACACACTCCAGTCCACTCCCGGCCAGCCCACACGCACACTCCAGTCCACTCCCGGCCAGCACACACACACACTCCAGGCCAATCCCGGCCATCCCACACACACACTCCAGGCCACTCCAGGCCAGCCCACACACACGCTCCAGGCCACTCCCGGCCAGCCCACACAAACACTCCAGGCCACTGCCGGCCAGCACACACAGACACTCCAGGCCACTCCCTGCCAGCCCACACACACACTCCAGGCCACTCCCGGCCAGCCCACACACACACTCCAGGCCACTCCCGGCCAGCCCACACACAAACTCCAGGCCACTCCCAGCCATCCCACACACACTCCAGGCCACTCCCGGACAGCCCACACACACACTCCAAGCCACTCCCGCCCAGCCCACACACACACTCCAGGTCACTCCCGGCCAGCCCACACACACACTCCAGGCCACTCCCGGCCAGCCCACACACACACTCCAGGCCACTCCCGGCCAGCCCACACACACACTCCAAGCCAGGACACTCCCGGCCAGCCCACACACACACTCCAGGCCACTCCCGGCCAGCCCACACACACACTCCAGGCCACTCCCGGCCAGCTACCACACAGACTAAAGTCCACTCCCGGCCAGCCCACACACACACTCCAGGCCACTCCCGGCCAGCCCACACACACACTCCAGGCCACTCCCGGCCAGCCCACACACTCCAGGCCACTCCCGGACAGCCCACACACACACTCCAGGCCACTCCCGGCTAGGCCACAAACACAGTCCAGGCCACTCCCGGCCAGCCCACACACACTGTCCAGGCCAGGCCACTCCCGGCCAGCCCACACACACTCTCCAGGCCACTCCCGGCCAGCCCACACACAAACTCCAGGCCACTCCCGACCAGCCTACACACACACTGCAGCCCACTCCCGGCCAGCCCACACACACACTCCAGGCCACTCCCGGCCAGCCCACACAGACACTCCAGGCCACTCCCTGCCAGCCCACACACACACTCCAGGCCACTCCCGGCCAGCCCACACACACACTCCAGGCCACTCCCGGCCAGCCTACACACAAACTCCAGGCCACTCCCAGCCAGCCCACACACACTCCAGGCCACTCCCGGACAGCCCACACACACACTCCAGGCCACTCCCGGCCAGCCCACACACACACTCCAAGCCATTCCCGCCCAGCCCACACACACACTCCAGGTCACTCCCGGCCAGCCCACACACACACTCCAGGCCACTCCCGGCCAGCCCACACACACACTCCAAGCCAGGACACTCCCGGCCAGCCCACACACACACTCCAGGCCACTCCCGGCCAGCCCACACACACACTCCAGGCCACTCCCGGCCAGCCACCACACAGACTAAAGTCCACTCCCGGCCAGCCCACACAAACTCCAGGCCACTCCCGGCCAGCCCACACACACACTCCAGGCCACTCCCGGCCAGCCCACACACACTCCAGGCCACTCCCGGCCAGCCCACACACACACTCCAGGCCACTCCCGGCCAGCCCACACACACTCCAGGCCACTCCCGGCCAGCCCACACACACACTCCAGGCCACTCCCGGCCAGCCCACACACGCACTCCAGGCCACTCCCGTCCGGCCCACACACACACTCCCGGCCAGCCCACTCACATACTCCAGGCCACTCCCGGCCAGCCCACACACACACTCCAGGCCACTCCCGGCCAGCCCACACACACTCTCCAGGCCACTCCCGGCCAGCCCACACACACTCCAGGCCACTCCCGGCCAGCCCACACAAACAATCCAGGCGACTCCCGGCCAGCCCACACACACACTCCAGGCCATTCCCGGCCAGCCCACACACACACTCCAGGCCACTCCCGATCAGCCCACACAGACACTCCAGGCCACTCCCGACCAGCCCACACACACACTCCCGGCCACTCCCGGCCAGACAACACACACACCCCAGGCCACTCCCGGCCAGCCCACACACACACTCCACGCCACTCCCGGCCAGCCCAGACACACACTCCAGTCCACTCCCGGCCAGCCCACACGCACACTCCAGTCCACTCCCGGCCAGCACACACACACACTCCAGGCCAATCCCGGCCATCCCACACACACACTCCAGGCCACTCCAGGCCAGCCCACACACACGCTCCAGGCCACTCCCGGCCAGCCCACACACACACTCCAGGCCACTGCCGGCCAGCACACACAGACACTCCAGGCCACTCCCTGCCAGCCCACACACACACTCCAGGCCACTCCCGGCCAGCCCACACACACACTCCAGGCCACTCCCGGCCAGCCCACACACAAACTCCAGGCCACTCCCAGCCATCCCACACACACTCCAGGCCACTCCCGGACAGCCCACACACACACTCCAAGCCACTCCCGCCCAGCCCACACACACACTCCAGGTCACTCCCGGCCAGCCCACACACACACTCCAGGCCACTCCCGGCCAGCCCACACACACACTCCAGGCCACTCCCGGCCAGCCCACACACACACTCCAAGCCAGGACACTCCCGGCCAGCCCACACACACACTCCAGGCCACTCCCGGCCAGCCCACACACACACTCCAGGCCACTCCCGGCCAGCTACCACACAGACTAAAGTCCACTCCCGGCCAGCCCACACTCACACTCCAGGCCACTCCCGGCCAGCCCACACACACACTCCAGGCCACTCCCGGCCAGCCCACACACTCCAGGCCACTCCCGGACAGCCCACACACACACTCCAGGCCACTCCCGGCTAGGCCACAAACACAGTCCAGGCCACTCCCGGCCAGCCCACACACACTGTCCAGGCCAGGCCACTCCCGGCCAGCCCACACACACTCTCCAGGCCACTCCCGGCCAGCCCACACACAAACTCCAGGCCACTCCCGACCAGCCTACACACACACTGCAGCCCACTCCCGGCCAGCCCACACACACACTCCAGGCCACTCCCGGCCAGCCCACACAGACACTCCAGGCCACTCCCTGCCAGCCCACACACACACTCCAGGCCACTCCCGGCCAGCCCACACACACACTCCAGGCCACTCCCGGCCAGCCTACACACAAACTCCAGGCCACTCCCAGCCAGCCCACACACACTCCAGGCCACTCCCGGACAGCCCACACACACACTCCAGGCCACTCCCGGCCAGCCCACACACACACTCCAAGCCATTCCCGCCCAGCCCACACACACACTCCAGGTCACTCCCGGCCAGCCCACACACACACTCCAGGCCACTCCCGGCCAGCCCACACACACACTCCAAGCCAGGACACTCCCGGCCAGCCCACACACACACTCCAGGCCACTCCCGGCCAGCCCACACACACACTCCAGGCCACTCCCGGCCAGCCACCACACAGACTAAAGTCCACTCCCGGCCAGCCCACACACACACTCCAGGCCACTCCCGGCCAGCCCACACACACACTCCAGGCCACTCCCGGCCAGCCCACACACTCCAGGCCACTCCCGGACAGCCCACACAAACACTCCAGGCCACTCCCGGCTAGCCCACAAACACAGTCCAGGCCACTCCCGGCCAGCCCACACACACTCTCCAGGCCAGGCCACTCCCTGCCAGCCCACACACACACTCCAGGCCACTCCCGGCCAGCCCACACACACACTCCAGGCCACTCCCGGCCAGCCCACACACAAACTCCAGGCCACTCCCAGCCAGCCCACACACACTCCAGGCCACTCCCGGACAGCCCACACACACACTCCAAGCCACTCCCGCCCAGCCCACACACACACTCCAGGTCACTCCCGGCCAGCCCACACACACACTCCACGCCACTCCCGGCCAGCCCACACACACACTCCAGGCCACTCCCGGCCAGCCCACACACACACTCCAGGCCACTCCCGTCCGGCCCACACACACACTCCCGGCCAGCCCACACACACACTCCAGGCCACTCCCGGCCAGCCCACACACACACTCCAGGCCACTCCCGGCCAGCCACCACACAGACTAAAGTCCACTCCCGGCCAGCCCACACACACACTCCAGGCCACTCCCGGCCAGCCCACACACACACTTCAGGCCACTCCCGGCCAGCCCACACACTCCAGGCCACTCCCGGACAGCCCACACACACACTCCAGGCCACTCCCGGCTAGGCCACAAACACAGTCCAGGCCACTCCCGGCCAGCCCACACACACTCTCCAGGCCAGGCCACTCCCGGCCAGCCCACACACACTCTCCAGGCCACTCCCGGCCAGCCCACACACAAACTCCAGGCCACTCCCGACCAGCCTACACACACACTGCAGCCCACTCCCGGCCAGCCCACACACACACTCCAGGCCACTCCCGGCCAGCCCACACACACACTCCAGGCCACTCCCGGCCAGCCCACACAAACACTCCAGGCCACTCCCGGCCAGCCCACACACACACTCCCGGCCAGCCCACACACACACTCCCGGCCACTCCCGGCCAGCCCACACACATACTCCAGGCCACTCCCGGCCAGCCCACACACACACTCCCGGCCACTCCCGGCCAGCCCACACACACACTCCAGGCCACTCCCGGCCAGCCCACACACACACTCCCTGCCATCCCACACACACTCCAGGCCACCCGGCCAGCCCACACACACACTCCAGGCCACTCCCGGCCAGCCCACAAACACTCCAGGTCACTCCCTGCCATCCCACACTCACACTCCAGGTCACTCCCTGCCATCCCACACTCACACTCCAGGCCACTCCCGGCCAGCCCACACACACACTCCCTGCCATCCCACACACACACTCCAGGCCACTCCCGGCCAGCCCACACACACACTCCCGGCCACTCCCGGCCAGCCCACACACACACTCCCGGCCATTCCCGGCCAGCCCACACACACACTCCAGGCTAGGCCACTCCCGGCCAGCCCACACTCACACTCCAGGCCACTCCCGGCCAGCCCACACACACACTCCAAGCCACTCCCGCCCAGCCCACACACACACTCCAGGTCACTCCCGGCCAGCCCACACACACACTCCAGGCCACTCCCGGCCAGCCCACACACACACTCCAAGCCAGGACACTCCCGGCCAGCCCACACACACACTCCAGGCTACTCCCGGCCAGCCCACACACACACTCCAGGCCACTCCCGGCCAGCCACCACACAGACTAAAGTCCACTCCCGGCCAGCCCACACACACACTCCAGGCCACTCCCGGCCAGCCCACACACACACTCCAGGCCACTCCCGGCCAGCCCACACACTCCAGGCCACTCCCGGACAGCCCACACACACACTCCAGGCCACTCCCGGCTAGGCCACAAACACAGTCCAGGCCACTCCCGGCCAGCCCACACACACTGTCCAGGCCAGGCCACTCCCGGCCAGCCCACACACACTCTCCAGGCCACTCCCGGCCAGCCCACACACAAACTCCAGGCCACTCCCGACCAGCCTACACACACACTGCAGCCCACTCCCCGCCAGCCCACACACACACTCCAGGCCACTCCCGGCCAGCCCACACAGACACTCCAGGCCACTCCCTGCCAGCCCACACACACACTCCAGGCCACTCCCGGCCAGCCCACACACACACTCCAGGCCACTCCCGGCCAGCCCACACACAAACTCCAGGCCACTCCCAGCCAGCCCACACACACTCCAGGCCACTCCCGGACAGCCCACACACACACTCCAGGCCACTCCCGGCCAGCCCACACACACACTCCAAGCCACTCCCGCCCAGCCCACACACACACTCCAGGTCACTCCCGGCCAGCCCACACACACACTCCAGGCCACTCCCGGCCAGCCCACACACACACTCCAAGCCAGGACACTCCCGGCCAGCCCACACACACACTCCAGGCCACTCCCGGCCAGCCCACACACACACTCCAGGCCACTCCCGGCCAGCCACCACACAGACTAAAGTCCACTCCCGGCCAGCCCACACACACACTCCAGGCCACTCCCGGCCAGCCCACACACACACTCCAGGCCACTCCCGGCCAGCCCACACACTCCAGGCCACTCCCGGACAGCCCACACAAACACTCCAGGCCACTCCCGGCTAGCCCACAAACACAGTCCAGGCCACTCCCGGCCAGCCCACACACACTCTCCAGGCCAGGCCACTCCCGGCCAGCCCACACACACACTCCAGGCCACTCCCGGCCCACACACACACTCCAGGCCACTCCCGGCCAGCCCACACACACACTCCAGGCCTCTCCCGGCCAGCCCACACACACACTCCAGGACACTCCCGGCCAGCCCACACACACACTCCCGGCCAGCCCACACACACACTCCAGGCCACTCCCGGCCAGCCCACACACTCCAGGCCACTCCCGGCCAGTCCACACACACACTCCAGGCCACTCCCGGCCAGCCCACACACACACTCCAGGCTAGGCCACTCCCGGCCAGCCCACACACACACTCCCGGCCAGCCCACACACACACTCCAGGCCACTCCCGGCCAGCCCACACACACATTCCAGGCCACTCTCGGCCAGCCCACACAAACACTCCAGGCCTCTCCCGGCCAGCCAACACACACTCCCGGCTACTCCCGGCCATCCCACACACACACTCCAGGCCACTCCCGGCCAGCCCACACACACACTCCAGGCCACTCCCGGCCAGCCCACCCACACACTCCAGGCCACTCCCGGCCAGCCCACACACACACTCCAGGCCACTCCCGGCCAGCCCACACACACACTCCAGGCCACTCCCGGCCAGCCCACACACACACTCCAAGCCAGGACACTCCCGGCCAGCCCACACACACACTCCAGGCCACTCCCGGCCAGCCCACACACACACTCCAGGCCACTCCCGGCCAGCCACCACACAGACTAAAGTCCACTCCCGGCCAGCCCACACACACACTCCAGGCCACTCCCGGCCAGCCCACACACACACTCCAGGCCACTCCCGGCCAGCCCACACACTCCAGGCCACTCCCGGACAGCCCACACACACACTCCAGGCCACTCCCGGCTAGGCCACAAACACAGTCCAGGCCACTCCCGGCCAGCCCACACACACTGTCCAGGCCAGGCCACTCCCGGCCAGCCCACACACACTCTCCAGGCCACTCCCGGCCAGCCCACACACAAACTCCAGGCCACTCCCGACCAGCCTACACACACACTGCAGCCCACTCCCGGCCAGCCCACACACACACTCCAGGCCACTCCCGGCCAGCCCACACAGACACTCCAGGCCACTCCCTGCCAGCCCACACACACACTCCAGGCCACTCCCGGCCAGCCCACACACACACTCCAGGCCACTCCCGGCCAGCCCACACACAAACTCCAGGCCACTCCCAGCCAGCCCACACACACTCCAGGCCACTCCCGGACAGCCCACACACACACTCCAGGCCACTCCCGGCCAGCCCACACACACACTCCAAGCCACTCCCGCCCAGCCCACACACACACTCCAGGTCACTCCCGGCCAGCCCACACACACACTCCAGGCCACTCCCGGCCAGCCCACACACACACTCCAAGCCAGGACACTCCCGGCCAGCCCACACACACACTCCAGGCCACTCCCGGCCAGCCCACACACACACTCCAGGCCACTCCCGGCCAGCCACCACACAGACTAAAGTCCACTCCCGGCCAGCCCACACACACACTCCAGGCCACTCCCGGCCAGCCCACACACACACTCCAGGCCACTCCCGGCCAGCCCACACACTCCAGGCCACTCCCGGACAGCCCACACAAACACTCCAGGCCACTCCCGGCTAGCCCACAAACACAGTCCAGGCCACTCCCGGCCAGCCCACACACACTCTCCAGGCCAGGCCACTCCCGGCCAGCCCACACACACACTCCAGGCCACTCCCGGCCCACACACACACTCCAGGCCACTCCCGGCCAGCCCACACACACACTCCAGGCCTCTCCCGGCCAGCCCACACACACACTCCAGGACACTCCCGGCCAGCCCACACACACACTCCCGGCCAGCCCACACACACACTCCAGGCCACTCCCGGCCAGCCCACACACACTCCAGGCCACTCCCGGCCAGTCCACACACACACTCCAGGCCACTCCCGGCCAGCCCACACACACACTCCAGGCTAGGCCACTCCCGGCCAGCCCACACACACACTCCCGGCCAGCCCACACACACACTCCAGGCCACTCCCGGCCAGCCCACACACACACTCCAGGCCACTCTCGGCCAGCCCACACAAACACTCCAGGCCTCTCCCGGCCAGCCAACACACACTCCCGGCTACTCCCGGCCATCCCACACACACACTCCAGGCCACTCCCGGCCAGCCCACACACACACTCCAGGCCACTCCCGGCCAGCCCACACACACACTCCAGGCCACTCCCGGCCAGCCCACACACACACTCCAGGCCACTCCCGGCCAGCCCACACACACACTCCAGGCCACTCCCGGCCAGCCCACACAAACTCCAGGCCACTCCCGGCCAGCCCACACACACACTCCAGGCCACTCCCGGCCAGCCCACACACACTCCAGGCCACTCCCGGCCAGCCCACACACACACTCCAGGCCACTCCCGGCCAGCCCACACACACTCCAGGCCACTCCCGGCCAGCCCACACACACACTCCAGGCCACTCCCGGCCAGCCCACACACACACTCCAGGCCACTCCCGTCCGGCCCACACACACACTCCCGGCCAGCCCACTCACATACTCCAGGCCACTCCCGGCCAGCCCACACACACACTCCAGGCCACTCCCGGCCAGCCCACACACACTCTCCAGGCCACTCCCGGCCAGCCCACACACACTCCAGGCCACTCCCGGCCAGCCCACACAAACAATCCAGGCGACTCCCGGCCAGCCCACACACACACTCCAGGCCATTCCCGGCCAGCCCACACACACACCAGGCCACTCCCGATCAGCCCACACAGACACTCCAGGCCACTCCCGACCAGCCCACACACACACTCCCGGCCACTCCCGGCCAGACAACACACACACCCCAGGCCACTCCCGGCCAGCCCACACACACACTCCACGCCACTCCCGGCCAGCCCAGACACACACTCCAGTCCACTCCCGGCCAGCCCACACGCACACTCCAGTCCACTCCCGGCCAGCACACACACACACTCCAGGCCAATCCCGGCCATCCCACACACACACTCCAGGCCACTCCAGGCCAGCCCACACACACGCTCCAGGCCACTCCCGGCCAGCCCACACACACACTCCAGGCCACTGCCGGCCAGCACACACAGACACTCCAGGCCACTCCCTGCCAGCCCACACACACACTCCAGGCCACTCCCGGCCAGCCCACACACACACTCCAGGCCACTCCCGGCCAGCCCACACACAAACTCCAGGCCACTCCCAGCCATCCCACACACACTCCAGGCCACTCCCGGACAGCCCACACACACACTCCAAGCCACTCCCGCCCAGCCCACACACACACTCCAGGTCACTCCCGGCCAGCCCACACACACACTCCAGGCCACTCCCGGCCAGCCCACACACACACTCCAGGCCACTCCCGGCCAGCCCACACACACACTCCAAGCCAGGACACTCCCGGCCAGCCCACACACACACTCCAGGCCACTCCCGGCCAGCCCACACACACACTCCAGGCCACTCCCGGCCAGCTACCACACAGACTAAAGTCCACTCCCGGCCAGCCCACACACACACTCCAGGCCACTCCCGGCCAGCCCACACACACACTCCAGGCCACTCCCGGCCAGCCCACACACTCCAGGCCACTCCCGGACAGCCCACACACACACTCCAGGCCACTCCCGGCTAGGCCACAAACACAGTCCAGGCCACTCCCGGCCAGCCCACACACACTGTCCAGGCCAGGCCACTCCCGGCCAGCCCACACACACTCTCCAGGCCACTCCCGGCCAGCCCACACACAAACTCCAGGCCACTCCCGACCAGCCTACACACACACTGCAGCCCACTCCCGGCCAGCCCACACACACACTCCAGGCCACTCCCGGCCAGCCCACACAGACACTCCAGGCCACTCCCTGCCAGCCCACACACACACTCCAGGCCACTCCCGGCCAGCCCACACACACACTCCAGGCCACTCCCGGCCAGCCTACACACAAACTCCAGGCCACTCCCAGCCAGCCCACACACACTCCAGGCCACTCCCGGACAGCCCACACACACACTCCAGGCCACTCCCGGCCAGCCCACACACACACTCCAAGCCATTCCCGCCCAGCCCACACACACACTCCAGGTCACTCCCGGCCAGCCCACACACACACTCCAGGCCACTCCCGGCCAGCCCACACACACACTCCAAGCCAGGACACTCCCGGCCAGCCCACACACACACTCCAGGCCACTCCCGGCCAGCCCACACACACACTCCAGGCCACTCCCGGCCAGCCACCACACAGACTAAAGTCCACTCCCGGCCAGCCCACACAAACTCCAGGCCACTCCCGGCCAGCCCACACACACACTCCAGGCCACTCCCGGCCAGCCCACACACACTCCAGGCCACTCCCGGCCAGCCCACACACACACTCCAGGCCACTCCCGGCCAGCCCACACACACTCCAGGCCACTCCCGGCCAGCCCACACACACACTCCAGGCCACTCCCGGCCAGCCCACACACGCACTCCAGGCCACTCCCGTCCGGCCCACACACACACTCCCGGCCAGCCCACTCACATACTCCAGGCCACTCCCGGCCAGCCCACACACACACTCCAGGCCACTCCCGGCCAGCCCACACACACTCTCCAGGCCACTCCCGGCCAGCCCACACACACTCCAGGCCACTCCCGGCCAGCCCACACAAACAATCCAGGCGACTCCCGGCCAGCCCACACACACACTCCAGGCCATTCCCGGCCAGCCCACACACACACTCCAGGCCACTCCCGATCAGCCCACACAGACACTCCAGGCCACTCCCGACCAGCCCACACACACACTCCCGGCCACTCCCGGCCAGACAACACACACACCCCAGGCCACTCCCGGCCAGCCCACACACACACTCCACGCCACTCCCGGCCAGCCCAGACACACACTCCAGTCCACTCCCGGCCAGCCCACACGCACACTCCAGTCCACTCCCGGCCAGCACACACACACACTCCAGGCCAATCCCGGCCATCCCACACACACACTCCAGGCCACTCCAGGCCAGCCCACACACACGCTCCAGGCCACTCCCGGCCAGCCCACACACACACTCCAGGCCACTGCCGGCCAGCACACACAGACACTCCAGGCCACTCCCTGCCAGCCCACACACACACTCCAGGCCACTCCCGGCCAGCCCACACACACACTCCAGGCCACTCCCGGCCAGCCCACACACAAACTCCAGGCCACTCCCAGCCATCCCACACACACTCCAGGCCACTCCCGGACAGCCCACACACACACTCCAAGCCACTCCCGCCCAGCCCACACACACACTCCAGGTCACTCCCGGCCAGCCCACACACACACTCCAGGCCACTCCCGGCCAGCCCACACACACACTCCAGGCCACTCCCGGCCAGCCCACACACACACTCCAAGCCAGGACACTCCCGGCCAGCCCACACACACACTCCAGGCCACTCCCGGCCAGCCCACACACACACTCCAGGCCACTCCCGGCCAGCTACCACACAGACTAAAGTCCACTCCCGGCCAGCCCACACACACACTCCAGGCCACTCCCGGCCAGCCCACACACACACTCCAGGCCACTCCCGGCCAGCCCACACACTCCAGGCCACTCCCGGACAGCCCACACACACACTCCAGGCCACTCCCGGCTAGGCCACAAACACAGTCCAGGCCACTCCCGGCCAGCCCACACACACTGTCCAGGCCAGGCCACTCCCGGCCAGCCCACACACACTCTCCAGGCCACTCCCGGCCAGCCCACACACAAACTCCAGGCCACTCCCGACCAGCCTACACACACACTGCAGCCCACTCCCGGCCAGCCCACACACACACTCCAGGCCACTCCCGGCCAGCCCACACAGACACTCCAGGCCACTCCCTGCCAGCCCACACACACACTCCAGGCCACTCCCGGCCAGCCCACACACACACTCCAGGCCACTCCCGGCCAGCCTACACACAAACTCCAGGCCACTCCCAGCCAGCCCACACACACTCCAGGCCACTCCCGGACAGCCCACACACACACTCCAGGCCACTCCCGGCCAGCCCACACACACACTCCAAGCCATTCCCGCCCAGCCCACACACACACTCCAGGTCACTCCCGGCCAGCCCACACACACACTCCAGGCCACTCCCGGCCAGCCCACACACACACTCCAAGCCAGGACACTCCCGGCCAGCCCACACACACACTCCAGGCCACTCCCGGCCAGCCCACACACACACTCCAGGCCACTCCCGGCCAGCCACCACACAGACTAAAGTCCACTCCCGGCCAGCCCACACACACACTCCAGGCCACTCCCGGCCAGCCCACACACACACTCCAGGCCACTCCCGGCCAGCCCACACACTCCAGGCCACTCCCGGACAGCCCACACAAACACTCCAGGCCACTCCCGGCTAGCCCACAAACACAGTCCAGGCCACTCCCGGTCAGCCCACACACACTCTCCAGGCCAGGCCACTCCCGGCCAGCCCACACACACACTCCAGGCCACTCCCGGCCCACACACACACTCCAGGCCACTCCCGGCCAGCCCACACACACACTCCAGGCCTCTCCCGGCCAGCCCACACACACACTCCAGGACACTCCCGGCCAGCCCACACACACACTCCCGGCCAGCCCACACACACACTCCAGGCCACTCCCGGCCAGCCCACACACACTCCAGGCCACTCCCGGCCAGTCCACACACACACTCCAGGCCACTCCCGGCCAGCCCACACACACACTCCAGGCTAGGCCACTCCCGGCCAGCCCACACTCACACTCCCGGCCAGCCCACACACACACTCCAGGCCACTCCCGGCCAGCCCACACACACACTCCAGGCCACTCTCGGCCAGCCCACACAAACACTCCAGGCCTCTCCCGGCCAGCCAACACACACTCCCGGCTACTCCCGGCCATCCCACACACACACTCCAGGCCACTCCCGGCCAGCCCACACACACACTCCAGGCCACTCCCGGCCAGCCCACACACACACTCCAGGCCACTCCCGGCCAGCCCACACACACACTCCAGGCCACTCCCGGCCAGCCCACACACACACTCCAGGCCACTCCCGGCCAGCCCACACAAACTCCAGGCCACTCCCGGCCAGCCCACACACACACTCCAGGCCACTCCCGGCCAGCCCACACACACTCCAGGCCACTCCCGGCCAGCCCACACACACACTCCAGGCCACTCCCGGCCAGCCCACACACACTCCAGGCCACTCCCGGCCAGCCCACACACACACTCCAGGCCACTCCCGGCCAGCCCACACACACACTCCAGGCCACTCCCGTCCGGCCCACACACACACTCCCGGCCAGCCCACTCACATACTCCAGGCCACTCCCGGCCAGCCCACACACACACTCCAGGCCACTCCCGGCCAGCCCACACACACTCTCCAGGCCACTCCCGGCCAGCCCACACACACTCCAGGCCACTCCCGGCCAGCCCACACAAACAATCCAGGCGACTCCCGGCCAGCCCACACACACACTCCAGGCCATTCCCGGCCAGCCCACACACACACTCCAGGCCACTCCCGATCAGCCCACACAGACACTCCAGGCCACTCCCGACCAGCCCACACACACACTCCCGGCCACTCCCGGCCAGACAACACACACACCCCAGGCCACTCCCGGCCAGCCCACACACACACTCCACGCCACTCCCGGCCAGCCCAGACACACACTCCAGTCCACTCCCGGCCAGCCCACACGCACACTCCAGTCCACTCCCGGCCAGCCCACACACACACTCCAGGCCAATCCCGGCCATCCCACACACACACTCCAGGCCACTCCAGGCCAGCCCACACACACGCTCCAGGCCACTCCCGGCCAGCCCACACACACACTCCAGGCCACTGCCGGCCAGCACACACAGACACTCCAGGCCACTCCCTGCCAGCCCACACACACACTCCAGGCCACTCCCGGCCAGCCCACACACACACTCCAGGCCACTCCCGGCCAGCCCACACACAAACTCCAGGCCACTCCCAGCCATCCCACACACACTCCAGGCCACTCCCGGACAGCCCACACACACACTCCAAGCCACTCCCGCCCAGCCCACACACACACTCCAGGTCACTCCCGGCCAGCCCACACACACACTCCACGCCACTCCCGGCCAGCCCACACACACACTCCAGGCCACTCCCGGCCAGCCCACACACACACTCCAGGCCACTCCCGTCCGGCCCACACACACACTCCCGGCCAGCCCACACACACACTCCAGGCCACTCCCGGCCAGCCCACACACACACTCCAGGCCACTCCCGGCCAGCCACCACACAGACTAAAGTCCACTCCCGGCCAGCCCACACACACACTCCAGGCCACTCCCGGCCAGCCCACACACACACTCCAGGCCACTCCCGGCCAGCCCACACACTCCAGGCCACTCCCGGACAGCCCACACACACACTCCAGGCCACTCCCGGCTAGGCCACAAACACAGTCCAGGCCACTCCCGGCCAGCCCACACACACTCTCCAGGCCAGGCCACTCCCGGCCAGCCCACACACACTCTCCAGGCCACTCCCGGCCAGCCCACACACAAACTCCAGGCCACTCCCGACCAGCCTACACACACACTGCAGCCCACTCCCGGCCAGCCCACACACACACTCCAGGCCACTCCCGGCCAGCCCACACACACACTCCAGGCCACTCCCGGCCAGCCCACACAAACACTCCAGGCCACTCCCGGCCAGCCCACACACACACTCCCGGCCAGCCCACACACACACTCCCGGCCACTCCCGGCCAGCCCACACACACACTCCAGGCCACTCCCGGCCAGCCCACACACACACTCCCGGCCACTCCCGGCCAGCCCACACACACACTCCAGGCCACTCCCGGCCAGCCCACACACACACTCCCTGCCATCCCACACACACTCCAGGCCACCCGGCCAGCCCACACACACACTCCAGGCCACTCCCGGCCAGCCCACAAACACTCCAGGTCACTCCCTGCCATCCCACACTCACACTCCAGGTCACTCCCTGCCATCCCACACTCACACTCCAGGCCACTCCCGGCCAGCCCACACACACACTCCCTGCCATCCCACACACACACTCCAGGCCACTCCCGGCCAGCCCACACACACACTCCCGGCCACTCCCGGCCAGCCCACACACACACTCCCGGCCATTCCCGGCCAGCCCACACACACACTCCAGGCTAGGCCACTCCCGGCCAGCCCACACACACACTCCCGGCCACTCCCGGCCAGCCCACACACACACTCCAGGCCACTCCCGGCCAGCCCACACACACACTCCAGGCTAGGCCACTCCCGGCCAGCCCACACACACACTCCCGGCCAGCCCACACACACACTCCAGGCCACTCCCGGCCAGCCCACACACACACTCCAGGCCACTCCCGGCCAGCCCACACACACACTCCAGGCCACTCCCGGCCAGCCCACACACACACTCCAGGCCACTCCCGGCCAGCCCACACTCACACTCCAGGCCACTCCCGGCTAGCCCACACACACACTCCAGGCTAGGCCACTCCCGGCCAGCCCACACTCACACTCCAGGCCACTCCCGGCCAGCCCACACACACACTCCCGGCCAGCCCACACACACACTCCAGGCCACTCCCGGCCAGCCCACACACACACTCCAGGCCACTCCCGGCCAGCCCACACACACACTCCCGGCCAGCCCACACACACACTCCAGGCCACTCCCGGCCAGCCCACACACACACTCCAGGCCACTCCCGGCCAGCCCACACACACACTCCAGGCCACTCCCGGCCAGCCCACACACACACTCCAGGCCACTCCCGGCCAGCCCACACACACTCTCCAGGCCACTCCCGGCCAGCCCACACACACACTCCAGGCCACTCCCGATCAGCCCACACAGACACTCCAGGCCACTCCCGACCAGCCCACACACACACTCCCGGCCACTCCCGGCCAGACAACACACACACCCCAGGCCACTCCCGGCCAGCCCACACACACACTCCACGCCACTCCCGGGCAGCCCAGACACACGCTCCAGGCCACTCCCGGCCAGCCCACACGCACACTCCAGTCCACTCCCGGCCAGCCCACACATACACTCCAGGCCAATCCCGGCCATCCCACACACACACTCCAGGCCACTCCAGGCCAGCCCACACACACGCTCCAGGCCACTCCCGGCCAGCCCACACACACACTCCAGGCCACTGCCGGCCAGCCCACACAGACACTCCAGGCCACTCCCTGCCAGCCCACACACACACTCCAGGCCACTACCGGCCAGCCCACACACACACTCCAGGCCACTCCCGGCCAGCCCACACACAAACTCCAGGCCACTCCCAGCCAGCCCACACACACTGCAGGCCACTCCCGGACAGCCCACACACACACTCCAGGCCACTCCCGGCCAGCCCACACACACACTCCAAGCCACTCCCGCCCAGCCCACACACACACTCCAGGTCACTCCCGGCCAGCCCACACACACACTCCAGGCCACTCCCGGCCAGCCCACACACACACTCCAAGCCAGGACACTCCCGGCCAGCCCACACACACACTCCAGGCCACTCCCGGCCAGCCCCCACACACACTCCAGGCCACTCCCGGCCAGCCACCACACAGACTAAAGTCCACTCCCGGCCAGCCCACACTCACACTCCAGGCCACTCCCGGCCAGCCCACACACACACTCCAGGCCACTCCCGGCCAGCCCACACACTCCAGGCCACTCCCGGACAGCCCACACACACACTCCAGGCCACTCCCGGCTAGCCCACAAACACAGTCCAGGCCACTCCCGGCCAGCCCACACACACTCTCCAGGCCAGGCCACTCCCGGCCAGCCCACACACACTCTCCAGGCCACTCCCGGCCAGCCCACACACAAACTCCAGGCCACTCCCGACCAGCCTACACACACACTGCAGCCCACTCCCGGCCAGCCCACACAAACACTCCAGGCCACTCCCGGCCAGCCCACACAAACACTCCAGGCCACTCCCGGCCAGCCCACACACACACTCCCTGCCATCCCACACACACACTCCAGGCCACTCCCGATCATCCCACACACACGCACTCCAGGCCACTCCCGGCCAGCCCACACACACACTCCAGGCCACTCCCGATCAGGACACACACACGCACTCCAGGCCACTCCCGGCCTACACACACACACTCCAGGGCACTCCCGGCCAGCCCACACACACTCTCCAGGCCACTCCCGGCCAGCCCACACACACACTCCAGCCCACTCCCGGCCAGCCCACACACACACTCCAGGCCACTCCCGGCCAGCCCAAATACACACTCCAGGCCAGGCCACTCCCGGCCAGCCCACACACACACTCCAGGCCACTCCCGGCCAGCCCACACACACACTCCAGGCCAGGCCACTCCCGGCCAGCCCACACAAACACTCCAGGCCACACCCGGCCTGCCCTCACACACACTCCCGGCCACTCCCGGCCAGCCCACACACACTCCAGAACACTCCCGGCCAGCCCACACTCACACTCCCGGCCAGCCCACACACACACTCCAGGCCACTCACGGCCAGCCCACACTCACACTCCAGGCCACGCCCGGCCATCCCACACACACACTCCAGGCCACTCCCGGCCAGCCCACACACACACTCCAGGCCACTCCCGGCCAGCCCACACACACTCTCCCCGCCAGCCCACACACACACTCCAGGCCAATCCCGGCCAGCCCACACACACACTCCAGGCCAATCCCGGCCAGCCCACACAAACACTCCAGGCCACTCCCGGCCCACACACACACTCAAGGCCACTCCCGGCCAGCCCACACACACACTCCAGTCCACTCCCGGCCAGCCCACCCACACACTCCAGGTCACTCCCGGCCAGCCCACACACACACTCCAGGCCACTCCCGGCCAGCCCACACACACTCTCCCCGCCAGCCCACACACACACTCCAGGCCAATCCCGGCCAGCCCACACACACACTCCAGGCCAATCCCGGCCAGCCCACACAAACACTCCAGGCCACTCCCGGCCCACACTCACACTCCAGTCCACTCCCGGCCGGCCCACACACTCCAGTCCACTCCCGGCCAGCCCGCACACACACTTCAGGCCACTCCTGGCCAGCCCACACACACACTCCAGGCCACTCCCGGCCAGCCCACAAACACAGTCCAGGCCACTCCCGGCCAGCCCACACACACTCTCCAGGCCAGGCCACTCCCGGCCAGCCCACACACACTCTCCAGGCCACTCCCGGCCAGCCCACACACAAACTCCAGGCCACTCCCGACCAGCCTACACACACACTGCAGCCCACTCCCGGCCAGCCCACACAAACACTCCAGGCCACTCCCGGCCAGCCCACACAAACACTCCAGGCCACTCCCGGCCAGCCCACACACACACTCCCTGCCATCCCACACACACACTCCAGGCCACTCCCGATCATCCCACACACACGCACTCCAGGCCACTCCCGGCCAGCCCACACACACACTCCAGGCCACTCCCGATCAGGACACACACACGCACTCCAGGCCACTCCCGGCCTACACACACACACTCCAGGGCACTCCCGGCCAGCCCACACACACTCTCCAGGCCACTCCCGGCCAGCCCACACACACACTCCAGCCCACTCCCGGCCAGCCCACACACACACTCCAGGCCAATCCCGGCCAGCCCACACAAACACTCCAGGCCACTCCCGGCCCACACTCACACTCCAGTCCACTCCCGGCCGGCCCACACACTCCAGTCCACTCCCGGCCAGCCCGCACACACACTTCAGGCCACTCCTGGCCAGCCCACACACACACTCCAGGCCACTCCCGGCCAGCCCACAAACACAGTCCAGGCCACTCCCGGCCAGCCCACACACACTCTCCAGGCCAGGCCACTCCCGGCCAGCCCACACACACTCTCCAGGCCACTCCCGGCCAGCCCACACACAAACTCCAGGCCACTCCCGACCAGCCTACACACACACTGCAGCCCACTCCCGGCCAGCCCACACAAACACTCCAGGCCACTCCCGGCCAGCCCACACAAACACTCCAGGCCACTCCCGGCCAGCCCACACACACACTCCCTGCCATCCCACACACACACTCCAGGCCACTCCCGATCATCCCACACACACGCACTCCAAGGCCACTCCCGGCCAGCCCACACACACACTCCAGGCCACTCCCGATCAGGACACACACACGCACTCCAGGCCACTCCCGGCCTACACACACACACTCAAGGGCACTCCCGGCCAGCCCACACACACTCTCCAGGCCACTCCCGGCCAGCCCACACACACACTCCAGCCCACTCCCGGCCAGCCCACACACACACTCCAGGCCACTCCCGGCCAGCCCAAATACACACTCCAGGCCAGGCCACTCCCGGCCAGCCCACACACACACTCCAGGCCACTCCCGGCCAGCCCACACACACACTCCAGGCCAGGCCACTCCCGGCCAGCCCACACAAACACTCCAGGCCACTCCCGGCCAGCCCACACACACACTCCAGGCCACTCCCGGCCAGCCCACACACACAGTCCAGGCCACACCCGGCCTGCCCTCACACACACTCCCGGCCACTCACGGCCAGCCCACACACACTCCAGAACACTCCCGGCCAGCCCACACTCACACTCCCGGCCAGCCCACACACACACTCCAGGCCACTCACGGCCAGCCCACACTCACACTCCAGGCCACGCCCGGCCAGCCCACACACACACTCCAGGCCACTCCCGGCCAGCCCACACACACACTCCAGGCCACTCCCGGCCAGCCCACACACACTCTCCCCGCCAGCCCACACACACACTCCAGGCCAATCCCGGCCAGCCCACACACACACTCCAGGCCAATCCCGGCCAGCCCACACAAACACTCCAGGCCACTCCCGGCCCACACACACACTCAAGGCCACTCCCGGCCAGCCCACACACACACTCCAGTCCACTCCCGGCCAGCCCACCCACACACTCCAGGTCACTCCCGGCCAGCCCACACACACACTCCAGGCCACTCCCGGCCAGCCCACACACACTCTCCCCGCCAGCCCACACACACACTCCAGGCCAATCCCGGCCAGCCCACACACACACTCCAGGCCAATCCCGGCCAGCCCACACAAACACTCCAGGCCACTCCCGGCCCACACTCACACTCCAGTCCACTCCCGGCCGGCCCACACACTCCAGTCCACTCCCGGCCAGCCCGCACACACACTTCAGGCCACTCCCGGCCAGCCCACACACACACTCCAGGCCACTCCCGGCCAGCCCACCCACACACTCCAGGTCACTCCCGGCCAGCCCACCCACACACTCCAGGTCACTCCCGGCCAGCCCACACACACACTCCAGGCCATGCCACTCCCGGCCAGCCCACACACACACTCCAGGCCATGCCACTCCCGGCCAGCACACACACACACTCCAGGCCAGGCCACTCCCGGCCAGCCCACACACACACTCCAGGCCACACGGCCAGCCCACACTCACGCTCCGGGCCACTCCCGGCCAGCCCACACACACACATTCCCGGCCAGCCCACACTCACACTCCAGGCCACTCCCGGCCAGCCCACACACACACTCCAGGCCAATCCCGGCCATCCCACACACACACTCCAGGCCACTCCAGGCCAGCCCACACACACGCTCCAGGCCACTCCCGGCCAGCCCACACACACACTCCAGGCCACTGCCGGCCAGCACACACAGACACTCCAGGCCACTCCCTGCCAGCCCACACACACACTCCAGGCCACTCCCGGCCAGCCCACACACACACTCCAGGCCACTCCCGGCCAGCCCACACACAAACTCCAGGCCACTCCCAGCCAGCCCACACACACTCCAGGCCACTCCCGGACAGCCCACACACACACTCCAAGCCACTCCCGCCCAGCCCACACACACACTCCAGGTCACTCCCGGCCAGCCCACACACACACTCCACGCCACTCCCGGCCAGCCCACACACACACTCCAGGCCACTCCCGGCCAGCCCACACACACACTCCAGGCCACTCCCGTCCGGCCCACACACACACTCCCGGCCAGCCCACACACACACTCCAGGCCACTCCCGGCCAGCCCACACACACACTCCAGGCCACTCCCGGCCAGCCACCACACAGACTAAAGTCCACTCCCGGCCAGCCCACACACACACTCCAGGCCACTCCCGGCCAGCCCACACACACACTTCAGGCCACTCCCGGCCAGCCCACACACTCCAGGCCACTCCCGGACAGCCCACACACACACTCCAGGCCACTCCCGGCTAGGCCACAAACACAGTCCAGGCCACTCCCGGCCAGCCCACACACACTCTCCAGGCCAGGCCACTCCCGGCCAGCCCACACACACTCTCCAGGCCACTCCCGGCCAGCCCACACACAAACTCCAGGCCACTCCCGACCAGCCTACACACACACTGCAGCCCACTCCCGGCCAGCCCACACACACACTCCAGGCCACTCCCGGCCAGCCCACACACACACTCCAGGCCACTCCCGGCCAGCCCACACAAACACTCCAGGCCACTCCCGGCCAGCCCACACACACACTCCCGGCCAGCCCACACACACACTCCCGGCCACTCCCGGCCAGCCCACACACACACTCCAGGCCACTCCCGGCCAGCCCACACACACACTCCCGGCCACTCCCGGCCAGCCCACACACACACTCCAGGCCACTCCCGGCCAGCCCACACACACACTCCCTGCCATCCCACACACACTCCAGGCCACCCGGCCAGCCCACACACACACTCCAGGCCACTCCCGGCCAGCCCACAAACACTCCAGGTCACTCCCTGCCATCCCACACTCACACTCCAGGTCACTCCCTGCCATCCCACACTCACACTCCAGGCCACTCCCGGCCAGCCCACACACACACTCCCTGCCATCCCACACACACACTCCAGGCCACTCCCGGCCAGCCCACACACACACTCCAGGCCACTCCCGGCCAGCCCACACACACTCTCCCCGCCAGCCCACACACACACTCCAGGCCAATCCCGGCCAGCCCACACACACACTCCAGGCCAATCCCGGCCAGCCCACACAAACACTCCAGGCCACTCCCGGCCCACACACACACTCAAGGCCACTCCCGGCCAGCCCACACACACACTCCAGTCCACTCCCGGCCAGCCCACCCACACACTCCAGGTCACTCCCGGCCAGCCCACACACACACTCCAGGCCACTCCCGGCCAGCCCACACACACTCTCCCCGCCAGCCCACACACACACTCCAGGCCAATCCCGGCCAGCCCACACACACACTCCAGGCCAATCCCGGCCAGCCCACACAAACACTCCAGGCCACTCCCGGCCCACACTCACACTCCAGTCCACTCCCGGCCGGCCCACACACTCCAGTCCACTCCCGGCCAGCCCGCACACACACTTCAGGCCACTCCTGGCCAGCCCACACACACACTCCAGGCCACTCCCGGCCAGCCCACAAACACAGTCCAGGCCACTCCCGGCCAGCCCACACACACTCTCCAGGCCAGGCCACTCCCGGCCAGCCCACACACACTCTCCAGGCCACTCCCGGCCAGCCCACACACAAACTCCAGGCCACTCCCGACCAGCCTACACACACACTGCAGCCCACTCCCGGCCAGCCCACACAAACACTCCAGGCCACTCCCGGCCAGCCCACACAAACACTCCAGGCCACTCCCGGCCAGCCCACACACACACTCCCTGCCATCCCACACACACACTCCAGGCCACTCCCGATCATCCCACACACACGCACTCCAGGCCACTCCCGGCCAGCCCACACACACACTCCAGGCCACTCCCGATCAGGACACACACACGCACTCCAGGCCACTCCCGGCCTACACACACACACTCCAGGGCACTCCCGGCCAGCCCACACACACTCTCCAGGCCACTCCCGGCCAGCCCACACACACACTCCAGCCCACTCCCGGCCAGCCCACACACACACTCCAGGCCAATCCCGGCCAGCCCACACAAACACTCCAGGCCACTCCCGGCCCACACTCACACTCCAGTCCACTCCCGGCCGGCCCACACACTCCAGTCCACTCCCGGCCAGCCCGCACACACACTTCAGGCCACTCCTGGCCAGCCCACACACACACTCCAGGCCACTCCCGGCCAGCCCACAAACACAGTCCAGGCCACTCCCGGCCAGCCCACACACACTCTCCAGGCCAGGCCACTCCCGGCCAGCCCACACACACTCTCCAGGCCACTCCCGGCCAGCCCACACACAAACTCCAGGCCACTCCCGACCAGCCTACACACACACTGCAGCCCACTCCCGGCCAGCCCACACAAACACTCCAGGCCACTCCCGGCCAGCCCACACAAACACTCCAGGCCACTCCCGGCCAGCCCACACACACACTCCCTGCCATCCCACACACACACTCCAGGCCACTCCCGATCATCCCACACACACGCACTCCAGGCCACTCCCGGCCAGCCCACACACACACTCCAGGCCACTCCCGATCAGGACACACACACGCACTCCAGGCCACTCCCGGCCTACACACACACACTCCAGGGCACTCCCGGCCAGCCCACACACACTCTCCAGGCCACTCCCGGCCAGCCCACACACACACTCCAGCCCACTCCCGGCCAGCCCACACACACACTCCAGGCCACTCCCGGCCAGCCCAAATACACACTCCAGGCCAGGCCACTCCCGGCCAGCCCACACACACACTCCAGGCCACTCCCGGCCAGCCCACACACACACTCCAGGCCAGGCCACTCCCGGCCAGCCCACACAAACACTCCAGGCCACTCCCGGCCAGCCCACACACACACTCCAGGCCACTCCCGGCCAGCCCACACACACAGTCCAGGCCACACCCGGCCTGCCCTCACACACACTCCCGGCCACTCACGGCCAGCCCACACACACTCCAGAACACTCCCGGCCAGCCCACACTCACACTCCCGGCCAGCCCACACACACACTCCAGGCCACTCACGGCCAGCCCACACTCACACTCCAGGCCACGCCCGGCCAGCCCACACACACACTCCAGGCCACTCCCGGCCAGCCCACACACACACTCCAGGCCACTCCCGGCCAGCCCACACACACTCTCCCCGCCAGCCCACACACACACTCCAGGCCAATCCCGGCCAGCCCACACACACACTCCAGGCCAATCCCGGCCAGCCCACACAAACACTCCAGGCCACTCCCGGCCCACACACACAGTCAAGGCCACTCCCGGCCAGCCCACACACACACTCCAGTCCACTCCCGGCCGGCCCACACACTCCAGTCCACTCCCGGCCAGCCCGCACACACACTTCAGGCCACTCCCGGCCAGCCCACACACACACTCCAGGCCACTCCCGGCCAGCCCACCCACACACTCCAGGTCACTCCCGGCCAGCCCACCCACACACTCCAGGTCACTCCCGGCCAGCCCACACACACACTCCAGGCCATGCCACTCCCGGCCAGCCCACACACACACTCCAGGCCATGCCACTCCCGGCCAGCCCACACACACACTCCAGGCCAGGCCACTCCCGGCCAGCCCACACACACACTCCAGGCCACACGGCCAGCCCACACTCACGCTCCGGGCCACTCCCGGCCAGCCCACACACACACATTCCCGGCCAGCCCACACTCACACTCCAGGCCACTCCCGGCCAGCCCACACACACACTCCAGGCCAATCCCGGCCATCCCACACACACACTCCAGGCCACTCCAGGCCAGCCCACACACACGCTCCAGGCCACTCCCGGCCAGCCCACACACACACTCCAGGCCACTGCCGGCCAGCACACACAGACACTCCAGGCCACTCCCTGCCAGCCCACACACACACTCCAGGCCACACCCCGGCCAGCCCACACACACACTCCAGGCCACTCCCGGCCAGCCCACACACAAACTCCAGGCCACTCCCAGCCAGCCCACACACACTCCAGGCCACTCCCGGACAGCCCACACACACACTCCAAGCCACTCCCGCCCAGCCCACACACACACTCCAGGTCACTCCCGGCCAGCCCACACACACACTCCACGCCACTCCCGGCCAGCCCACACACACACTCCAGGCCACTCCCGGCCAGCCCACACACACACTCCAGGCCACTCCCGTCCGGCCCACACACACACTCCCGGCCAGCCCACACACACACTCCAGGCCACTCCCGGCCAGCCCACACACACACTCCAGGCCACTCCCGGCCAGCCACCACACAGACTAAAGTCCACTCCCGGCCAGCCCACACACACACTCCAGGCCACTCCAGGCCAGCCCACACACACACTTCAGGCCACTCCCGGCCAGCCCACACACTCCAGGCCACTCCCGGACAGCCCACACACACACTCCAGGCCACTCCCGGCTAGGCCACAAACACAGTCCAGGCCACTCCCGGCCAGCCCACACACACTCTCCAGGCCAGGCCACTCCCGGCCAGCCCACACACACTCTCCAGGCCACTCCCGGCCAGCCCACACACAAACTCCAGGCCACTCCCGACCAGCCTACACACACACTGCAGCCCACTCCCGGCCAGCCCACACACACACTCCAGGCCACTCCCGGCCAGCCCACACACACACTCCAGGCCACTCCCGGCCAGCCCACACAAACACTCCAGGCCACTCCCGGCCAGCCCACACACACACTCCCGGCCAGCCCACACACACACTCCCGGCCACTCCCGGCCAGCCCACACACACACTCCAGGCCACTCCCGGCCAGCCCACACACACACTCCCGGCCACTCCCGGCCAGCCCACACACACACTCCAGGCCACTCCCGGCCAGCCCACACACACACTCCCTGCCATCCCACACACACTCCAGGCCACCCGGCCAGCCCACACACACACTCCAGGCCACTCCCGGCCAGCCCACAAACACTCCAGGTCACTCCCTGCCATCCCACACTCACACTCCAGGTCACTCCCTGCCATCCCACACTCACACTCCAGGCCACTCCCGGCCAGCCCACACACACACTCCCTGCCATCCCACACACACACTCCAGGCCACTCCCGGCCAGCCCACACACACACTCCCGGCCACTCCCGGCCAGCCCACACACACACTCCCGGCCATTCCCGGCCAGCCCACACACACACTCCAGGCTAGGCCACTCCCGGCCAGCCCACACACACACTCCCGGCCACTCCCGGCCAGCCCACACACACACTCCAGGCCACTCCCGGCCAGCCCACACACACACTCCAGGCTAGGCCACTCCCGGCCAGCCCACACACACACTCCCGGCCAGCCCACACACACACTCCAGGCCACTCCCGGCCAGCCCACACACACACTCCAGGCCACTCCCGGCCAGCCCACACACACACTCCAGGCCACTCCCGGCCAGCCCACACACACACTCCAGGCCACTCCCGGCCAGCCCACACTCACACTCCAGGCCACTCCCGGCCAGCCCACACACACACTCCAGGCTAGGCCACTCCCGGCCAGCCCACACTCACACTCCAGGCCACTCCCGGCCAGCCCACACACACACTCCCGGCCAGCCCACACTCACACTCCAGGCCACTCCCGGCCAGCCCACACACACACTCCAGGCCACTCCCGGCCAGCCCACACACACACTCCCGGCCAGCCCACACACACACTCCAGGCCACTCCCGGCCAGCCCACACACACACTCCAGGCCACTCCCGGCCAGCCCACACACACACTCCAGGCCACTCCCGGCCAGCCCACACACACACTCCAGGCCACTCCCGGCCAGCCCACACACACTCTCCAGGCCACTCCCGGCCAGCCCACACACACACTCCAGGCCACTCCCGATCAGCCCACACAGACACTCCAGGCCACTCCCGACCAGCCCACACACACACTCCCGGCCACTCCCGGCCAGACAACACACACACCCCAGGCCACTCCCGGCCAGCCCACACACACACTCCACGCCACTCCCGGCCAGCCCAGACACACGCTCCAGGCCACTCCCGGCCAGCCCACACGCACACTCCAGTCCACTCCCGGCCAGCCCACACACACACTCCAGGCCAATCCCGGCCATCCCACACACACACTCCAGGCCACTCCAGGCCAGCCCACACACACGCTCCAGGCCACTCCCGGCCAGCCCACACACACACTCCAGGCCACTGCCGGCCAGCCCACACAGACACTCCAGGCCACTCCCTGCCAGCCCACACACACACTCCAGGCCACTCCCGGCCAGCCCACACACACACTCCAGGCCACTCCCGGCCAGCCCACACACAAACTCCAGGCCACTCCCAGCCAGCCCACACACACTGCAGGCCACTCCCGGACAGCCCACACACACACTCCAGGCCACTCCCGGCCAGCCCACACACACACTCCAAGCCACTCACGCCCAGCCCACACACACACTCCAGGTCACTCCCGGCCAGCCCACACACACACTCCAGGCCACTCCCGGCCAGCCCACACACACACTCCAAGCCAGGACACTCCCGGCCAGCCCACACACACACTCCAGGCCACTCCCGGCCAGCCCCCACACACACTCCAGGCCACTCCCGGCCAGCCACCACACAGACTAAAGTCCACTCCCGGCCAGCCCACACTCACACTCCAGGCCACTCCCGGCCAGCCCACACACACACTCCAGGCCACTCCCGGCCAGCCCACACACTCCAGGCCACTCCCGGACAGCCCACACACACAATCCAGGCCACTCCCGGCTAGCCCACAAACACAGTCCAGGCCACTCCCGGCCAGCCCACACACACTCTCCAGGCCAGGCCACTCCCGGCCAGCCCACACACACTCTCCAGGCCACTCCCGGCCAGCCCACACACAAACTCCAGGCCACCCGACCAGCCTACACACACACTGCAGCCCACTCCCGGCCAGCCCACACAAACACTCCAGGCCACTCCCGGCCAGCCCACACAAACACTCCAGGCCACTCCCGGCCAGCCCACACACACACTCCCTGCCATCCCACACACACACTCCAGGCCACTCCCGATCATCCCACACACACGCACTCCAGGCCACTCCCGGCCAGCCCACACACACACTCCAGGCCACTCCCGATCAGGACACACACACGCACTCCAGGCCACTCCCGGCCTACACACACACACTCCAGGGCACTCCCGGCCAGCCCACACACACTCTCCAGGCCACTCCCGGCCAGCCCACACACACACTCCAGCCCACTCCCGGCCAGCCCACACACACACTCCAGGCCACTCCCGGCCAGCCCAAATACACACTCCAGGCCAGGCCACTCCCGGCCAGCCCACACACACACTCCAGGCCACTCCCGGCCAGCCCACACACACACTCCAGGCCAGGCCACTCCCGGCCAGCCCACACAAACACTCCAGGCCACTCCCGGCCAGCCCACACACACACTCCAGGCCACTCCCGGCCAGCCCACACACACAGTCCAGGCCACACCCGGCCTGCCCTCACACACACTCCCGGCCACTCACGGCCAGCCCACACACACTCCAGAACACTCCCGGCCAGCCCACACTCACACTCCCGGCCAGCCCACACACACACTCCAGGCCACTCACGGCCAGCCCACACTCACACTCCAGGCCACGCCCGGCCAGCCCACACACACACTCCAGGCCACTCCCGGCCAGCCCACACACACACTCCAGGCCACCCGGCCAGCCCACACACACTCTCCCCGCCAGCCCACACACACACTCCAGGCCAATCCCGGCCAGCCCACACACACACTCCAGGCCAATCCCGGCCAGCCCACACAAACACTCCAGGCCACTCCCGGCCCACACACACACTCAAGGCCACTCCCGGCCAGCCCACACACACACTCCAGTCCACTCCCGGCCAGCCCACCCACACACTCCAGGTCACTCCCGGCCAGCCCACACACACACTCCAGGCCACTCCCGGCCAGCCCACACACACTCTCCCCGCCAGCCCACACACACACTCCAGGCCAATCCCGGCCAGCCCACACACACACTCCAGGCCAATCCCGGCCAGCCCACACAAACACTCCAGGCCACTCCCGGCCCACACTCACACTCCAGTCCACTCCCGGCCGGCCCACACACTCCAGTCCACTCCCGGCCAGCCCGCACACACACTTCAGGCCACTCCCGGCCAGCCCACACACACACTCCAGGTCACTCCCGGCCAGCCCACACACACACTCCAGGCCACTCCCGGCCAGCCCACACACACACTCCAGGCCACTCCCGGCCAGCCCACCCACACACTCCAGGTCACTCCCGGCCAGCCCACCCACACACTCCAGGTCACTCCCGGCCAGCCCACACACACACTCCAGGCCATGCCACTCCCGGCCAGCCCACACACACACTCCAGGCCATGCCACTCCCGGCCAGCCCACACACACACTCCAGGCCAGGCCACTCCCGGCCAGCCCACACACACACTCCAGGCCACACGGCCAGCCCACACTCACGCTCCGGGCCACTCCCGGCCAGCCCACACACACACATTCCCGGCCAGCCCACACTCACACTCCAGGCCACTCCCGGCCAGCCCACACACACACTCCAGGCCACTCCCGGCCAGCCCACACACACACTCCAGGCCACTCCCGGCCAGCACACCCATACACTCTAGGTCACTCCCGGCCAGCCCACACACACACTCCAGGCCACTCCCGGCCCACACACACACTCCAGGCCACTCCCGGCCAGCCCACACACACACTCCAGGCCACTCCCGGCCCACACACACACTCCAGGCCACTCCCGGCCAGCCCACACACACACTCCAGGCCACTCCCGGCCCACACACACACTCCAGGCCACTCCCGGCCAGCCCACACACACACTCCAGGCCACTCCCGGCCAGCCCACACAAACTCCAGGCCACTCCCGGACAGCCCACACACACACTCCAGGCCACTCCCCGCTAGCCCACAAACACAGTCCAGGCCCCTCCCGGCCAGCCCACACTCACACTCCAGGACACTCCCGGCCAGCCCACACACAAACTCCAGGCCACTCCCGGCCAGCCCACACACACACTCCCGGCCACTCCCGGCCATCCCACACACACACTCCAGGCCACTCCCGGCCAGCCCACACAAACACTCCAGGCCACTCCCGGCCAGCCCACACACACACTCCAGGCCACTAACGGCCAGCCCACACACACACTCCAGGCCACTCCCGGCCAGCCCACACACACACTCCAGGCCACTCCCGGCCAGCCCACACACACACTCCAGGCCACTCCCGGCCAGCCCACACACACACTCCAGGCCACTCGCGGCCAGCCCACACACACACTCTAGGCCACTCCCGGCCAGCCCACACACACACTCCAGGCCACTCCCGGCCAGCCCACACACACACTCCAGGCCACACCCGGCCAGCCCACACACACACTCCAGGCCACTCCCGGCCAGCCCACACACACACTCCAGGCCACTCCCGACCGGCCCACACACACACTCCCGGCCAGCCCACTCACATACTCCAGGCCACTCCCGGCCAGCCCACACACACACTCCAGGCCACTCCCGGCCAGACAACACACACACCCCAGGCCACTCCCGGCCAGCCCACACACACACTCCAGGCCACTCCCGGCCAGCCCAGACACACACTCCAGGCCACTCCCGGCCATCCCACACTCACACTCCAGGCCACTCCCGGCCAGCCCACACACCCACTCCAGTCCACTCCCGGCCAGCCCACACACACACTCCAGGCCAATCCCGGCCATCCCACACACACACTCCAGGCCACTCCAGGCCAGCCCACACACACGCTCCAGGCCACTCCCGGCCAGACCTCACACACACTCCAGGCCACTCCCGGCCAGCCCACACACACACTCCAGGCCAATCCCGGCCATCCCACACACACACTCCAGGCCACTCCAGGCCAGCCCACACACACGCTCCAGGCCACTCCCGGCCAGACCTCACACACACTCAAAGCCACTCCCGGCCAGCCCACACACGCACTCCAGGCCGCTCCCGGTCAGCCCACACACACACTCCAGGCCACTCCCAGCCAGCCCACACACACTCCAGGCCACTCCCGGACAGCCCACACACACACTCCAGGCCACTCCCGGCCAGCCCACACACACACTCCAAGCCAGGACACTCCCGGCCAGCCCACACACACACTCCAGGCCACTCCCGGCCAGCCCACACACACACTCCAGGCCACCCGGCCAGCCACCACACAGACTAAAGTCCACTCCCGGCCAGCCCCCACACACACTCCAGGCCACTCCCGGCCAGCCCACACACACACTCCAGGCCACTCCCGGCCAGCCCACACACACTCCAGGCCTCTCCCGGACAGCCCACACACACACTCCAGGCCACTCCCGGCTAGCCCACAAACACAGTCCAGGCCACTCCCGGCCAGCCCACACATACTCTCCAGGCCAGGCCACTCCCGGCCAGCCCACACACACTCTCCAGGCCACTCCCGGCCAGCCCACACACAAACTCCAGGCCACTCCCGACCAGCCTACACACACACTGCAGCCCACTCCCGGCCAGCCCACACAAACACTCCAGGCCACTCCCGGCCAGCCCACACAAACACTCCAGGCCACTCCCGGCCAGCCCACACACACACTCCCTGCCACCCCACACACACACTCCAGGCCACTCCCGATCAGCCCACACACACGCTCTCCAGGCCACTCCCGGCCATCCCACACACACACTCCAGGCCACTCCCGATCAGCCCACACACACGCACTCCAGGCCACCCCCGGCCTACACACACACACTCCAGGGCACTCCCGGCCAGCCCACACACACTCTCCAGGCCACTCCCGGCGTGCCCACACACACACTCCAGCCCACTCCCGGCCAGCCCACACACACACTCCAGGCCACTCCCGGCCAGCCCAAACACACACTCCAGGCCAGGCCACTCCCGGCCAGCCCACACACACACTCCAGGCCACTCCCGGCCAGCCCACACACACACTCCAGGCCAGGCCACTCCCGGCCAGCCCACACACACACTCCAGGCCACTCCCGGCCAGTCCACACACACACTCCAGGCCACTCCCGGCCAGCCCACACTCACACTCCCGGCCAGCCCACACACACACTCCAGGCCACTCACGGCCAGCCCACACTCACACTCCAGGCCACGCCCGGCCAGCCCACACACACACTCCAGGCCATTTCCGGCCAGCCCACACACACACTCCAGGCCACTTCCGGCCAGCCCACACACACACTCCAGGCCAATCCCGGCCAGCCCACACACACACTCCAGGCCACTCCCGGCCCACACACACACTCAAGGCCACTCCCGGCCAGCCCACACACACACTCCAGGCCACCCGGCCAGCCCACACACACATACTCCGGGCCACCCCGGCCAGCCCACACACACACAATCCCGGCCAGCCCACACTCACACTCCAGGCCACTCCCGGACAGCCCACACACACTCCAGGCCACTCCCGGCCAGCCCACACACACATTCCAGGCCACTCCAGGCCAGCACACACACACACTCTAGGTCACTCCCGGCCAGCCCACACACACACTCCAGGCCACTCCCGGCCCACACACACACTCCAGGCCACTGCCGGCCAGCCCACACACACACTCCAGGCCACTCCCGGCCCACACACACACTCCAGGCCACCCGGCCAGCCCACACACACATTCCAGGCCACTCCCGGCCAGCACACACACACACTCTAGGTCACTCCCGGCCAGCCCACACACACACTCCAGGCCACTCCCGGCCCACACACACACTCCAGGCCACTCCCGGCCAGCCCACACACACACTCCAGGCCACTCCCGGCCCACACACACACTCCAGGCCACTCCCGGCCAGCCCACACACACACTCCAGGCCACTCCCGGCCAGCCCACACACACACTCCAGGCCACTCCCAGCCAGCCCACACCCACACTCCAGGTCACTCCCGGCCAGCCCACACTCACACTCCAGGCCACTCCCGGCCAGCCCACACACACTCCAGGCCACTCCCGGACAGCCCACACACACACTCCAGGCCACTCCCCGCTAGCCCACAAACACAGTCCAGGCCACTCCCGGCCAGCCCACACTCACACTCCAGGACACTCCCGGCCAGCCCACACACAAACTCCAGGCCACTCCCGACCAGCCCACACACAAACTCCAGGCCACTCCCGACCAGCCTACAAACACACTCCAGCCCACTCCCGGCCAGCCCACACAAACACTCCAGGCCACTCCCGGCCAGCCCACACAAACACTCCAGGCCACTCCCGATCAGCCCACACACACGCACTCCAGGCCACTCCCGGCCAGCCCACACGCACACTCCAGGCCACTCCCGATCAGCCCACACACACGCACTCCAGGCCACTCCCGGCCTACACACACACTCCAGCCCACTCCCGGCCAGCCCACACACACACTCCAGGCCACTCCCGGCCAGCCCACACACACTCTCCAGGCCACTCCCGGCCAGCCCACACTCACACTCCAGCCCACTCCCGGCCAGCCCACACACACATTCCAGGCCACTCCCGATCTGCCCACACACACGCACTCCAGGCCACTCCCGGCCTACACACACTCAGCCCACTCCCGGCCAGCCCACACACACACTCCAGGCCAGGCCTCTCCCGGCCAGCCCACACACAGACCCCAGACCAGGCCACTCCCAGCCAGCCCACACACACACTCCAGGCCACTCCCGGCCAGCCCACACACACACTCCCGCCCACTCCCGGCCAGCCCACACACACACTCCAGGCCACTCCCGGCCAGCCCACACACACACTCCAGGCCAGGCCACTCCCGGCCAGCCCACACACACTCCAGGCCACTCCCGGCCAGCCCACACACACACTCCAGGCCACTCCCGGCCAGACCACACACACACTCCAGGCCACTCCCGGCCAGCCCACACACACACTCCAGGCCACTCCCGGCCAGGCCACACACACACTCCAGGCCATTCTCGGCCAGCACACACACACACTCCCGGCCACTCCCGCCCAGCCCACACACACACTCCAATCACTCCCAGCCATCCCACACACACACTCTAGGCAACGTCCGATCAGCCCACACACACACACTCCAGGCCACTCCCGGCCAGCCCAAACACACACTCCAGGCCACTCCCGGCCAGCCCACACTCACACTCCAGGCCACTCCCGGCCATCCCACACACACACTCTAGGTCACTCCCGGCCAGCCCACACACACACTCCAGGCCACTCTCGGCCCACACACACACTCCAGGCCACTCCCGGCCCACACACACACTCCAGGCCACTCCCGGCCAGCCCACACACACACTCCAGGCCACTCCCGGCCCACACACACACTCCAGGCCACTCCCGGCCAGCCCACACTCACACTCCAGGACACTCCCGGCCAGCCCACACACAAACTCCAGGCCACTCCCGACCAGCCCACACACAAACTCCAGGCCACTCCCGACCAGCCTACACACACACTCCAGCCCACTCCCGGCCAGCCCACACAAACACTCCAGGCCACTCCCGGCCAGCCCACACAAACACTCCAGGCCACTCCCGATCAGCCCACACACACGCACTCCAGGCCACTCCCGGCCAGCCCACACACACACTCCAGGCCACTCCCGATCAGCCCACACACACGCACTCCAGGCCACTCCCGGCCTACACACACACTCCAGCCCACTCCCGGCCAGCCCACACACACACTCCAGGCCACTCCCGGCCAGCCCACACACACACTCCAGGCCACTCCCGGCCAGACCACACACACACTCCAGGCCACTCCCGACCAGCCCACACACAAACTCCAGGCCACTCCCGATCAGCCCACACACACGCACTCCAGGACACTCCCGGCCAGCCCACACACAAACTCCAGGCCACTCCCGACCAGCCCACACACACACTCCAGGCCACTCCCGGCCAGCCCACACACACACACTCCAGGCCACTCCCGGCCAGACCACACACACACTCCAGGCCACTCCCGACCAGCCCACACACAAACTCCAGGCCACTCCCGATCAGCCACTCCCGACCAGCCTACACACACACTCCAGCCCACTCCCGGCCAGCCCACACAAACACTCCAGGCCACTCCCGGCCAGCCCACACAAACACTCCAGGCCACTCCCGATCAGCCCACACACACGCACTCCAGGCCACTCCCGGCCAGTCCACTCCCGGCCAGCCCACACACACACTCCAGGTCAATCCCGGCCATCCCACACACACACTCCAGGCCACTCCCGGCCAGCCCACACAGACACTCCAGGCCAATCCCGGCCATCCCACACACACACTCCAGTCCACTCCCGGCCAGCCCACACACACACTCCAGGCCAATCCCGGCCATCCCACACACACACCAGGCCACTCCCGGCCAGCCCACACAGACAATCCAGGCCAATCCCGGCCATCCCACACACACACTCCAGGCCACTCCCGGCCAGCCCACACACACACTCCAGGCCACTCCCGGCTAGCCCACACACACACTCCAGGCCACTCCCGGCCAGCCCACACACACTCCAGGCCACTCCCGGCCAGCCCACACACACACTGCAGGCCAGGCCCGGCCAGCCCACACACACACTCCAGGCCACTCCCGGCCAGCCCACACACACACTCCAGCCCACTCCCGGCCAGCCCACACACACACTCCAGGCCAGTCCCGGCCAGCCCACACACACACTCCAGGCCACTCCCGGCCAGCCCACACACACACTCCAGGCCACTCCCGGCCAGCCCACACACACTTCAGGCCACTCCCGGCCAGCCCACACACACTCCAGGCCACTCCCGGACAGCCCACACACACACTCCAGGCCACACCCGGCCAGCCCACACACACACTGCAGGCCAGGCCCGGCCAGCCCACACACACACTCCAGGCCAGGCCACTCCCAGCCAGCCCGCACACACTCTCCAGGACACTCCCGGCCAGCCCACACACACTCTCCAGGCCAGGCCACTCCCGGCCAGCCCACACACACTCTCCAGGACACTCCCGGCCAGCCCACACACACACTCCAGGCCACTCCCGGCCAGCCCACACAAACACTCCAGGCCACTCCCGGCCAGCCTACACAAACACTCCAGGCCTCTCCCGGCCAGCCCACACAAACACTCCAGGCCACTCCCGGCCTACACACACACTCCAGCCCACTACCGGCCAGCCCACACACACACTCCAGGCCACTCCCGGCCAGCCCACACACACACTCCAGGCCAGGCCTCTCCCGGCCAGCCCACACAAACACTCCAGGCCACTCCCGGCCAGCCCACACACACACTCCAGGCCACTCCCGGCCAGCCCACACACACACTCCAGGCCACTCCCGGCCAGCCCACACACACACTCCAGGCCACTCCCGGCCAGCCCACCCACACACTCCAGGTCACTCCCGGCCAGCCCACCCACACACTCCAGGTCACTCCCGGCCAGCCCACACACACACTCCAGGCCATGCCACTCCCGGCCAGCCCACACACACACTCCAGGCCATGCCACTCCCGGCCAGCCCACACACACACTCCAGGCCAGGCCACTCCCGGCCAGCCCACACACACACTCCAGGCCACACGGCCAGCCCACACTCACGCTCCGGGCCACTCCCGGCCAGCCCACACACACACATTCCCGGCCAGCCCACACTCACACTCCAGGCCACTCCCGGCCAGCCCACACACACACTCCAGGCCACTCCCGGCCAGCCCACACACACACTCCAGGCCACTCCCGGCCAGCACACCCATACACTCTAGGTCACTCCCGGCCAGCCCACACACACACTCCAGGCCACTCCCGGCCCACACACACACTCCAGGCCACTCCCGGCCAGCCCACACACACACTCCAGGCCACTCCCGGCCCACACACACACTCCAGGCCACTCCCGGCCAGCCCACACACACACTCCAGGCCACTCCCGGCCCACACACACACTCCAGGCCACTCCCGGCCAGCCCACACACACACTCCAGGCCACTCCCGGCCAGCCCACACAAACTCCAGGCCACTCCCGGACAGCCCACACACACACTCCAGGCCACTCCCCGCTAGCCCACAAACACAGTCCAGGCCCCTCCCGGCCAGCCCACACTCACACTCCAGGACACTCCCGGCCAGCCCACACACAAACTCCAGGCCACTCCCGGCCAGCCCACACACACACTCCCGGCCACTCCCGGCCATCCCACACACACACTCCAGGCCACTCCCGGCCAGCCCACACAAACACTCCAGGCCACTCCCGGCCAGCCCACACACACACTCCAGGCCACTAACGGCCAGCCCACACACACACTCCAGGCCACTCCCGGCCAGCCCACACACACACTCCAGGCCACTCCCGGCCAGCCCACACACACACTCCAGGCCACTCCCGGCCAGCCCACACACACACTCCAGGCCACTCGCGGCCAGCCCACACACACACTCTAGGCCACTCCCGGCCAGCCCACACACACACTCCAGGCCACTCCCGGCCAGCCCACACACACACTCCAGGCCACACCCGGCCAGCCCACACACACACTCCAGGCCACTCCCGGCCAGCCCACACACACACTCCAGGCCACTCCCGACCGGCCCACACACACACTCCCGGCCAGCCCACTCACATACTCCAGGCCACTCCCGGCCAGCCCACACACACACTCCAGGCCACTCCCGGCCAGACAACACACACACCCCAGGCCACTCCCGGCCAGCCCACACACACACTCCAGGCCACTCCCGGCCAGCCCAGACACACACCCCAGGCCACTCCCGGCCATCCCACACTCACACTCCAGGCCACTCCCGGCCAGCCCACACACCCACTCCAGTCCACTCCCGGCCAGCCCACACACACACTCCAGGCCAATCCCGGCCATCCCACACACACACTCCAGGCCACTCCAGGCCAGCCCACACACACGCTCCAGGCCACTCCCGGCCAGACCTCACACACACTCCAGGCCACTCCCGGCCAGCCCACACACACACTCCAGGCCAATCCCGGCCATCCCACACACACACTCCAGGCCACTCCAGGCCAGCCCACACACACGCTCCAGGCCACTCCCGGCCAGACCTCACACACACTCAAAGCCACTCCCGGCCAGCCCACACACGCACTCCAGGCCGCTCCCGGTCAGCCCACACACACACTCCAGGCCACTCCCAGCCAGCCCACACACACTCCAGGCCACTCCCGGACAGCCCACACACACACTCCAGGCCACTCCCGGCCAGCCCACACACACACTCCAAGCCAGGACACTCCCGGCCAGCCCACACACACACTCCAGGCCACTCCCGGCCAGCCCACACACACACTCCAGGCCACCCGGCCAGCCACCACACAGACTAAAGTCCACTCCCGGCCAGCCCCCACACACACTCCAGGCCACTCCCGGCCAGCCCACACACACACTCCAGGCCACTCCCGGCCAGCCCACACACACTCCAGGCCTCTCCCGGACAGCCCACACACACACTCCAGGCCACTCCCGGCTAGCCCACAAACACAGTCCAGGCCACTCCCGGCCAGCCCACACATACTCTCCAGGCCAGGCCACTCCCGGCCAGCCCACACACACTCTCCAGGCCACTCCCGGCCAGCCCACACACAAACTCCAGGCCACTCCCGACCAGCCTACACACACACTGCAGCCCACTCCCGGCCAGCCCACACAAACACTCCAGGCCACTCCCGGCCAGCCCACACAAACACTCCAGGCCACTCCCGGCCAGCCCACACACACACTCCCTGCCACCCCACACACACACTCCAGGCCACTCCCGATCAGCCCACACACACGCTCTCCAGGCCACTCCCGGCCATCCCACACACACACTCCAGGCCACTCCCGATCAGCCCACACACACGCACTCCAGGCCACCCCCGGCCTACACACACACACTCCAGGGCACTCCCGGCCAGCCCACACACACTCTCCAGGCCACTCCCGGCGTGCCCACACACACACTCCAGCCCACTCCCGGCCAGCCCACACACACACTCCAGGCCACTCCCGGCCAGCCCAAACACACACTCCAGGCCAGGCCACTCCCGGCCAGCCCACACACACACTCCAGGCCACTCCCGGCCAGCCCACACACACACTCCAGGCCAGGCCACTCCCGGCCAGCCCACACACACACTCCAGGCCACTCCCGGCCAGTCCACACACACACTCCAGGCCACTCCCGGCCAGCCCACACTCACACTCCCGGCCAGCCCACACACACACTCCAGGCCACTCACGGCCAGCCCACACTCACACTCCAGGCCACGCCCGGCCAGCCCACACACACACTCCAGGCCATTTCCGGCCAGCCCACACACACACTCCAGGCCACTTCCGGCCAGCCCACACACACACTCCAGGCCAATCCCGGCCAGCCCACACACACACTCCAGGCCACTCCCGGCCCACACACACACTCAAGGCCACTCCCGGCCAGCCCACACACACACTCCAGGCCACCCGGCCAGCCCACACACACATACTCCGGGCCACCCCGGCCAGCCCACACACACACAATCCCGGCCAGCCCACACTCACACTCCAGGCCACTCCCGGACAGCCCACACACACTCCAGGCCACTCCCGGCCAGCCCACACACACATTCCAGGCCACTCCAGGCCAGCACACACACACACTCTAGGTCACTCCCGGCCAGCCCACACACACACTCCAGGCCACTCCCGGCCCACACACACACTCCAGGCCACTGCCGGCCAGCCCACACACACACTCCAGGCCACTCCCGGCCCACACACACACTCCAGGCCACCCGGCCAGCCCACACACACATTCCAGGCCACTCCCGGCCAGCACACACACACACTCTAGGTCACTCCCGGCCAGCCCACACACACACTCCAGGCCACTCCCGGCCCACACACACACTCCAGGCCACTCCCGGCCAGCCCACACACACACTCCAGGCCACTCCCGGCCCACACACACACTCCAGGCCACTCCCGGCCAGCCCACACACACACTCCAGGCCACTCCCGGCCAGCCCACACACACACTCCAGGCCACTCCCAGCCAGCCCACACCCACACTCCAGGTCACTCCCGGCCAGCCCACACTCACACTCCAGGCCACTCCCGGCCAGCCCACACACACTCCAGGCCACTCCCGGACAGCCCACACACACACTCCAGGCCACTCCCCGCTAGCCCACAAACACAGTCCAGGCCACTCCCGGCCAGCCCACACTCACACTCCAGGACACTCCCGGCCAGCCCACACACAAACTCCAGGCCACTCCCGACCAGCCCACACACAAACTCCAGGCCACTCCCGACCAGCCTACAAACACACTCCAGCCCACTCCCGGCCAGCCCACACAAACACTCCAGGCCACTCCCGGCCAGCCCACACAAACACTCCAGGCCACTCCCGATCAGCCCACACACACGCACTCCAGGCCACTCCCGGCCAGCCCACACGCACACTCCAGGCCACTCCCGATCAGCCCACACACACGCACTCCAGGCCACTCCCGGCCTACACACACACTCCAGCCCACTCCCGGCCAGCCCACACACACACTCCAGGCCACTCCCGGCCAGCCCACACACACTCTCCAGGCCACTCCCGGCCAGCCCACACTCACACTCCAGCCCACTCCCGGCCAGCCCACACACACATTCCAGGCCACTCCCGATCTGCCCACACACACGCACTCCAGGCCACTCCCGGCCTACACACACTCAGCCCACTCCCGGCCAGCCCACACACACACTCCAGGCCAGGCCTCTCCCGGCCAGCCCACACACAGACCCCAGACCAGGCCACTCCCAGCCAGCCCACACACACACTCCAGGCCACTCCCGGCCAGCCCACACACACACTCCCGCCCACTCCCGGCCAGCCCACACACACACTCCAGGCCACTCCCGGCCAGCCCACACACACACTCCAGGCCAGGCCACTCCCGGCCAGCCCACACACACTCCAGGCCACTCCCGGCCAGCCCACACACACACTCCAGGCCACTCCCGGCCAGACCACACACACACTCCAGGCCACTCCCGGCCAGCCCACACACACACTCCAGGCCACTCCCGGCCAGACCACACACACACTCCAGGCCATTCTCGGCCAGCACACACACACACTCCCGGCCACTCCCGCCCAGCCCCCACACACACTCCAATCACTCCCGGCCATCCCACACACACACTCTAGGCAACGTCCGATCAGCCCACACACACACACTCCAGGCCACTCCCGGCCAGCCCAAACACACACTCCAGGCCACTCCCGGCCAGCCCACACTCACACTCCAGGCCACTCCCGGCCATCCCACACACACACTCTAGGTCACTCCCGGCCAGCCCACACACACACTCCAGGCCACTCTCGGCCCACACACACACTCCAGGCCACTCCCGGCCCACACACACACTCCAGGCCACTCCCGGCCAGCCCACACACACACTCCAGGCCACTCCCGGCCCACACACACACTCCAGGCCACTCCCGGCCAGCCCACACTCACACTCCAGGACACTCCCGGCCAGCCCACACACAAACTCCAGGCCACTCCCGGCCAGCCCACACAAACACTCCAGGCCACTCCCGATCAGCCCACACACACGCACTCCAGGCCACTCCCGGCCAGCCCACACACACACTCCAGGCCACTCCCGATCAGCCCACACACACGCACTCCAGGCCACTCCCGGCCTACACACACACTCCAGCCCACTCCCGGCCAGCCCACACACACACTCCAGGCCACTCCCGGCCAGCCCACACACACACTCCAGGCCACTCCCGGCCAGACCACACACACACTCCAGGCCACTCCCGACCAGCCCACACACAAACTCCAGGCCACTCCCGATCAGCCCACACACACGCACTCCAGGACACTCCCGGCCAGCCCACACACAAACTCCAGGCCACTCCCGACCAGCCCACACACACACTCCAGGCCACTCCCGGCCAGCCCACACACACACACTCCAGGCCACTCCCGGCCAGACCACACACACACTCCAGGCCACTCCCGACCAGCCCACACACAAACTCCAGGCCACTCCCGATCAGCCACTCCCGACCAGCCTACACACACACTCCAGCCCACTCCCGGCCAGCCCACACAAACACTCCAGGCCACTCCCGGCCAGCCCACACAAACACTCCAGGCCACTCCCGATCAGCCCACACACACGCACTCCAGGCCACTCCCGGCCAGCCCACTCCCGGCCAGCCCACACACACACTCCAGGTCAATCCCGGCCATCCCACACACACACTCCAGGCCACTCCCGGCCAGCCCACACAGACACTCCAGGCCAATCCCGGCCATCCCACACACACACTCCAGTCCACTCCCGGCCAGCCCACACACACACTCCAGGCCAATCCCGGCCATCCCACACACACACCAGGCCACTCCCGGCCAGCCCACACAGACAATCCAGGCCAATCCCGGCCATCCCACACACACACTCCAGGCCACTCCCGGCCAGCCCACACACACACTCCAGGCCACTCCCGGCTAGCCCACACACACACTCCAGGCCACTCCCGGCCAGCCCACACACACTCCAGGCCACTCCCGGCCAGCCCACACACACACTGCAGGCCAGGCCCGGCCAGCCCACACACACACTCCAGGCCACTCCCGGCCAGCCCACACACACACTCCAGCCCACTCCCGGCCAGCCCACACACACACTCCAGGCCAGTCCCGGCCAGCCCACACACACACTCCAGGCCACTCCCGGCCAGCCCACACACACACTCCAGGCCACTCCCGGCCAGCCCACACACACTTCAGGCCACTCCCGGCCAGCCCACACACACTCCAGGCCACTCCCGGACAGCCCACACACACACTCCAGGCCACACCCGGCCAGCCCACACACACACTGCAGGCCAGGCCCGGCCAGCCCACACACACACTCCAGGCCAGGCCACTCCCAGCCAGCCCGCACACACTCTCCAGGACACTCCCGGCCAGCCCACACACACTCTCCAGGCCAGGCCACTCCCGGCCAGCCCACACACACTCTCCAGGACACTCCCGGCCAGCCCACACACACACTCCAGGCCACTCCCGGCCAGCCCACACAAACACTCCAGGCCACTCCCGGCCAGCCTACACAAACACTCCAGGCCTCTCCCGGCCAGCCCACACAAACACTCCAGGCCACTCCCGGCCTACACACACACTCCAGCCCACTCCCGGCCAGCCCACACACACACTCCAGGCCACTCCCGGCCAGCCCACACACACACTCCAGGCCAGGCCTCTCCCGGCCAGCCCACACAAACACTCCAGGCCACTCCCGGCCAGCCCACACACACACTCCAGGCCACTCCCGGCCAGCCCACACACACACTCCAGGCCACTCCCGGCCAGCCCACACTCACACTCAAGCCCACTCCCGGCCAGCCCACACACACACTCCCGGCCACTCCCGGCCAGACAACACACACACCCCAGGCCACTCCCGGCCAGCCCACACACACACTCCACGCCACTCCCGGCCAGCCCAGACACACACTCCAGTCCACTCCCGGCCAGCCCACACGCACACTCCAGTCCACTCCCGGCCAGCCCACACACACACTCCAGGCCAATCCCGGCCATCCCACACACACTCCAGGCCACTCCAGGCCAGCCCACACACACGCTCCAGGCCACTCCCGGCCAGCCCACACACACACTCCAGGCCACTGCCGGCCAGCCCACACAGACACTCCAGGCCACTCCCTGCCAGCCCACACACACACTCCAGGCCACTCCCGGCCAGCCCACACACACACTCCAGGCCACTCCCGGCCAGCCCACACACAAACTCCAGGCCACTCCCAGCCAGCCCACACACACTCCAGGCCACTCCTGGACAGCCCACACACACACTCCAGGCCACTCCCGGCCAGCCCACACACACACTCCAAGCCACTCCCGCCCAGCCCACACACACACTCCAGGTCACTCCCGGCCAGCCCACACACACACTCCAGGCCACTCCCGGCCAGCCCACACACACACTCCAAGCCAGGACACTCCCGGCCAGCCCACACACACACTCCAGGCCACTCCCGGCCAGCCCACACACACACTCCAGGCCACTCCCGGCCAGCCACCACACAGACTAAAGTCCACTCCCGGCCAGCCCACACACACACTCCAGGCCACTCCCGGCCAGCCCACACACACACTCCAGGCCACTCCCGGCCAGCCCACACACTCCAGGCCACTCCCGGACAGCCCACACACACACTCCAGGCCACTCCCGGCTAGGCCACAAACACAGTCCAGGCCACTCCCGGCCAGCCCACACACACTCTCCAGGCCAGGCCACTCCCGGCCAGCCCACACACACTCTCCAGGCCACTCCCGGCCAGCCCACACACAAACTCCAGGCCACTCCCGACCAGCCTACACACACACTGCAGCCCACTCCCGGCCAGCCCACACACACACTCCAGGCCACTCCCGGCCAGCCCACACAGACACTCCAAGCCACTCCCTGCCAGCCCACGCACACACTCCAGGCCACTCCCGGCCAGCCCACACACACACTCCAGGCCACTCCCGGCCAGCCCACACACAAACTCCAGGCCACTCCCAGCCAGCCCACACACACTCCAGGCCACTCCCGGACAGCCCACACACACACTCCAGGCCACTCCCGGCCAGCCCACACACACACTCCAAGCCACTCCCGCCCAGCCCACACACACACTCCAGGTCACTCCCGGCCAGCCCACACACACACTCCAGGCCACTCCCGGCCAGCCCACACACACACTCCAAGCCAGGACACTCCCGGCCAGCCCACACACACACTCCAGGCCACTCCCGGCCAGCCCACACACACACTCCAGGCCACTCCCGGCCAGCCACCACACAGACTAAAGTCCACTCCCGGCCAGCCCACACACACACTCCAGGCCACTCCCGGCCAGCCCACACACACACTCCAGGCCACTCCCGGCCAGCCCACACACTCCAGGCCACTCCCGGACAGCCCACACAAACACTCCAGCCCACTCCCGGCTAGCCCACAAACACAGTCCAGGCCACTCCCGGCCAGCCCACACACACTCTCCAGGCCAGGCCACTCCCGGCCAGCCCACACACACACTCCAGGCCACTCCCGGCCCACACACACACTCCAGGCCACTCCCGGCCAGCCCACACACACACTCCAGGCCTCTCCCGGCCAGCCCACACACACACTCCAGGACACTCCCGGCCAGCCCACACACACACTCCCGGCCAGCCCACACACACACTCCAGGCCACTCCCGGCCAGCCCACACACACTCCAGGCCACTCCCGGCCAGTCCACACACACACTCCAGGCCACTCCCGGCCAGCCCACACACACACTCCAGGCTAGGCCACTCCCGGCCAGCCCACACACACACTCCCGGCCAGCCCACACACACACTCCAGGCCACTCCCGGCCAGCCCACACACACACTCCAGGCCACTCCCGGCCAGCCCACACAAACACTCCAGGCCTCTCCCGGCCAGCCAACACACACTCCCGGCTACTCCCGGCCATCCCACACACACACTCCAGGCCACTCCCGGCCAGCCCACACACACACACTCCAGGCCACTCCCGGCCAGCCCACACACACACTCCAGGCCACTCCCGGCCAGCCCACACACACACTCCAGGCCACTCCCGGCCAGCCCACACACACACTCCAGGCCACTCCCGGCCAGCCCACACACACTCCAGGCCACTCCCGGCCAGCCCACACACACACTCCAGGCCACTCCCGGCCAGCCCACACACACACTCCAGGCCACTCCCGGCCAGCCCACACACACACTCCAGGCCACTCCCGGCCAGCCCACACACACACTCCAGGCCACTCCCGGCCAGCCCACACACACACTCCAGGCCACTCCCGTCCGGCCCACACACACACTCCCGGCCAGCCCACTCACATACTCCAGGCCACTCCCGGCCAGCCCACACACACACTCCAGGCCACTCCCGGCCAGCCCACACACACTCTCCAGGCCACTCCCGGCCAGCCCACACACACTCCAGGCCACTCCCGGCCAGCCCACACAAACAATCCAGGCGACTCCCGGCCAGCCCACACACACACTCCAGGCCATTCCCGGCCAGCCCACACACACACTCCAGGCCACTCCCGATCAGCCCACACAGACACTCCAGGCCACTCCCGACCAGCCCACACACACACTCCCGGCCACTCCCGGCCAGACAACACACACACCCCAGGCCACTCCCGGCCAGCCCACACACACACTCCACGCCACTCCCGGCCAGCCCAGACACACACTCCAGTCCACTCCCGGCCAGCCCACACGCACACTCCAGTCCACTCCCGGCCAGCCCACACACACACTCCAGGCCAATCCCGGCCATCCCACACACACACTCCAGGCCACTCCAGGCCAGCCCACACACACGCTCCAGGCCACTCCCGGCCAGCCCACACACACACTCCAGGCCACTGCCGGCCAGCACACACAGACACTCCAGGCCACTCCCTGCCAGCCCACACACACACTCCAGGCCACTCCCGGCCAGCCCACACACACACTCCAGGCCACTCCCGGCCAGCCCACACACAAACTCCAGGCCACTCCCAGCCAGCCCACACACACTCCAGGCCACTCCCGGACAGCCCACACACACACTCCAAGCCACTCCCGCCCAGCCCACACACACACTCCAGGTCACTCCCGGCCAGCCCACACACACACTCCACGCCACTCCCGGCCAGCCCACACACACACTCCAAGCCAGGACACTCCCGGCCAGCCCACACACACACTCCAGGCCACTCCCGGCCAGCCCACACACACACTCCAGGCCACTCCCGGCCAGCCACCACACAGACTAAAGTCCACTCCCGGCCAGCCCACACACACACTCCAGGCCACTCCCGGCCAGCCCACACACACACTCCAGGCCACTCCCGGCCAGCCCACACACTCCAGGCCACTCCCGGACAGCCCACACACACACTCCAGGCCACTCCCGGCAAGGCCACAAACACAGTCCAGGCCACTCCCGGCCAGCCCACACACACTCTCCAGGCCAGGCCACTCCCGGCCAGCCCACACACACTCTCCAGGCCACTCCCGGCCAGCCCACACACAAACTCCAGGCCACTCCCGACCAGCCCACACACACACTGCAGCCCACTCCCGGCCAGCCCACACACACACTCCAGGCCACTCCCGGCCAGCCCACACACACACTCCAGGCCACTCCCGGCCAGCCCACACAAACACTCCAGGCCACTCCCGGCCAGCCCACACACACACTCCCGGCCAGCCCACACACACACTCCCGGCCACTCCCGGCCAGCCCACACACACACTCCAGGCCACTCCCGGCCAGCCCACACACACACTCCCGGCCACTCCCGGCCAGCCCACACACACACACTCCAGGCCACTCCCGGCCAGCCCACACACACACTCCCTGCCATCCCACACACACTCCAGGCCACCCGGCCAGCCCACACACACACTCCAGGCCACTCCCGGCCAGCCCACAAACACTCCAGGTCACTCCCTGCCATCCCACACTCACACTCCAGGTCACTCCCTGCCATCCCACACTCACACTCCAGGCCACTCCCGGCCAGCCCACACACACACTCCCTGCCATCCCACACACACACTCCAGGCCACTCCCGGCCAGCCCACACACACACTCCCGGCCACTCCCGGCCAGCCCACACACACACTCCCGGCCATTCCCGGCCAGCCCACACACACACTCCAGGCCACTCCCGGCCAGCCCACACACACACTCCAGGCTAGGCCACTCCCGGCCAGCCCACACACACACTCCCGGCCAGCCCACACACACACTCCAGGCCACTCCCGGCCAGCCCACACACACACTCCAGGCCACTCCCGGCCAGCCCACACACACACTCCAGGCCACTCCCGGCCAGCCCACACACACACTCCAGGCCACTCCCGGCCAGCCCACACTCACACTCCAGGCCACTCCCGGCCAGCCCACACACACACTCCAGGCTAGGCCACTCCCGGCCAGCCCACACTCACACTCCAGGCCACTCCCGGCCAGCCCACACACACACTCCCGGCCAGCCCACACACACACTCCAGGCCACTCCCGGCCAGCCCACACACACACTCCAGGCCACTCCCGGCCAGCCCACACACACACTCCCGGCCAGCCCACACACACACTCCAGGCCACTCCCGGCCAGCCCACACACACACTCCAGGCCACTCCCGGCCAGCCCACACACACACTCCAGGCCACTCCCGGCCAGCCCACACACACACTCCAGGCCACTCCCGGCCAGCCCACACACACTCTCCAGGCCACTCCCGGCCAGCCCACACACACACTCCAGGCCACTCCCGATCAGCCCACACAGACACTCCAGGCCACTCCCGACCAGCCCACACACACACTCCCGGCCACTCCCGGCCAGACAACACACACACCCCAGGCCACTCCCGGCCAGCCCACACACACACTCCACGCCACTCCCGGCCAGCCCAGACACACGCTCCAGGCCACTCCCGGCCAGCCCACACGCACACTCCAGTCCACTCCCGGCCAGCCCACACACACACTCCAGGCCAATCCCGGCCATCCCACACACACACTCCAGGCCACTCCAGGCCAGCCCACACACACGCTCCAGGCCACTCCCGGCCAGCCCACACACACACTCCAGGCCACTGCCGGCCAGCCCACACAGACACACCAGGCCACTCCCTGCCAGCCCACACACACACTCCAGGCCACTCCCGGCCAGCCCACACACACACTCCAGGCCACTCCCGGCCAGCCCACACACAAACTCCAGGCCACTCCCAGCCAGCCCACACACACTCCAGGCCACTCCCGGACAGCCCACACACACACTCCAGGCCACTCCCGGCCAGCCCACACACACACTCCAAGCCACTCCCGCCCAGCCCACACACACACTCCAGGTCACTCCCGGCCAGCCCACACACACACTCCAGGCCACTCCCGGCCAGCCCACACACACACTCCAGGTCACTCCCGGCCAGCCCACACACACACTCCAGGCCAATCCCGGCCAGCCCACACACACACTCCAGGCCAATCCCGGCCAGCCCACACAAACACTCCAGGCCACTCCCGGCCCACACTCACTCCAGTCCACTCCCGGCCGGCCCACACACTCCAGTCCACTCCCGGCCAGCCCGCACACACACTTCAGGCCACTCCCGGCCAGCCCACACACACACTCCAGGTCACTCCCGGCCAGCCCACACACACACTCCAGGCCACTCCCGGCCAGCCCACACACACACTCCAGGCCACTCCCGGCCAGCCCACACACACACTCCAATCCACTCCCGCCCAGCCCACACACACACTCCAGGTCACTCCCGGCCAGCCCACACACACACTCCAGGCCACTCCCGGCCAGCCCACACACACACTCCAAGCCAGGACACTCCCGGCCAGCCCACACACACACTCCAGGCCACTCCCGGCCAGCCCCCACACACACTCCAGGCCACTCCCGGCCAGCCACCACACAGACTAAAGTCCACTCCCGGCCAGCCCACACTCACACTCCAGGCCACTCCCGGCCAGCCCACACACACACTCCAGGCCACTCCCGGCCAGCCCACACACTCCAGGCCACTCCCGGACAGCCCACACACACACTCCAGGCCACTCCCGGCTAGCCCACAAACACAGTCCAGGCCACTCCCGGCCAGCCCACACACACTCTCCAGGCCAGGCCACTCCCGGCCAGCCCACACACACTCTCCAGGCCACTCCCGGCCAGCCCACACACAAACTCCAGGCAACTCCCGACCAGCCTACACACACACTGCAGCCCACTCCCGGCCAGCCCACACAAACACTCCAGGCCACTCCCGGCCAGCCCACAGAAACACTCCAGGCCACTCCCGGCCAGCCCACACACACACTCCCTGCCATCCCACACACACACTCCAGGCCACTCCCGATCATCCCACACACACGCACTCCAGGCCACTCCCGGCCAGCCCACACACACACTCCAGTCCACTCCCGGCCAGCCCGCACACACACTTCAGGCCACTCCCGGCCAGCCCACACACACACTCCAGGTCACTCCCGGCCAGCCCACACACACACTCCAGGCCACTCCCGGCCAGCCCACACACACTCCAGGCCACTCCCGGCCAGCC